>NC_084487.1:119487485-119812485 GCF_030035675.1 Rhineura floridana
TGGCCCTGCCAAAACTTCTGTGTCTTTGGCTAAAGCTGAGAATGGGCTTTATGCAGCCTGCAGCTGCAGCTGGGAATCCTGATTATTCCAGGGTTTCCAGTACTGAGTACACACCATGTGCACATATGACCTATTCTCACCTAGGCTGTGGCCAAACATGCAGATGTTGTGGAGGCAGGTTAATCAGTGCAATCCTGCTACCCTTCCACATGTTAGATTAGCATGTGGTAGATAAGGCTGAGAATAATACCTGGGTCAGACATAATGATTTAATAAATGACAGATTATTATACTGAGAATAAGCATTGTGCCTTTGTGCTCCCTCTTGCACACTACAGTTGAAAACTTATATAAATTCAATAATATTTCCCAAAAAATGAGATAAAAACAAAATGCAACTGTATATCACAAATAAAACTGAGCAGTATGCAAACAAAAATAAAAATAAAAATGAAGAATACAGGAAAGTTTGGATAAACATATAAGCTTTTAGTAGGCATATACTGTCTCCACCTCATGAATTATCCAAGGCAGGGAATTCCAGAGAGTGGATACTATCACAAAGAAACCATACTTTCCTGTTAGATCCAAAACATGAAACTGTGGTTTAATCTTGGATTATAAACCAGGATATAAAATCCAGGAGGGAAGGGAAAGAGGAAACACATGGGTGCAGGCAACAATAGTTCTCAGTCTAATAAACCATGGTCTGAACTAGGTCTCATAGTACAGAGGGATTATTGAACATGGGATGAACACTCATCCCATCCCACTGTCATCTTTGGTAAAATAGAATTTTGGGGGTTCTGTAAGGTTTCAGTACCTTACAAGACTTGTTTGACCAGACAGTCAGGTAAAGAAAATGTGTATACAAGAGCAAAGAGCCTCCACCATATTACTTTCAAATCTCTTAAAAACCATTGTCTATTTGCAGCCCAAGTTAGTCCAAGGGCAAGATATGTTAGTATTGTTATCTGATTAGGTTTCCTCCAGCCCCTGAAAGTGTGTGGGATGTAGGGTGTAGGTGTGTGCATAATCAGGGTTCTTGATCACAGGGATCACCTGATCTGTGCTATGTCAGATTGCAGGGTGTAGCATTGCCTCCTTCCGGAGAAGCTGATTTTCTATGTACACAAGGTTATAAAAAAGTGCAACAAAGGGCTTTTTATTCCCATAGGCATTTGGTCTGTTAAATCTTTTATTGTTTTTGTACTCCGGGAGTTTTTTTTTAACCTGCTGTCCTCATCTCTTCTAATTGCTTAATTTTGTAATATGCTTTTTGTTGGCTGATTGTTTTAAATGTTAATGTTATAAGCCACCTGGAACATTTTTTTAAAAAACAGAAAAGCAGGGACAAATGTCTGTAAAAATAATAAACAACATTATCAGTTTGAAACTCTTGAAACTCTATCATTGCTATAAACCTCTTGTGCCTCAATGTCTATGCTATAAATTTAATGTGACAAGCAGTCTACATATATGTAGGTCATGGCAGTTACTTAACATTGAAGGTTTAGGACATAGAAGCTTTAGTATGCTGGTAAACAGCATACAACAGAAACTACCCAGGCACAGATGGAGTTGAAACAGGTCAGGACATTATAAGTGAAGCCTCCTTCTTGCCTTGCAAAAGGATTCTGTGGGGTTATTTGTGGTTTCAGTTTGTCATCTGAAAGGGATATACTACGATAATGAAAAATAGACTGTGGTGTGTGTGTGTGTGTGTGTGTGTGTGTGTGAGAGAGAGAGAGAGAGAGAGAGAGAGAGAGAGAGAGCACAAAAGGCACCCACTTCCTGCAGAATCTTGGGGTTTCTGTTCTAGGTCTCCTGTTCACACATTGATCCATCTTGATCCTGCTTAGTTTGTCAAATGAGAAAGGATCAAAACCCGCAAGGAAGCAGAGTAATGGAGATTCCATTAATTAAATTAAAAACCTCTTCTGTTGTACAGAGCAAAAACTGAGATCCATGGCAAGAATTCAAATCTGCAGATGCAATTCATTACCTGTACAAGGAGTTCCAGCTTCCTGTCATCAAGAAGGTGCACTTGACACCGGCGGCCCTCTGTCATCTAGAAAAACAGGACAAAGAAAAAAAGTTGGAGTAGATGCTTAATTCACAGGTTTGGCAAACACTGCAAGCTGCTGTTAACACGTTAAAGCCTTCACTGCTCCAAACACTGTCATGGCAAAGGATTTCCCATTCACTCTTTAGCTTTCCCTGGCACTGGCAGAAAGAAAAGGTTGGAAAGAGAAAACAAAAAAATCACCCTAGCAGCTGTTACTGAATGGCACACGCTGACTCTGCTTTAACTGAGCCCTAAGAATGGGGATTGCTCCAGTGTACGAAAGAAGTTCATGAAAGAGGGCAATACTATGTAGCTCCTCCATTGTCTTTGTCGATATACTAAGCTAAGGGCAAGTCAGATGACCTAGTCTTGGACTGCTGCCAGAACCACAGAGGAGACCAGCCTTTCCCAACCTGGAGCTCTGTTTGGGACTACAACTCCCATCAGCCTCAGTCAGTACGGCTATTATCAGGCACCTGCTTAGGCCAAGCTCCTGGCCATGTTGCTGCTCATCCTTGCAGTTGCCATCCACTCATTTTCTCTATCCCTGTAGCCCAGAGGGAGAATGCACATAAGCAAGGGATGGGAATGAGGAGAAAGAGGAACAGATACCACTGTCTGCTCATCTGCATGCCTGGTAGGATGTTGCCATTAGAGCACATTAGAAGCAAGGTACATGATTAGCAGTGTAATCTGATGTTTCTCATGCTGGACTGCACCCACTCATACCACAGGTGAGGGACTAAATGTTTAAATGCTCCATCACAAAAACATGCTAACCTTTAATGTACACGGACTTTTATGCATAAAGGACACTTCAGACAAAGGATTTTGAGGAAAGGTTGAAGGAACTTGGCATGTTCAGTCTGATGAAGAGAAGGCTGAGGGGCGACATGATTACACTCTTTAAGTACCTGAAGGGCTGTCACATAGAGGAGGGTACAGATTTGTTCACTGCTGCCCCAGAGGGTAGGACTAGGACTAATGGTTTTAAGTTGCAGGAGCGTAGATTCAGACTGGACATTAGAAGGAACTTCTTGACAGTAAAGGCAGTTCGGCAATGGAACCGACTGCCTAGGGAGGTGGTGGGATCCCCTTCGCTGGATGTCTTCGAGCAGAGGCTGGACAGCTATCTGCGGGACATGCTCTAGCTGAGGATTTCCTGCTGTGAGCAGGGGGTTGGACTCGATGGCCTACAAGGCCCCTTCCAACTCTATGATTCTATGATGATTTTACCTCCAGTAGCCCTGCTGTCTGAGAGGGTACAGCTCAGCAACAATATACAGTATCATGTCGCACTGGTGATGGTCTGTTCTGTCGCTGAGACATTACTTTGGATAAGATGGCATGACGTTTCATCCTCTCCCTGTTACTCTGGAGTTTTGATTTACCTAGTTTTGTAATATCACGGCAACAGTTTTCTACATAGCAAAGTAATTTTTGTTTCAAGGCAGATGGCTTATAACCATTATTTTATTCTGTTCCACAGCAGAGAAAGAGACAGGTACCCTAACAAGAAATGATCTGCAGCAGTACAGCACATTTCTTAACATCCTGGCTTTATGAGCTCATGAAGGAATGCCAGGGCTTCTTTCTATGTTCTTCTGATAACAAAACACAACTGTTATGTGTGTCAAAGGTACTTCACTGCACAGCAAGAGCAGAAATGATCCACTGCTTTCTTATCACAGAGAGATTTCTGCACTTAACACTTTCAGAACTTGCAAGTCTACCTTAATGCCTCTGTTGGTACTGGTGCCCTCAGAATACCTCAAGGGATGAGCCAAGGAATCATGCTCTGAATTCATAGGGTTTATTAGACATTATACTAGTTTGCCTCAGGGGGAGGGGGTCCTACAAAGTAGTTTACAGTACTTGTAAGCCCTCTATTAAAATGGCAGTATTGTGAGATGAATACATGAAAAGTCACCCTATACAGTAAAACACCTTTTTTGATTGTAAAAAAAGAAAAGCTCTTGTAAGAGACATAGCATGTAGTTTTAATTTTGAAAACTATAATGTAAAATTATCCCAACTGATTATAGCTTTTGAACTGAGGAATGAACTTGCGTAGCATTTTTTAAAAATAATATATCCATAGATTACTTTGACTGGCAGCATCTTCCCAGAGGCCCAGACAGAGGTTACATGAGGGAAAAAAAATAATTGGTGATGTTAAGGATTGAATATTAGATGTGATAATCACTTGCTTGGTCCTTGCATACTTTGTTATTATTATTAAATAGCGATTAGGGGTAGGGATGAGGTAGAAATTAAATTCAGTTCTCATTTAAGGGTAAACCTACCTAATTCACATTTTCCGAAACAATACATGAACCAAAGCACAGACATCCTTTGACATTTGGAGTTCTCTGAATTTTGCAAGGCAGCTCTCCAGAAAAGTAATGTGTACAAAAATGCATATACGGTAAAGTGCGCAAAAAAATACACATATTAGCAACATTAACATGCAAAATGTGTTATATTAGGGCAGTGGTTCCCAACCTTTATGAGCACGGAACCCCCGTTATAAGCTGAAAATGTTTTGTGGCCCCCTCCCCCCAGGGAGGCAGGCTGGCTGCCAGGAAGGAAGGAGCAAAGCAGCCTTTCTTTGCAGGCTTGCTTCTTTTTGCTTCGCAAAAAGCCCTCTCCTCTCATTCTAAGCAAGGGCGTTGCCAGTAGCAGCAATGCAAGGAGATGGGAATCAGTGATAGTAATCCCCTCTTCTTCTTGGTAGCTCCACCCTCAGCCTCCTTTGGCATCTGCCATGTATTTTATAGGCAGATGCCTGCCCTTAGTGAGCCTGGAAGACGCTCTGGCACTTCAGCAAAAGGCCTCCCCTCTCATTTTAAAAATAATAATAAATAATTCATTTCTTTACTGTTCACAGCCCCCACTGGATTACTTCACGGCCCCCCTGGGGGTCCCAGCCCCCAGGCTGGGAACCACTGTATTAGGGGAAATTGCTTTGCAAAAATGTGTATATTGAGCAAAATTGCATACAAACGTGTACACTAGTAGAAATTCACACTAAAATGCTGATGAATTCTCATGAGGACTTTGAAAATTGATGTGGAAATGGAGAGCTGAACTTAAGACTGGAAAAATGAAAAACAGAGAAACCAAAATTGACAGATTCACCCTTCCCTAGTGTAGGGACATCCAGATTAGGACCACAGCATGAGGCAGGGGAGTTTTTAACCCTATGCCCCTGCCATACTCCTAGTCCAATCCCAATCCGGCAGCTGTTATTTGCCATGAGAGGTAAGCTGCAATTTGTTCTAGTGGGACATCCCTTCCCAATGTGGATCTGGTTTGGGACTGTGGTAGAGGCAAAGGGTTAAGGCCTTCTTACATCATGCCAAGATCTAATTCTGTACTGGGTTCCCACAGCTGCTATTCAGTAAACAAAAATCAAGCACACAAATAAGAAGCACATGACAATCATATCAAGTATAGCCTCGGCCTTTCTAGGTAGCAATAGTCTTCTTGTTCTGCCCCAATCATGAACATCCAAGAACAAGCTATAGACTTAGCATTTGAGTAATGGACTCATCCCTCTTGATACTTTCCCAGAGCTCCTCAAGGGACCTACCACACTGTATATGGCCTTGAGTGTGAGGAATCTATGTAACACTATTCACAGGCTCTGTCAATCCAGCACTGAGATGATCTCAGAAATTACTTGTCAAATGGAGATGATTTTAGGTTTTAGCTCCTAGATACATTAGCTTCCGCACCCATGTATTAGTGACAAAACAAAACAAATACACAGTGTGCTTCAAAAGGGACATCTATTGATTTCTTGCACTAACGTTTTATCTCCTTCAGCAAAATAAGTGCGAGCTTGACCTTTTAATACTGAATGACTCCAAAAGTCCTTTTGGAAATCCTTTCTTTAATATTGCAAATTCTTGACTGTGAGCTTCTATGGGACATTCACATAGAAACATGTGCATGTTTTCAGCAATACAGTTTTTTTCTTTATATTTGATTTTATATGTTGGATACAAGTTATCTATTTTATCTCTCACTCTTTGGCATTCATTTACCCTAGCAGAAAGGAAATTGCTCTTAAAGGAAGTTACTTTGCAATTCCCAGATCTTGGATTGTTTGCATTAAGAAATGATTTTCTAGTTACCTCTGACATCAATGTAAAGCTTTAAATCATTTACGGACTGCTGACCCAAATGTTTACACAGTGGATTTTTCAGCCAGGGTTCATATACAGAAGAAGGCAACTGTTACTGCTCCACAAACCATCTTGGCAGCTTAGTGTCTGACCCATTCATCTTTGTGCAACCCCAGATATGAGCAAGAAGCATCTAAGAAAATATCCCCTTGCGTCCTGGGAAACACACAGACTATTCTTTGCAAATCCCTGGCCACAGGTCACAGTTAAATGATGACTAGAATATACTGCTTGTGACAGCTTTTGGATGGAGCACAGAAAAATGAGAGCTCTGTGTGTACAGTTGTGCCTATTCACTCACAGTTTCAAAAAGATTCATCAACAGTTGCAAACAGATCTGGCCAGTACCTTCTCAGACAAGATGTTCCTTGAGAACCCTGTTAGCTGAAATCATCATTTCACTAAATTTCTCAAATGCACAAAACACAAATGCTATTTATTGTGACAGTTCTATACGTATCCATAGCACATTTCACTAGCCTGCAAAAGAAAGATGTTCCATTTCTAAATTTTCTTCCATGTCTCAGATTTAAAAAGAAAATTGCAGTGGGGAATAATAGGCAAAATTGTCTGCTGATTCTGAGTGGGGAAATTTCTAAGTGGTGTACATAATAATTACAGAAAACATATATTGGATAAAAGCAATTAAAGTTAATCATAAAAATAGAAAGCTTCCTTAAAATGCCTGCTGGAATAGAAAGGTTTAAAAGAAATACATAACATTGTCCCTGGTACAGATGTACAATTTGCTAAAAGGATGAAGAAAAATAATTATTTGTTTCATTACCCTCTTAGGCTATCCACAATTTAGCCAGCAGATAATTTCAGACAGATGAACTAAAGAATATTTTCCCTAAAAATGTTCTCCAGTCACCTCTCAGATTACCAATCAGCCTTTAACCCTGCTAGGATACAGCTGCCCACGGGAAACCTATCAATTAAGATGGGGCCCATCCATACCTAACTTCAAAATCCACATTTTCCACATTTGGTTGGTGGCCTCAAGATCCATACCATGTCCTGTTTGTGATCAGATTCATCTGTTAACACCTGATTTTCAAGCATCCATATGTGTGGGCTTTTTGGGGGGGTGTCTAATTCATTTTTACATTTTGTCATGCCCCCAAGCCCATCCCAAACATGGACAGAGGGTGGGACCGACCCCTGTAATCTGCCCATAATGCAAAACAGGGCAAGACATCCTCACTACAGAAGTTAGAGTGGTTAATAATCAGGACAGAAATAATAATAGGTTTATAGCAGGGTACGGGAAGTGCGGATTTCTCTAGAGAAAGTCCAAAATGACGGGAACATCATATGGACAGTGGTGAATTAATGGACTCACAAGGGGGTTATATCGCAGATTAAAAGGAGGTATAGATGGGCTCATGGAGTACACATCCAATGGAAATTATTCTAAAAGCGATACTGAGGATTGCATCAGAGCTGTCCCTTAGAGGTCATAATATCAGAAGGACAACACAATCATGAAATGTGACATGTGATCCAGGAAGAACCCAGTTCAAATATTTTCTCAGGCATAAACTCACCAGGCAGTCTTAGGGATGCTACCACCCTTTCAGCCTCAGTGCCCTGTTTTTAAATGTACGGGTAACAACACTGCTCTATCTTACAGGGCTGTTGTCAAGACAATATATGTAAAATGATTTGAATGTTTATGCTATAGAAATGCTAAAGCATTAATACTGCTCCAGTCCTTTGCACAGAAGGAAGATCTTCCAGCTAGCATCCACAGGAGATTCAGGTAGCAATTCCATGGACACATACTTTAGGAGTAAGTCCCTTTATTATAATAAAGATCAACAACTAGATCTAGGGCCTTCTCGGTGGTGGCCCCCGAACTATGGAATGCCCTCCCAGACGAGATACGCCTGGCGCCTTCTTTGTTATCTTTTCGGCGCCAGGTAAAAACCTACCTTTTCACCCAGGCTTTTTAAACATTTTAAATTTAATTTTAAACCTAATATGGATTTTAATTTATAAACTCAATGGCAATTCTATTTTGGATTTTTATCATGTTTAATGTTTTTAAAATTGTATTATATTTTTCACACTTGCTCATATTTTAATTGTGATTTTATTTGTTGTACACCGCCCTGAGAGCTTTCTGCTATAGGGCGGTCTAGAAATGTAATTAAATAAATAAATAAATAAATAAATAAATAATAATAATAATAATAATAATAAATTTTATTTCTAGGCCGCCTATCTGGCCGCACAAGCGGCCACTCTAGGCGGCGTACAAGATCAAGTAAAACACAACATACAAACTACATAAAAACCCAAGAACTACAATATAAAACGAAACCGAACCCACCCATAGCTAAAACCAATAAAATTAGGCTACCCCAGGGATCTTGTAGGCCTGCCTGAATAGCCAGGTCTTCAAGGCTTGGCGAAAACTTGGCAGGGAGGGGGCATGGCGAAGATCATAAGGGAGAGAGTTCCAGAGTGTGGGGGCCACGATTGAAAATGCCATCTCTCTGGTCCGCACCAGTCTAGCTGTTTTGACTGGTGGGACCGAGAGAAGGTCTTGAGTGGCTGATCTAGTCAGGCGGCATATTTGTTGATGTTGGAGGCGTTCCTTCAGATAAGCTGGGCCGAGACCGTATAGGGCTTTAAAGGTTAGTACCAACACCTTGAATTGGGCCCGGTAAACAACTGGTAACCAGTGTAGATCTTGTAACACTGGAGTGATGTGATCGCGGTGACGGCTGTTCGTAATCAAATGTGCCGCCGCATTCTGTACCAGCTGCAGTTTCCGGACCGTTTTCAAGGGTAACCCAACGTACAGCGCATTACAGTAGTCTAAGCGAGAGGAGACCAGGGCATGTACTACCCGTGGGAGAAGATGGACAGGCAGATAGGGCCGCAGCCTCTGTATTAGATGTAATTGAAACCAAGCTGCCCGGCTCACTGCCAAAACCTGAGCCTCCATGGACAGCTGGGAATCAAGGATGACCCTGAGGCTGCGGACCTGGTCCTTCAGGGGCAGTTTTACCCCATTGAGCACCAGGTCTAAAGCTCCTAATCTTTTCCTGTCTCCCACGAGCAGTACCTCGGTCTTGTCAGGGTTTGGCTTTACACTCAATCATACTTGCTTCTGAGTAGATACGAATAGCAGAGCTTGGAAAAGTTACTTTTTTGAACTACAACTCCCATCAGCCCAATACAGTGGCCATGATGGCTGGGGCTCATGGGAGTTGTAGTTCAAAAAAAGTAACTTTTCCAAGCTCTGATATAGCAGACTGTACTGCCAATGACTCCTTAAGAATGCAAGCTTGGGCAAGTTTACTCAGAAGTAAATTGTTCAGTGGGACTTATTCCCTCATCAGCAAGTTTAGGATTGCAAAGTTAATTCCCATAATTAACTGGAAATGGGTATAAAATGGAATATCCTATTCCCCACTTTCCACTTTTGCTAATTTACTTTTCAACATAAGGACAGCCCTGCTGGATCAGATCAGACCAGTGGCCCATCTAGTCCAGCATCCAGATGCCTTACGGGAAGCCCATGAAGAGGACCTGAGTGGCCGGTTTTAGAGCCAAACAATCCACCATACATCATGCTCTTGTCCTGCAGCACCTGGTGGATAAATATACATCTAACCCCAGCGGAGCACTCTACTCGGCCTTTATTGACTTTAAATCAGCCTTCGACTCGATTTCTAGGGACAGACTTTGGCAGAAACTTGAGGCTACAAATATCGATAAGCGCCTCCTATTACTAATACGATGTTTATATGCTAACACCTATCTACGTATAAGATGTAACAACACTTGGCATTTATCTAGACCTATTCCCATTTTTAAGGGAGTCAAGCAGGGGTGTATCTTAGCCCCCTTACAGTTTAACTTTTATATTAAATCCTTAGTTAAAAGCTTGATACCAATTTGTTTAACATCCGCCCAGACTATCTAAGAGGCCTCTGTCCATCCTTCTGTATGAAGACGATATAGTTCTCCTATCGCTGTTGAGTATTGGGTTAAGGCGCTTGTTGAGTGCCCTTGCTAATTATTGCAGAACTGAATTCCTGACAATTAATTATGATAAATCAAAAGTCTTAGTCTTCTCTAACAAGAGGACAAAACATCGTTGGCGGATAAATGAGCACCCAATTGACCAAGTAGCCTCTTTTAGATACTTAGGGATGATATTTCATTCATCGGGAGCATGGCGACTCCAAGTAAAGACTGCCATTGCCAATGCCCAGAGAAGTGCGAAGGCACTCCTCTCCTTTTATTATACTAAAGGGGGCCAATATCTTCCAGCAGCTATACAGGTGTTTGTGGCAAAAGTTATTACACAGGTGCTTCTTTGATCTATACTTGCTGTCCCATGTTGTGTTCCCAACCATATTCTACGCCTAGAAGTTGGGCTCCCTACAATAGAATCCCGTATGTGGACGTGTAGAATTAAATCATGGTTAAAGATTATGTTTGCTCCGGTGGGCTTGGCCCCTTATACTCTAACTGACGCTTTCCAGTCCAAATGGAAAAAGTCGATAAATACTAAACTACTAAGTTTAGGGTTTTCTATTCCCATGGTCCTCAATCTGGGTTATGCAAAAGCAAAAGAGTATATTCTTCAATTAATTCTTGACATCGAATTCCAAGGCCATCTGTCGTCGGCAACAAAATCTAGATTTAATGCAAGGCTATTTGTACCCGCCCATTATTTAACAACTTTGACTATTCCTAAATTTAGAATAGCGTTCACACTGGCCAGGTTTAACATCCTACCTTCGGCACTTTTGGAGGGCAGATTCAAAGAAATCCCTTATGACGAGAGGGTCTGTCCATGTGGTGATGGGGCAGCGGAATCGGTGGGGCATGTGCTACTATACTGTTTATTTTACCGTGATCTTTGATACAAGCTAATTACTCCAATCCTACATAACATTCCTGGCAGAAACGAGGCTTTTTATGTTGATTTTCTTTTATCTGACCAAACCCCACAAATATCAGCCAAGGTAGCTAGTTTTTGTGCCGCCGCTATCCTTTGCAGAAGAACTTTGTTACTTTGATAATTTGATTGTTAATTTGGAGTCCCAGAACCTGTTTTAATGAGATTTTAATTCCTCTGTGCTGTTTTTATTGAAAATCTATGTTCTCCTTTTAATGATCTATATTTTTATGCTGGTCTATGACTGTAATAAAGCTTATTCATTCATTCATTCATTCATTCATTCAGGACCTGAGTGCACCAGCTCTTTCCTCACTCGTGTCTTGTCAGAAAAGAACTTAGACATATGCCTATATTTAAGAGGTATATTTAAGATCTTGGTTGGACAATGAATTGCTGTGCTTCCTCATCACTACATATCTCTAGTTCTGAGTCACAGACATCTCAATCCTATCATACATTTGCATGAGAGTAGAGATGGAAGGACCCATTAAAGTCAGGTTCATCCCAGTTTTCCACAGGGATAGGATTAAATCCATCCCATCCCATTTCCAGGTAGATTTTTAATGGGCAATCCTTAAAAATCCATGTGGAAGCACACATTTTTAAAAAAGTACTTGTGAGGTGGTCCAAGGGTTGCATGCTGTCTCTGTTCCTGTTTTAAACATCTATAAACAGGGCATTCAGCCACCAAAAGCCTGGAGCAGCTAGAGTATGGGACTCCTTGTTCCCATATGCCTTGAATGCCAATACAGCAAGTCCCCCTGAGAGCAACAGAATGTCAAGTCCCATCACTCCCAGGGGCATGATGCATGTGGATTCAATACTTGTGGGAGTAAGGAGCCTCACGCACTAGCCACTCAGGCTGTGAGCAGCTGGATCCCCTATATGGAGAAGTTTAAAATGATTTTTCTTAAAGGAACAGAGGCAGTGTACAACCCCCACACTGCCTCATAAAGGAATCCAGAATTGAACCGGAAAGCGACCATTGGGTCATAATCCACCCAGATTGGATCAGGTGAATCTACTTTGAAATTCATGTAGGGTGGATTCCTCCCCCACCCCTACATAGAAAACCAATTGATTTCAGTGGAATTTCCTTCCAACTCATCAACTGTAATTAGGAGAAGCTAAGATGTACATTCCCCCACACAAAAGGAAAACCCATGCACACTGAAAACATGCCAGGAAGAAGGTACACTAGAACCTTTGTCCCTAATGTATCGTTTTCTGCTTCCCGGGTTTTGGAGAAGTATTCACAAAGGAACTGATAGGTTCAGTGAGTATGGAAAGGACTGTCACCCCTGCCATATGGGAAGCATTTAACCATGCAGTTATCTACCAGTACTCAGAAGTGGTGTGTGTAGCCCAGGAAAAATGTTGCTATAGGATGAGCTGTTTGAGGAAACAAGTTCATTGGTATTCCAAACAACTCAGGTTTGATTCTAATATGATTTAAGTTCAAATTGGAGCCATAATTTGAGCCAAGCAATGTTAAGAAGGCATAGTTTTTTAGTTTGTGTATGCCTGATCTAAGAGCTAATGTTTTCTCTCAAATAAATGCTTACAGAAAAAGAAATAAGAAAAAAGAAAAGAAAAAATAGCAGAGTTCAAGCTTTCATACATCTAATAATCTTTTTCTTTTGCTCTCTTAAATATTTTAATCTCATAAATTGATCCAGTTAAAATATATAATCTAACCAATTCTATTCACAATGCAGTTTATTACTACCATATCTGTTTAATTACAAAATATCTGGCAGAAAGAAGCAAAACTATATGTAATCAGATACCTCCATAACAAAGAAACTGCCCTCTTTGAAGAATGAACTCTGTCAACAAGCAAACTTCTGGTTTACTGAAGCGAAGCTGAAATTTCTTAATGATCATGTCCATTTGATCTCTACAATATCAGTTCTTAAACTTCCCCAAATGCAAACTTCACTGAGGCAAACAAACTTTAATTGGCAGTACATTCTGAAGAATAAGCTGCCACTAAAATACAGCATCCTGAAACTCAAAATAATTTGAAATTTGACTTTAGCTAGCACTGCATTCAAGCCCTGGATGTTAAGCATTTATTAGCTCAGCTGAGGGTTAAGTCCAATGTGAAAACCATATCCCAGGAAAAGAAGTACAGGAGATGGTGGGCGCTTTGAGATAATTGCTGTTTTGTGGGATAAAATTGCATACCAGCAAATCCAGGTAATGCAAGTGAAGTGGATTTTGCACTCTTTCACAACAAACTTGCTTCTACAAACAAAAGACAGAAAGTTCTTGCAGTAAGGAAAGTGACAGGAAAATGCATAGGAAGGTGTGGGATAACAATTGCATGACCTCATATAACCTCCTAGCAAACAAATGAGAATGAATGCTCAAATAAACAGCTGACATCATATAACCTCCCCACAAACTCCCCTCAGTTCAGCGTATAGGTACTCATTAAAGGCCAACTCCTCCAAGTATTCTGAGGTGGGAAAATACAAGTGATGTTAACACATTTCATTTCTATCCCGTCTTTCTTCCAAGGAGCCCAAAACAGCATCACAGCAGCCTTCTGCAGTAGGCTGGGCTGAAAGATAGCCACTTCTACCAAAGCCACAAACAATGACCTTCAGAAGTGAAGCTCCCACATTTTCCTTCAATACCGCTCGGTTTACTTTCAGAAGCTTTGCAACAGCACAATAACGTTTGCTTCAATTAATCACATGCATGGATGCTGTATCCCTTCAGCTCACACACACACCCCACTGCAAGGTGGCTGTGTGGACTGACTCCAAATGTGTACACCAGTCAATACAACCCCATGGTGCTGGTACTCCAGTTCAAGAGTTTTCGGCTACAGAAATTTTACAGACACACATGGTGCCAGCTAATAATATTCTGCAGGCTTGAAAGCATTAATGTATCACTAAAGAGATACATTTGTAAAATGTCTGCATTTCAAATGTATCACTGTAATTTCTAGCACTAGCGGGACACATAAATGCTGTAATTTGAGAATCTCTGTCCTGAAAAGTCTTATTCCTATTTTTTTTTTAAAGATTAACCTGAGACCTTTCCCTCTTGAATATTCTGGTTGCCATGCCATATAATGGCTGCTGAGCTGTTTTATATCACACACAGCTTTTCGAAGTATATGTATCATTTTAAACAAAAGAACCAGATGGACAATTCCATCTTCCTTTCTTCCTTGCTTAATGCTTACCTCATGTGTTTGAAAGAGGCTATTTTCAACATTTATAAGTTGATATTTCAACACCTTACTAAGGCCCTGCCTTCTTTTGGAGGGTCCACTTCCAGAAGAAAAACATGTTGTGTTACCTAAGGGCCAAACCACACATTAAATGGGAGGTCACTGAATGGAGCAATTATGCACATATCCAATTTGTTGTTTCCCAAGGAAACTTGGAAAATGAACTGGATGGGCATTCATGGATGTGGTCCCAGAGAGAGAGAGAGAGAGAGAGAGAGAGAGAGGGAGAGGGAGAAGGAGAGGGAGAGAGAGGGAGGGAGAGAGAGGGAGGGAGAGAGAGATCTAGTGGGAGATGCAGAAAGTAAAAGCCTGGGTGGGATTAGGAAGGCTGAGTGGTGAGAGGTCGCCATCATGCACATAACATTCCGATCTGGTGCAGAAATAGGCATACCTAAGCTCACAGTTCAATGGACATGGCCAACTCAAGAAATTGTACTGCCTGAAGAAGAGTATGAAATGGCCTTCAAGGTGCACAGTACCCCTGAACATGCATAGAATAAACTTTAAAGGTTTGTTTTCTTTAAGAGTAGTACATAGACCAAACATAATGTATTATAGTATGCCACCTGCCTCTCCCAGAATAGGCCCCTCAAACCTGAAGAACTGAGGCAGGGATCAGAGCTGAATATTTGCTATAAGGCACACTGTACCTTCTGGGTTTATACATGCTTTTTTTGCTGTATGTACATGTGAGGAATTAGTTTTGCAGCCTGATCTATCCATGTTGAGAGACATGTGCTCCCTGAGGCAGTCGCCACAGTTGTCAGTGGGCTTAGCTGAACTAACTGTGTGTTGAATGAGATTGTTAGTAGCACTTAGCATATAAAGATCAGCAATCAAGGTGCAAGTCTCTCTGCCCTTTTCAGTGGCAGCTAAAAAACAAAACAAAACACTGACTGGGAGTATGGAAAACCACATTATGGGCAAGTTCCATGAGGCAAGTGCTCTTAAACCAGGCTTGTGCAACTTACAACTCCGCAAGCCAAATACCACCAGCCATGCATGGTGGCCTACTAAGAGCTGATCCCCACCACACCCCATTTGCAGACCCAGGCATGCAGCAAAATCACATGGTTTATCATGTCTCTTCTAAACATTAAGGGCTCATCACAGGTGTGCATTCCAGTATTTACAAATCTGGATCCTGGAGTTTTCAGGATGCAAATGTTTCAGAAGTGGCTACACAGCACATTACAAGAAACACACAGGTTTTAAAATCGATAAACAACAACAAATATTCCTTTAATTAAAGGAACATGATGTCTCCATGCCTATATTCCACAGTCCCAACTGCTTACTACGAGCCTGGATGTGGACCAGTGGTTAAGCCTGCGCTTAACTTTAAAACATATGCCTAAGGCTGTTCCTTTAAAGTTATTTGGCCTGTGTTTCCACCAGATTAGGCTCTCTACCACCCACCCAGATAGTGCAGACTATTCCTACGGTGTGGTCTGGAAGGTGTTTGTTTTTTCTAGCTGATATCCATACTCTGAGAAGCTAAAGACCATAGCTCATCTAATGCAGAACTGTGAATGTTGGAGTATGTCTGGCTATTTAAGATAACATTTGTAGGAACATAGTCCTTTGGGCAGAGAAGATGAGGAATTTGGTATTTCTTCAGAGAGCTCGTGCTTTTTCCCCCAAGAGTCACTCTAATTTTGGATGCGGAATTCTTAAAAAAACAACAGCACCACACTGTTGTTGTTACTTGCCCTTTTAGATGGTAGACAACATGTAAATTCAAGGCAATAAACGAACATGACACCACTTCTTCTAGAACAGTCCAAATGAATGCCTGTGACTGATTGTTGTCATATTTTGTCCCGCTCACATTTAAATCAGGGTCTGTTTGCACCTAGCCTTAATACCGTAGTAGCTTACTGCAGCAGAAACTCCACTAACTTCCATTTTAAACAGTCTGAACTGTCAATGCAGTGAAGACCTGTTCACTTTGCTACATCTACACCAACCTAAATGAAAGACTTTACTGCTGAAGCTACTGTTACAATAAGTCAATATGGTTTGAGATGGAAGACACAAATATACCATTAATCAAATTTTGGGAATTCTATCATACCCTTCAGAAGCTAATTCCTCCCTCAACTGACCTGCACCACTGATTGCTACTTCCAATTTACAAGTTGGCTGTTGTGGACAATGGAAGACATGTTTAGAGGTGATGATCAATGTTCCTGTCCTTGCCTTGCATCATTCACAGAATCACAGGTCTGGAAGGACCCAGAGAGGCCAGTCCAGGTATCTGTCAACATTTTCAGATATTTTAACACTTTTAATATTTTTAACGCTTTTAACAGGAATCCTACTTTTAATTTTTCCCTATATACTGAGCTATCTCTACATCTTTTTATTCTGTCTCCCCTTCCCATTTTCAATTTCCTTCTACTCTTAAAAAAACTTTATTTTTTTAAAATAGAAGATTGCTGATGGTGGTAATCAAACCACCAGCTACTTGCTTTGAAGGCTGTGAGTTGAACCATGTCTACAGACCACTAACTTGTTGATTTGTTTATTATGGGATTTCAAGTCCAGGGTGACTCATTCTTGCAGTTTCCAGATAAACCCATTTGCCCCACTTACAGTACACTGCACCATAAGAAACCAAAGGTCAATTTATTAGCAATTTGGCCAACAGTATGTACATATGCGGATTGCAATAACAACGAATAAGAGCAAAAAATAAACTGTATTAAAATTAGGTAACAGCAAAACAGATTTTGCTCTTAGCGAAATCTCACATATAAAATGATTAATGTATGTGTCACACTGTAAATGCTGAACAATAAAAAAAGGTAGGGAGTAAAAGAACCCCCTGAAAATAGTAATTTTGTTTCTTCTAACTGCTCATATCAGAAATCAGAGTCTAATCCAAAATATTATATTTTCCTATCTTAACTGTAGTGCACTCTTTCTCTTTTTGTCACACATACACACACATGGTTGGTGTGGCTAAAACAAATGTTTGTGTGTGTGATTGTGGTAATAATTTTTTTCCTATCTACAAGAGCACTGTAGGGATTGCACCACAAATAGAAAGCAGGACCAAAGAAAATAGCTCAGTCCAAAAACACTTGCTTGGCCTGTCACTTCCAAGTCTAATTCAAGGTTCTGATTTTGAACTTTAAAGCTCTTTATGGCTAAGGACCACTATATCGCCTGGAACACCTCTCCTACATAAACACTTTGATCTTCTTCTGAGGCCTTCTCCAGCTCTCTTCTGAGGGAGGCTTGGAGGATGGTGACAAGGGAGAGAACCTTTTCAGTTGTGGCTCCCCACCTGTGGAATATACTCCCCAGTGGGGTCTGCTGGGCACCGTCATTGACATCTTTCCTGTGCCAGGTACCTTTTTCCTGGGCATTTGATAGACTGAGATGATGCTGTCTGTTATTAGTATGCTGCCAATGCAGCCTGTGGCTGCATGGGAGTGCTGTTTTATGATTTTGTTTTTATAGTATGATATATTTGTTTTAATATTGTTGTAAATTGCTTGGAGACCTTTACATATCAAGTGACTAATAAATCTTATAAATAATAATTTAAAAATAAGCAACAGACAGCTCTAGAAACTGAGACAAATCTCAAGCTACAAGGAAAGTAAGAAGACAAAGGATCATATTGAACATTGTTGCTCCACTAGCATACCTTGCACAAAGGAACTTTACCCTACTCTCCTCTGCAGCTTCCTGCACACTCTCAAAATTTGCTCCAGATGGTTGGAGGGCACTCCAGAGCAGTTTATGGAGGCACAAGGAGAGGAAGTGTTGGATACAACCTAATGAAAGTAGGGTCCTGTCAAATGTGATCGTGGGGGAATGTTCCTAGCCTATTCCAGATAGGGTTTCCAGGTCTCTGTGTTTTGCCAGAGACTCTAGTTTTTAGGGGTCCCCTCCAGGTGTCCGGGTAAGTCACCCCAATCTCTGGGCTCTTAAATTTCATTTAAAAAATTAAGTTTCTAGGTGGTCTGGTTTAAGAAATATACAGCAAAAAGTCATGCCTCCTCAAGACTTCTGTTAGAAATTAGCTGCTCTAATCCCTGCCTTTTCAAGTTTTTAGCCAATAAGTGAAGTCAGGGTTGTGATTGACAAGAGACTTGCTTACCTCCAGACAATAGCTAGACCCTATTGCAAATCCTGAAAACAGTTTCCTTTTCCTGTTTGTCTGCACATCAGATGTTGAATGAGTGTATATTGCAGCCGTACAATAATATACTAGGAAATCTAGAACTGAAGATCACAGCAGGATCTTGGTAGGCATACACAGTAACAATTTCAGTAATAAAAGTGTACATGAAGGTTTTTAATTACATGTAAAAATAGCATATTATACATTACTTCATAAACTTTGCCTGCATATAAATCATTTTAATTATTTTTTTTAATGGAAATCAGCTACAAAGTTTACTTGGTGACCATGGGCTACTCACCATCTCTCAGCCTAATCTGCCCCTCAAGGTGAAATCAATAGAGGGGGACCATGACCACCCCAAGCAAGAAGGGCACACTTAAAATGTAGAGGAAATAATTATGTACAACCATAGTGTGAAATCAGATACATATTGAGACATAGTATGAAGAAATATTTATATAAGCATGCATCTCAAAGTCGTTTATTATTTACACAACTTGTAAAGATATTTATTGTGCAATCCTATTCATGTTTACTCAGAAGCAAGTCCCAATGTATTCAATATATTCAAACAGGGAAGTGTGCACAGGACTGCACCCTCAAATGATAAGGAACTTTACAAGTCGGTAAAGTAATTTGGAGCAGCCAATTAAAAGGTAGGCAGGGGGTTGCCAAAGCTGCTTTGATATGGATATCTTTGCAGAGGATTCCTGGTCAAGCCTTACCAACAGCACAATCCTAATCATATCTACTCAGAAGTAAATCCTGTGGAGTTCTATGGGGCTTAGTCCCTTAGTAAATCTGTTTAGAATTGCAGCCTTCAGGGACATCCAGCTTTACTTTTCACTGCTAGAGGTTCTGTGGTTGATTACAAGATCCAGGGACTTCTTTTGGAACTCCCAGGGTACAGAAGCCCAAGTGGCAAGGCCATTCCAGACTTTCAGCAGTTTAGTTAAAAATAACTAGTGTTTCAGTTTTTGTTCTTTTTTCTGCTTCTGATTTCAGGTGGTTTTATATTATCATCTGGTTTTTATTGTATTTTTAAGTGGCGAGCTGCTTTCAGAACCCTTGTAGCTAGTAATGTGGTTTATGAATGTTACAAATAAATGAATAAATATGGTTATATATGCAAGGGAGCCAAAAAAGGGGTGGGACCAAAGAAATGCAGGCTAACTGCCTAATCTATTACATGGGTGGGATATCAAGCTATAGGTACTGGATCAGAACTAGCTCAAACACAACAGGATGGGGAAAAATAAGCTTTATTTTAAACACCTGGAAAGGTGCAGAGAAAGAGACCTATTGATGCAAAATAGTTACAGTATGTACAGGTGAGTGGATCTTTATTGTGTATCTGCCCCCCCCCCAATTTCAAAACACTGGAGGATGACAAACACAGCAAGACATGAAAATATGTTTTAACTTGGTTACATTTTAAAGGGCAGGCACATGCTGATGCTATAGGATGAAACGGTTGTTTGGTTTGCAGATTTAGGGAACCCAACTGAAAATGCTGCCATGAAGTTTTCTGACTGCTGGGTTTTGTGCTGATTATGAGCTCTCTTTGCTTGTCATGGCAGTTTTGTATAGATGGCAAAGTCTTTCAAATGCTCATTGAAAACTCCAGGTCTGGATTGCTTTTTTTGCTATACGACAGCAGCTGTTGGCTAGATAATTGCTAAATATTTCAAGTGGTTGGCATACTTAAAGGAGCTGGGCTGAATATTACCCAATTTTTATTTGAGGGATGAAACTAGGTATGTTGTGAGCTCCTCCCGACTTAGATAAAAACTCTCTTTAACTGTGAAAATATTTACCTTGTTTTATCCTGTTAAGCATCATTTCTCCCTCTACTGCTTTTGTGGTACCATTTGCGCCCTGCTCCCACGCTGGCTGCTAGTGCTTTCTCCTTCCTGGATTAGTCACACGGATAACCCCCTCCCAAACAGATGCCACACACCAAATGGAATGATGTCACAGCTACACTGTCAATCACATTTGACCAGAACTTGGAAGTAATTAGTTACAAAAGATGAATTATGTGTAATTCATTGCTTTTTTGAAGCATGAGTGGGTAATTGCTTTACATTTTGATTGTAATAAAACGAGGAGTAATTTTATTACTTTTGAGGGGTAATTGTAATATTTCCAGCATTACTTTTGGGGGTTACTGGGGTGGGGCAGGGGAAGTCTTCTGTTCCTCTGATTCATGGATGAAAATAATGTGCCTCAAACAGCGCTACTGCGCAGCGTTTTCTTCCCTCATGCTCCATGTTTTGGAGGCGACGAGGGAGGAGGTGGAGAACAAGATGGGGGTGGAATTGAGAAAACTGTTTAAAAAATGGATGGTGGTGAAGAATAGACCAGAGGGAGAAAGGAGCCAGAGGGAAGGACGTTGATGGAGAAGAAGGAGGCAGTAGAGGAATGGAGATAAAGAACTTTGGAGGTAAGAGACGACCTGTGTGTGTATGTGAATACTGTGTTTGCACCTGGTGCGCAAAGAGGCTTCTGCCCCCTCCCTGGGTGCTTTTGCTGTATTTGCAGTGTTTAAACTTTTTTTACACCCTAGGGGAAAATGTTTTCTTGGATGGGTGTGCCTTAGTTGGTGGCAGGGCAGGGTCCAGGAGGCGGATGTGTAAGAGAAATGATGCTGGCCGGCAGAATGTGTGTGAGTGTGTGTGGTTTGACATGCAAAGATCTGAGCGGTGGCCTCTGCCTGCCTCCCTTACCAGTGCAGAGACCACCACTGCTATCTTATGGATAAAAAGAATTATTCTATTACCTCTGTGTGTGAGTGATTATTTTTAATGTTGTTTTAGGCCACTTAGGTGTGCAGCCAATGCCAGCACGTTGTAAGCACTTTTTTAAAAAAAAGTAACTTAATTGTAGCTGTAGTGATTATGTTTGAGTAATGGTAAAGTAATCAATTCCTTTCAGAACAATTGTTATTGTAATGATAATTTTTTCCTTTTTGGGGCCATGTAACAGTAATTGTAATTTATTCCTTTTTAAAAGTAATATTCTAAGATCTGCATTTGACAGGCATCTGTTGGGAATGCTTTGATTTGGATTCCTACATTGAGGAGGGGGTTGGACTTGATGGCCTTGTAGGCCCCTCCCAACTCTACTATTCTATGATTCTATGACTATATAGTGATGTCATTGAAGACAATGTAGATGAACAAGGAAACAACTTCATTAAGAAAGCTGGGGTGGACCGTGGAAACAATGAAAAGGAAGCATTTTGGCACTGCCAATAGTATTTGCATCATCATAATCATAACAGGCTGAGCTCTGACCACATCAACAGTTAAGCTGGAACACTCAAGAAAGCAAAAGAAAATGTTATTTATTACTACTAAAATTTGATTGAGATTTTAAAAAAGAAAAAAATCTTTTGGTTTTGGTAGCACAATGTTAATTATCAGAAGGCAGACAGTTATCACAACTGTAGAGAATAAGGAAATATATGGTCTGATGCTGCTTAGCATCCAAATTATTTTAGGAACACTTTATTTCAGCTAATAGCACATTCCCTCTTGCATGCTCGACATAAACTATAATTAACAGAAGTACTAAACATTACTCACTGTTTGAGCCCTGACACCTCTGACGTGGAATATGTCAACCATTGACAGCACAAAGTGCTACTACAATGGCCTGAAGTAGGAGATGAAGAAAAAGCATACAAAATGGGAGTTTAGATATATGGCAAGCATCTATAAAAGCACCGTAAAATAAAAAGATTTTTTTTAAAAAAACAAGTGGGGTTCTGGTGGAAAGTCTTTGCCCTGCCCTCATGGATTCATGCAAAGTCAGGGCAAATTATGAGCCATTGTGGTGTAATGGATGGACAGAGGAAATCTGGATTCATATGCCTGATCAGCTATGAAGCTCACTGGGTGACCTTGGAGTAATCTATTTTACAGGGTTATTGTGAGGAAGAAGAAAAGGATAATCTGATGTGCATAACCTGAGTTCCTAGTTGGAAGAAGGGTAGGATACAAACATGATAAATAAATAATATATGGATGATGGTGTATAAGGTTCCCTACCCCTATTCACACAGCAGCAAATATGCCATAGAGACCATTGCAGAGGCTAACTTTAAGAGCTACCTTGAGCACATTGTGCCCCCATGCAACTCCAGGCAGTGTCTATTTTCATTGTATAACACAATAAGCTCAGGCAATGCATCTGCCACTGCCCTTGGGATCATTGTCTGTGTCACCATTGCAGGTGCCACTTCTATTGCCGGACTTGCCCTCTAGAGAGCATGACAATGGTAGTGGCAGTGGTGCTGGTTACAGTAACTCCCATCCCCTTTTAATGAGTGTCCTTACCCATCACTATGTTACAAGGCGCATCAAGTATCATTTTCTATGTCTTCTTTGAATTTAGCCACAATCAGCTAGCCTGTATCTGGTCCTCCAACAAAGCTACCAAGAGTGCAGGAATAAGCATCAAGAGAGCAAGATATGGATTAAATCAGAGAACTGGCTGTCATGTTTTTAAGGACATAAGTAGTACAACTGATTTAGTGGTCTGGGATGTATATTTAGACAGAATCAAGACTTGGAAAACCCACAGTCCATGGTTAGGGAGGTGAGCAGACAGGAGTTCACAAGATTCAGGGTGAACCACAGGCTCAGGATGATGATTAATGAGAGCATGATGCGATCGAAGAAAACAAGTAATGAAATTGGACAATTCATGGATATGAAACACAGGAAGGCACAGCCAAGAAGCTTCAGACATGAAAGTTGAAGAGGTTTCAAACAATATCTTCCTGCTTCTTTTTTGAGAGGTTTCTGTGATGCTGGGGCCAAGTTAGGTGAGTTTCACTGAAACTAGCATGAAAGGACTGAAAAGTCCTTCCAAAAGTATCAGATCACTGATGGCAACAAATTCTCTGTCTGTCTAGATAATCTTTACATCATGATGGTCAAACAGAAACAGTATTAAACTGAAGCTCAGAATAGAAAAAATGGGGGGGGGGAGAGATTTGCTGATCTCCCCAATTCCCCAATCAGATAGACTCAATTAAAAAAAAAGCTGGGATGCAACGCTTAATTGTTTAGATCAATGAATTAAAAACTTTTAACCAACTTACAATATGCTACCAACTAATTAAACAGAAGGTGTTTATTTTAAAGTACTATTTTTTACACAAGTACTTATAAAACTGTAAATGGCAAATGCCTTTTTGAAAGAGGCATTCCCCTTTTTCTCACACAAGAGGGAACATCTCTTCTATGCTGATGCCTGCTATAGTAAACAGATGCATCACCTAAAAACAAAGAAAATATCCCTCTTGATTTAGAGCTATTATTTTTAGTCATATACAAGTTTGTGTACATTTAATCATTCAACTGGTTAAAACTCATTTGATTTCTTTAATCTAATGACAGCCATAGCAGTGGTGGTGGTGAGAGTTCTTTGAGGTAAATTCAGGCTGCTGTTTTTGAAACTGCCCTAGCAATCTGCTATAAGAATTCTGGCTTTAGTCAACTGAAATGAGTCTTCCACCATGATTTATTCAGTTGCTGGGGTATTATGAAAGGTTTGTGAACATTTCAGCTGCCCAGAATTTTTAAAATCTGGCTGCAGGCCAGTGAGCTACACAATTCACTGCCCCTCCACTAAAAAAAAACTCCCTTCACATAGAAAAACAGCATGATGGAGAAAGATAGGCTGAGCCCTTCTTCCTGACATACTAGCTTCCTCTGTGCAGGGAGGTGTTACCAGTACTGTAGTGGCAAATTCAGAAGTGCAGGGTCCCTTCATGATAGTCACAGATACACCCTCTCATGGCCACACGCCTTCTAAGATTATACAATCTAATATTATAGAATAAGCTGGCCAGGTTTGAATACTGCTTTCTGCTTCTCTATCCTTGTTAATGCCTTGTCTCACAACAACAGACGTCCTTTGGAGCCAATCGGCATGAAAGGGGAATGTGGTTAACTACTGAGAAGAGTGGCTTCTCAGTGGCTGACTCACCTCCTTTCACTCTAGATTGGCTCCAATCAGCAGAAAAAGACATGGAAGCATGCTAGAAGACTCTTCTCAGTGGCTAACACATTCCCCTTGCATGCTGATTGGCTCATAGGATGCTGGAGACATAGGGACCCTGCTCCCAAAAAAGTAAAGGTTCTACCCCCCCAAGACCCTGGATGACTACACCCCTGGGTGTTACTCTCCCACTGAGGGAGTCTTCAAACATGAAATTCTATCCTTTTCCTGATAACAGTCCTGGAAAAGCTTATTTGTTTAATTTTGCTGCAAGTATAAACTTTCCTTAACATGCATTTGGAAAGTATTAATTGTGATGTGTGGTAACAGTAAGTTGTGTTCAATAGTTCATTTCTCACTATTGTGGTTTCTGAAAAGTTCCAACAGTCTGACACTTTGAGCAATTGTGGAGCCTAATATACAGTATGGTTCAGGATATTCACACAGTAAATATTTACAGAGTTTGCATGTCATGAAAGTATGAAAAGTTACACTGACAAACAAACACAGCAACCTACAAGGTTTGAGAAACACTTTGTATTATAGTCTACTAACTACAGAGAACAACAAAGTTTGTCTTAAGAGAAACATGCTTTTCTTAACTGTCAAGCCTATTTTAAAACAAGCCCCCAGAGGTCACACATTCAGCAATATTGCACATTGCCATATACACTGGATATTTGTTAACATGGGACATGCTCCTCCCAACTTTAGCTTGTGAACAAACCTGTAGCGATTCCATAAATCTAAAACATGGAGCCACCAAAACTGTTTCTTGTTTGAAACCCACCAGTCCCTGTCACCATTGTTCTTTCTCTTACTTCAGTGAGCTACTGAGGCCCAAGTCACACTTTATTTGGCCAGCATGTTTGTAGCTGTAAACTACATTCAGTGTGAAATGAAGGTGTATATTTGTAAACGTGCAAGGACTGCTGCTGCTGGATGCATGCAGGGAAGCCCTGATTACCATAGCTGCCTGGTGCATGACCACTCCATTGTCACAGGTACATGTCTCTGCCAGTGCATGCAGTGTGTGCATTCACACAAACACACACACACTTGTGACTTAAAGAGTGAATCAGCCCTTAATGAGAATGACACTGCTTTGCAAGTGTGAGTAGCAAAAACTGGCCCACAAGTAACATACCCCTCTCCTTTTTGAATGGGCTTTCATTTTGCACGTTATTCCCATCAGCTTTACTCCACCCATCTGTGTTTAAATTAGAAATGAAGCAACGGCTAGTGAGATAGAATCATAGAATAGTAGAGTTGGAAGGGGCCTACAAGGCCATCAAGTCCAACCCCTTGCTCAATGCAGGAATTATGATTATGATTATATGACATGTACTTGTGTGTGGTTGTAAGTCGCCCAGAGTGGCAGATTAACCTCTGCTAGATGGGCGTCTAACAAATCTCATAAATAAATAAATATATCCAAATCAAAGCATTCCCGACAGATGACTGTCCAGCTGTCTCTTGAATGCCTCCAGTGTCGGAGAGCCCACTACCTCTCTAGGTAATTGGTTCCACTGTTGTATGGCTCTAACAGTTAGGATGTTTTTCCTGATGTCCAATTGAAATCCGGCTTCCTGCAACTTGAGCCCATTATTCCGTGTCCTGCACTCTGGGACGATTGAGAAGAGATCCTGGCATTCCTCTATGTGACAACCTTTCCAGTACTTAAAGAGTGCTATCATATCTCCCCTCAGTCTTCTCTTCTCCAGGCTAAACATGCCTAGTTCTTTCAGTCTCTCCTCATAGGCCTTGGTTTCCAGTCCCCTGATCATCTTTGTTGCCCTCCTCTGAACCCGTTCCAGTTTGTCTGCATCCTTCTTGAAGTGCGGAGACCAGAACTGGATGCAGTATTCAAGATGAGACCTAACCAGTTGAATAGAGGGGAACTAGTAATTCACACGATTTGGAAACTATACTTCTGTTAATGCAGTCTAATATAGCATTTGCCTTTTTTGCAGCCACATCACACTGTTGGCTCATATTCAGCTTGTGATCAACGACAATTCCAAGATCCTTCTCACATGTCGCACTGCTGAGCCAAGTATCCCCCATCTTATAACTGTGCATTTGGTTTCATTTTCCTAAGTGTAGAACTTTGCATTTATCCCTGTTGAATTTCATTCTGTTGTTTTCAGCCCAATGCTCCAGCCTATCAAGGTCCCTTTGAATTTTGTTTCTGTCTTCCATGGTATTAGCTATGCCCCCCAACTTTGTATCATCTGCAAATTTGATAAGCATGCTTTGTACCTCCTTATCCAAGTTGTTAATAAAAATGTTAAAGAGCACTGGGCCCAGGACCAAGCCCTGTAGTACCCCACTCGTTACTTCCACCCAGTTTGAGAAGGAACAATTGATAAGCACTCTTTGAGTACGATTCTGGAGCAAACTGTGGATCCATCTGATAGTTGTTTCATCCAGCCCACATTTAGCTAGCTTGCTAATCAGAATATCATCAACAAATGACCCACAGAGGTATCCTGTGTATGTTTTGTGATTACATTTTTAAAATTGCTTAATGGGCAGAATACTAATTGGTTTGTCTACTGTTGATATGCATGAAGTGGATCATGAACAATTTACTATTTGTTGTTAGAGCTTCTAAGCCTACAGCATTAAACTTCCAAACAGTTTGAATGATAGCCTACCTTCTCTTCGTTTCTGTAGGGCAATTGTTACCAGATTTCTGTTACTGTATGGCATATGTCATGGCCCACTGCAGTGAAATCTCCTGTACCTCATGTGATTCTGCCTTCTACTCAGTGCATCTAACTTCCCCAAAAGTTCAACTAATACTCACCCAGAACTATCTTCTCTAACTGGATGTGACTCTCCAAGGCCTCAGTGCAAACAAATCACCTCTCCTCAAATCAAACAATATTTTTTTATAGGGCTTTCTTTCTTTCTCCAAGGTAACAAGCATTGGTCTTTCCCAGTCGTGCAACCTGAGAGCCTTTTACCTTCAGATGTCACAAACTGAACTTTGAACTTTCTGCATGGAAAATAGCTGCTCTTCCACTGAGCTAAGCCCCCTCACCAACTCTGGGCCCTTCCTGCCCTTGTTTCCTACAGTCTGATTCAGGAATCTTAGGAATGCTTTTTCGTAACAGTAGAAAACAAATACCAACAAATTACTGCTTGACTGCATCCGTTTACAACAATGCAGTTGTGCACATGACACAAAGAGTTAAAATATTTTGCCTGAATAACATTAGCTGAGGCAGACTAATAGTGTCACTCTTTAATACAAGAATGTAATCTGCAACATATTTTCTGGAGTAATTTGTGCCGGAATAGGTTAGATTAGAACAACAAGTGGCTACAAACTGCTCCTCTGCAGCCAGAAAAGAAACAATATTGCCATGGTCAGCAGCATGGGTTCAATTAGTGTGAAGTCAGCTATTCATAGGGCAGCCAGTCTGTTGGGCCCTCTGCCATCCTGAACAATATAGGAAAAATAACCATCCATGCCATTTTTACACCCTTGATGTTGGCTGAGGGTTGGGAGATGAGAAAAAACCAACACTGGCATATAAATCAGAAATGACACTTTTCATGAGACACATTGGGGTCAGGAAGCTACTCTGGTGTGAATCCAAATTAAATCTGATTCAGGGTAAACTGAGTTACACCCCTTACGATGCTGCCAAAGGTGGAGTGCAGACAGGTTCAGCAGATTCTCACATTAGTATTAGCACTTTTAAAACCACTGCAATGAGCTATGCACATGTCTGCACACACAACCTCATACATAGTCACACTACAAAACACTCCCTTCTGTTATTTAAAAATAAGTATCTCAGCTATTTGGACTTGTTCATTTCTACATTTCATATTTATTTATTTCATTCTTTTTGGGTAGTGCCTAATTGTTTCAGAAAAAGAGTTGCTGGATCCCTCACTCGACTGCATGTGTATTATTAAACCGCTGCCAGTGCTATTAATAGAAACCATAGTCTCTCTTGGAAATTTTGCACAGATGCTCCAATCCACTTTTCCGCTTTCCCCAGTCAGCAGCAAACACGCTTAATACAATCAGGAAAGTGATCTCATACAGATACATTTGAAACATGGGAGAGAAAAAACTAGGATCTTTAAAAACAAAACAAAACTCATCCATTTATTGAATGTGGAACAACTTTCCTGTATCAGAATCGTAGAAAAGAATATTGTTTGATAAAAAACCAAAATATTTCAGAGGTTTCACCTTTTACTAGCATCAAGCTCTGCATTAAACGTGCTGCAGCCATTTGGAACGCATAGGAACAGCTCTATATCGGCAGATCCTAGTAACAGGCTTCCAGACTTGTTTGAATTTAAATAATTCCTTGCACCTTTCCCCCCCGCTTCCCCAGCGCACCTAAAACCAATCCATATTGCTGTCTCTCCCTCAGTTCTTTCAACAGAATGGTTCTTTAACCCTCCTCAACCTAGGCATTAAAATAAAAAAAAATAAAATGGGAAGACCTCGGGATTCCATATCGTAATGAGATTTTAGGAAAAATACTGGCATCATCAGCCAGCTTGTGCTTTCCTTCAACCAAGATTTCAAAAAAATGCTACATGTTATCAATGGCTTCCCCCTTTCTGGAAACAAAAGACACACGTTACCTTTTCCCCCCACCTCAACAGGATCAGCAGCAGCAGCAATTCAGATTTCAATCCAATTGTTCCCAGAAAAAAAGCATCCCATTAAATCCAGTTTAATCAGGCCTCTGGCCTAACAGGCAGCAGCAGCAGAAGCATCCATTTCTCTGGATTTCCTCGTCTGTGGTTTGCTAGAATTCAGGCACAGCCCTTTCCCTCGCTCTCTTCTTCTCTCCCTCCCTCCTTTCCCTGTGTCTGCAAGGAGCGCTCTGACAATGCTACCACATCCCATCTCCCTCCTCACGGTCGCTCAGATAGACACTGCCTTGGCTCCAGAGTGCACCACAGCAATACCATCCTCAGCAGCTCTCAGCCAGCCCAGCCAGTGTGTGACACCCACACCCACCCACACCCACAGGGCGGGAGAAAATCTAGCACACGGGGGTGGGGGAAAAAGCCACCGTGCTTGCAACGCTGCGTGAGGAGATTTCGCGTGCGTCGGTCTTTAAAAAGCGCTCTCAGAAAAACGCCACAGCAGCTGCCATTCAGTGGCTTTTTGGGGGGGGGGGAGTGTTCGTTCTTTCGCCTCCTACCCGTCCCCAAGCAATTCATTTTGAAAGGCTCAGACGCAGACAGAACACACATGTTCCATGGGGTTGAGGTTGGTTGGCCGGGCGAGTTAGGTGGGAAGGGCGAAGGAGGAGGGAAGTGGGGCAGGGCTGAAGGGGAAGCATCAGCAACAGCCAATGCCGGGTGAAGTGGAAACGCAGGGAGCCCCCGCGAACAGCAGACAAGGCGATTCATCCGGCTAGCCTTGCGCTCTGCCCGCCAACATCTGGGCTTGCGGATGGGGCCAAACCTGAGGAGGAAAATGAGAGGCCAACAGACAAAGGGGTGGAGAGAGGCATTCTTCGTCTCCTCAACTGCATGTGCGCACTATATATACCCTTCAACAACGGCCACAATAACAAAAACGTGGCAATACTGAATGGGGGCAGAAAAACAAAGAAAAAGAAGGCAGCCCCTTCATTTCTCCACGTTTCCGTTCGGTGTCCGGCACAGGAGCCCCTGAGACTGAAGTTATGACTTGAACGGTGTTGGCAACGAGAAGGAGCTGTTCTGAGTCAGTGAAGTCTTAATGCAAAAGAAGGGGGGTCCACCCAAATCAGGCAAATCAACCCCCCCACCAGTACTACAAACAGGAAAAAAATCAACTTGGAGGTCCTGGCTCGTCTGGAAAGAAGTTGCGTTGTAATGTTCAGCCGAGTGGGTATATTTATAGGGCCTTTCTAGTCAAGCGACACCAAGCAACCCATCAACTCCTTCAAACACCAGCATTTCATCCCTCACTTGGAATGGTTGTCAATATGCTGTATTTAAATTCATCTAAATGTCCACCGAATCCCAAGCTTTATAGGGTCTTCCTCAGGGAATTCTAAAACTGCACAAGGGAAGCCTTCCAAATGCTTTTCTGTCAGTGAATTCATGTTCTCTCAGACAACCAGCATTAGGAACTGGGGAAAAAAATCTAGGTCACTGGTGGGGAACCTGTGACTCTCCATATGTTGCTGGACTACAATTCCCATCATCCTTGACCAATGTTCAATTTGTGTTATCCAACCCACTTCTGTAAGTTTGAGGATATGAAGAGTTGCAATTTGGAGATAAATTGAAGGTACAGGCAAGTTTACTGAGTGTGGAAGTCAACTCAGAATGACGTCAACCAGATTTTTAAAAATGTGAGGGACTAATGCTTCTTCAAGGTAACATATCAGATTCTCATACCCATCTCAGAGGTTGGGTATGAGAGGCTGCTGCATACACACCATGCATTTAAATCGAACTGCCTCCCCCAAAGAATCCTGGAAACTGTAGTTTACCCCTCACAATTCCCAGAACCCTGAACAAACTACAGTTCCCAGGATTCTTTGGGTGAAGTCATGTGCTTTAAATATATGGTGTGTACATAGCCACAATCAAGTCTGTCTTCAGATGCAAAGCCAAGTGAGATTTGGGGTTAAACACTTGACATTATGGTGAACAGTTGAATTGTGATGGGTTGTGTTTTTCGAGATGGTAGCTGGTCTTGTCAGTGATTTCATATATTAAGATTGTGTTAAAAGCCTTCAAGAAAACCTTCAAAACATGGCTTAGACAAAAGGATATCAACTGCAATTTCAGGGCCAGGTCTCAGTCATAAAATATACAAAGTAAGGAGAGAATGCCTCAGAATACGTGTAGAGAATTCTTCCCTCACTGGCAATCAGAGCCTGTCCACACATATTTTGGACGACAGGATAAGGTTTCCAGGCTAAATATCTGCAAATTTTGATTGGCTCTGTTGTTAAACATTTTGGGAGCGCGGGAACAGAGGGCGTGCTTCCAACGGCTCATTGGAACACACCTGTTCCTGAGCCACAGGCTCAAGATCAGGAGGCTGTGCCACACTGGTATCCTCCTGGGAACTGCTTGGCAAGGGAGGAGCTGGCACTGTCTCTGGAGCCTCCCCCAACAAGTCTTCTGCAGCAGCTGGGGGCGGCGCGCTCTGTTCCTCGGGGAGTGTGGGACCCGTGGGAATTGGCTGGTGTGCAGGCTGACCCCCTCCCGCAAGGTCCTGCTCAGACTCAACAATTCCCAACTCTGCTTCCTCTGGCAGCGGAGGCGCCTGAAACTCATGCCTCCCCCTTCCCTGTCCATTCTGGGTTAGCTGAGGCTCAACATCATCCCCCCCTCCACGCATTAACCCTTCCTACCCCCGAGGTCTAGGTTTTGCTGGATAAGCCTCATGAAATTCTCTCACCAAAGTCGGAGCGTGCACATTCTCCTCTGTTTCCCAGGAACGTTCAGTTGGATCATAACCCTTCCAATGAATCAGGTACTGAATATGCCTTCGGCGTTTTCTCGAGTCCAAAATCTGTTCTACTTCATATTCCTCCTCCCCCTCTACCCACACAGGCGGTGAGGGCTCCACTTGCGGCCAGTGAGGGTTGGGGGGAGAGTCTTTGGTCAACAACGCCCTGTGAAAGACTGGGTGCATCTTGAAAGCTGATGGCAATTTTAGTCTGTAAACCACGGGGTTAATCTGTGCCTCCACCTCAAAGGGCCCTACACGCTGATCCTGCAGCTTACGACACCGGCCAGGCATAGATAAAAAATGTGTAGAGAGCCAGACCTTGTCTCCCGCTTGAATGAGGTCTCCCTCTCGCCGATGCTGGTCAGCTGCGCGTTTGTAATCCACCTTGGCCCGTTCCAGTTGTTCTTGGAGTAGCTGTTGCATAGCGTGAAGTTTCTGCAAGAAATCCTCAGCGGCTGGGACTGAGAGACTGTCCTTTGGGGCAGGGAAGGCTAGGGGGTGGTAGCCAAAATTGGCGAAGAAAGGAGTCTGTTGCGTGTGCGAATGCACAGCATTATTATAAGCAAATTCTGCTAAATGCAGGTAGGACATCCAGTTGTCCTGCTGATACCCAAAAAAACAACGTAAATATTGTTCCAAAATTGCGTTCACCCTCTCGGACTGTCCATCCGTTTGGGGATGATGGGCAGACGACAGTCTTAGCTCGCTTTGCAGCAACTTCCACAACGCTTGCCAAAAACGTGCGGTGAATTGTGTGCCCCGATCGGAAACTAGGCTGTCTGGCAGTCCTTGCAGATGATACACATTTTGCACGTACAACTTGGCAGTGTCTTGAGCGCTTGGGAGCCCTGCGCACGGAATGAAGTGAACCATTTTCGAGAAGGCATCGACTACCACCAAAACTGTGGTTTTCCCCTGCGAAGGAGGAAGGTCTGTTATAAAGTCCATAGTAATCATTCGCCAAGGTCCTGCGGGAGTAGGAAGGGGTTCCAACAGCCCCGGTGGCTTCCCAGTGGCATGTTTAGCCCTCATGCAAGTGGGGCAAGAGCGAACATAATGCTCTACGTCCTTCTTCACCTTGGGCCACCAAAACTCCCGGGTGACAGCTTGAATGGTCTTAAAGACCCCAAAGTGGCCTGCCGTGGGGGCGTCATGGCACTGATGAAGTATTCTCACTCGCAGTTCTCCAGGGGGCACATAAATAGCTTCCTGATGGTGCAATATGCCATCCTTCCATATAATAATAATAATAATAATAATAATAATAATAATAAACTTTATTTCTACCCCGCCTTTTTTCCAATAGGACTCAGAGCGGCTTACAACTAAAAACAACACCATTAAAACATACAGAAATATACAATTAAAATAGAATTAAACTATGAGAAAAATTGTAAACCATAAAACATACGTTAAAAACAGCGGACAATTTAAAATAATAAAATCATATACTGTAGTCACCAATCCTATGACATTTAATCTTGGTCGTTCTCTATCCCAAATGCCCGTTGAAATAAAACAGTCTTTACTTGTCGCCGGAAAGACGGCAAGGAGGGAGCTAATCGCACTTCACTCGGAAGGGAATTCCATAGCCTAGGGGCGGCCACCGAAAAGGCCCTATCTCGTGTCTGCGTCATATGTACTTGTGAAGGTGTGGGGAGCACAAGAAGGGCCTCACCTGAAGATCTCAAATCCCGGACAGGTTCATGTAGGGAGATACGATCTGTCAAATAGCCTGGACCTGAGCTGTATAGGGCTTTGTAGGTCAAAACCAGCACTTTGAATTGTGACCGGAAACAAATTGACAGCCAGTGGAGCTGTTGTAACAGGGGAGTAGTATGGTCCCTGTAACCAGCCCCGGTTAGCACTCTGGCTGCAGCTCTTTGTACTAATTTAAGTTTCCGAATAGTCTTCAAAGGCAGCCCCACGTAGAGCGCGTTACAGTAGTCTAAGCGGGATGTAACCAAGGCATGCATCACCCTAGTCAGATCAGGCAGCTCCAGGAACAGGCGCAGCTGGCACACCAGTTTTAATTGGGCAAAAGCGCTCCTGGATACAGCAGTAATCTGGGCCTCCAAATTCAAAGCTGAGTCCAAGAGTACACCCAAACTGCGAACCTGAGACTTCAGGGGGAGTGCGACCCCATCCAGGACCAGTTGAATCCCTATTCCCTGATCTGCCCTCCGACTGACCAGGAGTACCTCTGTTTTATCAGGATTTAATCTCAACGTGTTTGCCCTAATCCAGTCCATCACTGATGCCAGACACTGATTTAGGACCTGTACGGCTTCCTTGTAAGGACCCATATAAGGTCCTTCTGATCTGCCTTGGGTGGCACGTCCTCTTCGACCCGCTGCTCCTGCACGAAAGGGTCCTGTTGTTGCGCCTCACGCACTTCAGCTTCCCAAGAATCTTGGCAGGCCCCTACCACTCCCCTCTCGGGAGGAATAATGTACTATAACGGTCTTGGGGTGGGTTCCCCCTGAAATTCAGGTTTCCTTGAGAGGGCGTCAGCCCGCTTATTCTGCGCTTGGGAGATATAATGAATTTTGAACTGGAACCGTGCAAAGAACTGAGCCCAGCGCACTTGCCTCTGATTGAGTTTACGGGCAGTATGAAGACTCTCTAGATTACGATGGTCCGTGCGCACCTCAATTTCATGCTGCGCCCCTTCCAGATGGTGTCTCCAGGCTTCAAAGGCATCTCTAATAGTTAATAGCTCCTTTCCCCACACAGTGTAGTTTTGTTCAGAGTCGGTTAACTTTCTGGAAAAGTAGGCACAAGGTTTCAGTCCTCCCCCTTTCTGGGCAGGTTGCAAAAGAACACCTCTGATCGCTACGTCTGACGCATCCGACTCTACCACAAAAGGGAGTGCCGGGTCGGCATGCTGTAGGACGGGTTTGGTAGCAAACCTTCGCTTCAGGCTCTCAAAGGCCTCTTGTGCAGCTTCTGTCCATTCAAAAGGTCCTGAGCCCTTCAGGCAATCTGTGAGCGGTGCAGTCTGATTGGAGTAATTGGCTATGAACCGATGGTAGTAATTGGCAAACCCCAAGAAGCATTGCAAATCCTTCTTGGTCTTGGGGGGTTGCCACGTGAGTACACAATGAACCTTTTCTGGGTCCATCTCTACTCCTGCCGGAGAGACCCGATACCCCAGAAAGTCCAACATGGTTAGGTCAAACCCACACTTTTCCAGCTTCGCGTAAAGACGGTGTTCCCGTAACTTCTGCAGCACTGCACGCAGATGTGAGTCATGTTCTTCGGGAGTATTTGAGTAAATCAAAATATCATCCAGATAAACTATCATGAAGTGGTCCACAAAGTCCTGGAAGATGTCATTCGTGAAATTTTGGAAGACTCCAGGTGCTCCCGTCAATCCGTATGGCATTACTAAATACTCAAACTGACCGTAATGGGTCTTAAACGCAGTTTTCCACTCATCCCCCTCCATAATCCGCACCAAATTGTAAGCTCCTCCCAAATCCAGTTTCGTGAAAATTTTGGCGGAACGCAACCGCTCCAACATTTCCCTGATGAGCGGCAGCAGGTAACTGTTGGGGATTGTGAGCTGGTTTAGGGCTCTATAATCATTACATGGACGGAGCTACCCCCCTTTCTTCTTAACAAACAGCAGGGGTGCACCAGCTGGAGACTGTGAAGGGCGAATGAAGCCTTTCTTCAAATTGGCATCCAGAAACTCTCTTAGCGCTGCCAACTCTGGTTCAGATAGAGAGTAGATCCGCCCAGTGGGGATGCGTGCCCCAGGCACCAAGTCAATGGCACAATCATAGGGCTGGTGAGGAGGGAGTTGCTCCGCTTCCTTTTTGTCGAAGACGTCCCGAAAGCTCCCATACTTGGTGGGCAAAGTTATCTCTCTTGGGGAAGGCGCCCCTGCCAACACCTCTGGCTCCTCTTCAGGTTGGCAATGTTAATGGCAGTACTTGGAGGTAAAAACCACCACAGCTTCATCCCAAAAGATTGTGGGGTTGTGCCTAACCAACCAAGGCATACCCAACACCACCGGGAAGCGCGGCAAGGACGCCACATAGAACGACAGGTCTTCCCTATGTCCAGGGACCATCACTTCCACAGCCTCAGTCACCCGGGTCACCCCCCCAGACTTCAGAGGCCGGCCATCTATAGTTTCCACTGCCAATGGCTAACTCAGTTCTCGTGTGGAAATAGTGTGGTGTAGCGCCAACTCTTGGTCTATGAAACAAGATGCTCCGCTGTCAATCATAGCCTTGGGTGAAAAGCTCTTGCCTGAGGGTAGGGTGATGCAAATGGGCAACAGGAGAGACCCTTGGGATGGAAGGGGTCGTGGCGGAGGCTCAGTGTCTGTGGCAACCCCCAACTCTCTAGCCTCTACGAGAGCTGGGATGTGAAGTTTTCAGGCGGCTGGGGTCTTCCGGTTTTGGCTGCACAATTTCGGGCGAGGTGACCCGGCTTTCCGCAGTAGAGACACAGTCCTTCTCTCCGGCGCCTTTCCCTCTCCTCCTCTGTCAATTGCGGTCTAGCCCCCCCAATCTGCATGGGCTCCTCTCCCGAGACAGTAGGGACGCCAGGATTGGGCACTGGACACGCACGGGGCAGCGGAGCAGCAACTTGGCTCCGGGAAGGTTCCATTCTCCGCTCCAAATTCCTTCCTTCTAGGAGGCTGTCTATCTGCAGACTCAGTTGAATCAAACCCCTCAGTGAGTCGGTGTGTGTGGAGCATGCCAGTTCATCCAAAACTTCTGAACTCAGTCCATTTCTGTAAAAGTACATCAAGGCTGGATCATTGTACTCTGTCTCTTGAGACAAAACACAAAAAGCATTGGTGTACAGTCCCACGGACCCCTTTCCCTGTCTCAGGGTCCCTAGTTAGTGGGCGACCGTCTCCTTCCTCTGGGGGTCTCGGAACATATCCCTCATCGCATTCTTAAATGCGTCAAACTGGCGCAATATCTGGTCGTTGCAAATCAAATATGGGGTGGCCCATTTTGCCGCTTCCCCTGCCAATAAACTGATGATGAACGCCACCTTCGCATCATCAATTGGGAACTCAGCTCTGCGCACCTGAATGTACAGCTCACATTGGGCTAGAAATGTGGCAAACTGTTCACTCTGGCCCCCGTATCGCACGGGGAGCCCCACTGGAGACTTCACAGGGGCTGCCGCCCCGGGGGGCGCAGCCTGGACTTGGGCAATCAAAGCACGGAGATTCTGGTTATCCACTTGCAAGGCTTGCGTTGCGGCTCTGAGGTTCTGGTTCTCGGTTTGTAGGGCTTGCGTAGTCACTCGGAGGTTCTGGATCTTGACATACAAGGTTTCCATGGTGATGGGTACTCCCCCTCTTGCTCCGTTCTGGTCCATGTCATCTGCCATGGGAACAGATTCGAGTAGGGATGTTGGTTGAGTCAAACTGTCCCGTTCAGAGCCAGAAGGACGAGGCTGAAGCGTAGGTGCAAGTAAATCTCGTTTTATTAGAGTAATGGATACATCAAAGGCATTGCGCTTCATAGAAAACCCTGCACTAACTCACTAGAATTCCTAACTACACTCTAGACATGCTCTGCAGCATGTGAAGGAAGTTGACTCAACGACTCCCCTCTGTAAGCAGCAAGCTTAAGAAGGGAACGTTTTTGAACGTAATCTCTGACTCCTACGTAATTCCTGTCTTTGCCCTGTCCATTTCTCGCGGCGGCGGGAGCGCGGGGACAGAGGGCGTGTTTCCAACGGCTCATTGGAAGACACCTGTTCCTGAGCAACAGGCTCAAGATCAGGGGGCTGTGCCACACTGGTATCCTCCTGGGAACTGCTTGGCAAGGGAGGAGCTGGCACTGTCTCTGGAGCCTCCCCCAACAAGTCTTCTGCAGCAGCTGGGGGCAGCGCGCTCTGTTCCTTGGGGAGTGTGGGACCCGGGGAAATTGGCTGGTGTGCAGGCTGACCCCCTCCCGCAAGGTCCTGCTCAGACTCAACAATTCCCAACTCTGCTTCCTCTGGCAGCAGAGGCGCCTGAAACTCATGCCTCCTCCTTCCCTATCCATTCTGGGTTAGCTGAGGCTCAACACCCATAAGCTTATTTCAAAACAAAACCTTACAAAACTTATAATCCTGAACTCAGAAACGCTTGCTTAACAACCCTCTAAATTTTCATGGTTATACACAAAACAGTCAGAGAGAATTGAGAGTTCAAAGTGTAAAAAGAGAGGAAAAAAACTCAGACCCCTTTTGGACTTTTTTCTGTCAGAGTACCCATAATTTGTTGAAATTCAATAAAAATCAGCCATGCTCACAAACTACCTGTAATCCTGTTACTCACTTTGCCTCATACTCTGACCTTCATCTTCTGCATATTAAAAGTTAAAGAAATGCCTGGCCAATTTTTAATTAATTTAAAATCGTTTACATTTAACTCAATGATAAGGCCGGGCATGCTCAGTAAGAACCAGATGCCAGTGTTAAAAAAGCCAGACTCACAGGTGCTTGATTTTGCCTATCAGGAGGCCACACCCACACCAGATCTTAATTTCGCTTTAGACAGTCATGGCTTCCCCCCAAGAATACTGGGAAGTGTAGTTTCTGAAGGGTGCTGAGAGGAGACTCCTATTCCCCTGACAGAGCTCCAGTAGCAGAGTGGATTAACAGTCAGCCTCTCTGATTGAAGGTCTGTGAGGGGAACAGTGTGTTCTAGCAACTCTCAGCACCCCTCATTAACTACACTTCCCAGGATTCTTTGGGAGAAGCCATGACTGTCTAACATGAAATAGCCTGGTGTGGATGTGGCCATGGATAGCTTTGGTTTAAATTTGGGTGGGAGGCTACATGTGCCTGCTGTAGAATAAAAAGGTGTGGAGAATGCTGAAAAGCAATGATACTGTTCATAATGTGTTCCTTTTGGAAAGGAAAGGGGCATCCCCTGTGCCCAGTCCCCACCCACCCAATATCCTCCCCTCCCCTCCCTAGGGTCAGTTTCACATATCCTAAACATTATTGCACAGAAGTAAATCCCATTGAACTGAAAAAGTAGGCAAATGATCAAACCCACCCTCCCCTTCTCCTCCCTCCTATCCCCTCCCTCTTGCCCCTTCCTTCTCCCTCCCTCTCCATCCCTATCCCCTCCCCCTCCTCCACTCCCCCTGGTCAGTTTTACCTATCTTAAGCATGACTGCATGGGAGTAAATCCCACTTAACTCAATAAGCATGTAAATGATCAAACCTGCCCTTCCCTCCTCCTTCCTCCCATCACCTCCCTTTTGCCTCTTCCCTCCCTCTTTCTTCGCCCCTCCCCATCTCCTTCCAATCTCCTCCTTCCCCCTCCCCCTCCCCCTCCTTCTGCTCCCCTCTCCCATCCCTTTCTGCTTCCCTCCTCTCCCCTACCCCTCCTCCCCCATCATCAGTTTTACCTATCCTAACCATGATTGCACAGGAGTAAATCCCATTGAACTCAATAAGCATACAAATGATCAAATCTGCTTTTCTCCTCCTCCCCCTCTCCTCTCCCTTCCTCCTCTCCCCTCTTCCTTCTTCCTCCTCCCCTGCACACCCCAGCCCTCCCCCCTCCCCCTGTCAATTTTACCTATCCTAAGCATGATTGCATGGGAGTAAATCCCACTGAGCTCAATAAATATGCAAATGATCTAACTGCCCTTCTCCACCTTCTGCCTGCTCCCATCCCCTCCTCCCCTCTGCCCTTCCTCCCCTCCCTTCTCCTCCCCCTCCCCTCCCTTCTCCTCCTCCTCCCCTCCCCATCCCCTGTGGTCAGTTCACCTATCCTAAGCATGACTGCAGGGGAATAAATCCCACTGCACTCAATAGGCATGCAAATGATCAATCCATTCTCAGCAAATTTGCACAGGATCCCATTTCTTACCTCCCAGATTAAAAAGCAGAGAAATTCATTAATAGGCAAAAAAACTTGCAGTTGAAGAACGTACCTATAGCCCACAGATATTTCTATCCAACTGTAAAAAGTGGGGAAATTGGGCAGCTATAGTGAATGCACCAGGGGAGCAGGAGACCTGACCTCCTCTCTGAGATATTGTACTGCCCTACAAATTTGTCAAAATGCAAAGACCATTTGGGCTGGTCTTTCACAGTCCAATCCACTTCCTGTATAGCTTGGAAGAATTTGGTAACATGTGCCTCTGGGCATATGGTGAGTGATGGCAACATCTGCAATCAGCCCAAATAATAGAAACAAGATGTGCTGTGCTGATCTTGTTTTAGCAGGGAGGAAACAACAATATTAAGATACAGTTGATATAGTTCAGATAATCACTTTAAATATGTTTGATTTACTTTGCAATTTTAGTGAAGTTTCCTATAGTAAATCATTTTCTTTTGCTTCTGTTTCTGTGAATATGTGAAGCACAGCAACACTTTGCAAAATATGCACTAAAAAACTCCAAAAACAATTGTGGAGTAATAGCACTGACTGTTATGCAGAATAGTCTCCAGCGAACATCAGGAGTTTCAGTTTGCACAAGTTAAAACAGTGGGAGGCGAAATATATTCTAGCAAATTTCTAGGTGTGCTCTATGTTTTTAATTGACCATGCCCACCTTTCCTTAAATGAAGTAGTTTAAACATAGCAGGCTGAAAACATGCATCTTGGGCAGGCCAAGTTTGTTTTTTCCAACAGCTAGAGTCATTGCTGAAGTAGCAACTTATTGTAATCAGTCTGATTTTACATCAAACTGCAGTTTCAGATTCAACTGTTGCACCCAAAATAAAAATAGAACATAACCTCCAGTTTGAAACACAAAAGGCTGTCTTCACCATCATATGACATTGACCAATGAAAAGGCTTTGAAATTAATAAAAATAAATTTGACACAAATTTATAGGATGAATAAGGGAAATAAAATTTTCTAGATTAGATTCTCTGTAGAAACAGTAGTAACATAGAAAAGACACAAAGTAAGAATACCAACAGACATGCAAAAATATAATTCTCCATCTTTGGAGATGGCATGTGTTGCCACCTCTCACCATATGTTCAGAGGCACATGTTACCAAATTCTTCCAAGCTACACAGGAATTGGATTGGACTGTGAAAGACCAACCCAAATTGTGTTTGGATTTTGACAAATTTGTTGGGCAGTACAATATCTCAGAGAGAAGATCAGGTCTCCTGCTCCCCTGGTACATTCACTATAGCTGCCCAATTTCCCTGCTTTTAAAAGTTTGATATAAATATCTGTTGACTATAGGTACATGCTTAAACCACAAGGTTTTTTGCCTATTAGTGAATTTCTATTCTATAACGGAGCAAAGAGAATGAATGGAAGGAGGGCCTCCATCAGCTCTGCTGAAAGACCAGCTCCATCAAGCCTTCCTTCTGTCACTTGGCAGCAGCCATCCCATCATGCTACAGTAGAAGGAAATAATGAAAGTCGGGCCACGCCATCAGCTCTGCTGAGAGACCATCCACTTTTGCCTCCATCTCTCCTTGAACTATTTCAATTCCACCTGGTCATTATAAGCACTTTGTAACTATAAACTAATACATGAGTTGTGCTTTTCCATCCATCCTTTCTCCCAGTTCCCTTTTCCTTTGTGTTATGTCTTTTGGATTGTAAACCCAAGGGAATAGTCTGCCTTATTGATCTTTATAAGCCACTAGGGGAGCCTTGTTCAGCTGAATCTACAAATAAATAAATAAAAGAATGCTGCATGTTTCACACAGCTAAATCAACTCTAGAAATAAGATGGCTCCCCAAAGACTTTAAGACTAATCCTTAGATGTGCAGGAGCTGAGCATACAACAGAGAATGGTCTTGCTAGGGATCCTATCTGGGTATCCCAAATACATTACTCTGAACACATTGGATTTTTTAAAAAAAATCTATTGAAAAGGAAAAGTCACAAAAAAATCTCACTTCTTCACATGTCCCAGGCCTGAGTCCTGGCACTGAAAATGGGTTCCAGAGTCAACCTTTGGTGAAACTCTGATACTCACATACTGTGTTGGTTGCCATCTTCAGTCATTATATTGTAATATATATAATAATGGCTTCAGGAAAAGTCTACGAGTCCCTATCATAAATCGTAAGTGCTGAAGCTTTACTCCCATGTGTAAAATATTTTCTCTCATTTGTATCAGTGCCGTAACAGCAGTTATTATCATAAGTAACACTAGGGCTACCATTCTATATACACTTACTTGGAAGTAAGTCCTATTGGACTTAATAGGACTGACTCCCAAATAGACATGCATAGGATTGTGCTACATAAAAGCCATTTACTTTGGAATGCAACACTTTCTGAATTTTATTCGTGTTGGACAGAAAACAAGAGACTACCAGTTTCAAGTCAAATGCACAGTAATGGGGTTTGCACTCAGGTTACAGATATGGGAAATAGAAAAACATGTAAGCCTATGAAACAATAAAAGAAAAATGGTTGATCACTTAAATATAGGTTTTATTTATTACATTGCAAGCTGCCACTTAATGGGATGGTTCAAACCTAATGCCAAACATTTCCCAACATAAAACCAATGTCACCTTACAATAATTGATTTTGAATTTCAGTGTTTAAAAAAAAATCATACAGAATGAAATTACAATGTACTATTTGTAATTCAGTAATATGAAAGCATCGGCCAGGGGTCTGAGTGCTTTTGCAAGGCACTGTATCTGTACCATCTTATTGAGTGGCAGTTGTTGGTTATTAGATTGCAAGTCCTTATACTTCCTTCAATTTCTCATAAAGTCACTTATATTGAAGCTTTTATAATATGCATATGCATTTAAATTTAATTGATTCATCCATAAATTAAAAGATAGTTGATGAATCAAAGCTTATGAAGTTGGTTCCAGACTTCTTAACCACAGTTAGGAACACAGGAACATAGGAAGCGGCCTTATACCAAGTCAGATGATTGGTATCAGGGGTGCCAACAGGATTTTCTGGGACTGGTATACTGTATGTAGATTGATATGTAGATCTGCTTCACTTCCCAATGACACAAATTTGCAAAACAATGCATATACTTTATGTCAAATGAAAATTTGGCCACATTCACACTGTACATTTATTCCATTATTATTCCACTTTAAACAGTCATGGTTTCCCCCAAAGAATTCTGTGAAGTGTAGTTCGTGAAAAATACTGAGAGTTGTTAGGAAAGCCATAGTCCCCTTACAGGCCGGCAATTCCCAGAGTTCTCTGGGGAAAAGGACTGATTATTAAACTACTCAGGGAATTGTAGCTGTGTGAGAATAGGGGTCTCCTAGCAACTCTCAGCACCCTTGACAAACTACACTTCCCAGGATTCTTTGGGGGAAACCATGACTGTTTAAAGTGGAATAATAGTGGAATAAATGTACAGTGTGAATGTGGCCTCAGTAGCCTCTATTGCAGGTGGGAGTGAAGTGCCAAAGATAAAGCAGGGGTCACACACAAGTAATAAGATATTCAACAGACAAAATATCAACAGGTGAAGCTTTCCACAAAATTCCATACTATAAAAAACTTAACTCTGTTTAATATCTGCTTGCCACATAGCTGTTAAAGACATGAGAACCCTGTTCTCCTCCAATGCCAAGCTTAAACCATGCAAAGAATTCAAGTTTCATAAGTTGTTAGCAAATTATATTACTTGTAGGTCAACAGTTCCCAAACTTTTTCCCCCATGGACCACTTGAAAATTGCTAAGGGGCTTGGCAGACCATTTAATGATTTTTCTCCCTGATGTAGCAATTGTAACATACTGTGCTAGACGTTGCATTGCTTTCAATTGTATTTTTTATTGATCCTTTTATTTCTTATATTGTATTTTATTGTATTACAATTTGAATTCCATATAATACAATATAGAATACAATAAATAATGAAATACAATATAAGAAATAAGAATACAATTAAAATCAAAACAAATATTTAATGTGCTGTGCCCACCATTCACAGCTGCTACTCTTGCTGTTCTTCACAGATGTACTGTGGACCACCTGAATGAAGCTCACAGACCACGGTTTGGGAACCCGCTGCTGTAGGTCTTTCATCTGCTGATCTTAGGCTGGCAATGCTCCATTCAGTGCAAGATCATATGTGGTATTTCATTTTTTTTTATCATTAATTTTTATTCAAATTTTCAAAAACAAAACAAAACAAAAATACAAATTAAACAATAAAATAAAATGTTGACTTCCGATTTGTCGCATATCAGTTATAGGTCTACAATATATAACAAACCTGTCTCTTAAATTATATTACAAAATCACTTTCCTCCTGTAGTTATCTTAATTAATCATCAAATCTCATAAACATCACTTTATTCTTTCCACAAAAAGTCAAAGAGAGGTTTCAACTCCTTGAGAAATATATCTATCGATTTTTCTCCAAATAAGCATGTCAATCCATCTCATCAAATCTATTAGGTCCAATAATTTCAATAGCCATTCTTCCATTATCAGTGTTAATTCCATCTTCCATCTTCCATCCTTGCACCCATAATAATCCTGTTAGGTCCAGTAATTTCAGTAGTCATTCTTCCATTATCAGTGTCCCATAATAATCTTGCTGTCATAGCCATAGTCATATAATAAGAGTCTGATGGGAATTTCCTTCATCACAAATAATTCCTTGCCATCAATTCTGAATGTGTTGCTGAAATATTGTTGTAAAATCATATCTCTGTTCTTCTTTTTTATGAAATGCACTGGCACATCTCTTGAGAGTTTTTCCATTGTCACATATCTGTAATTAATTCAAGCTCCATCACATCATTCCAGTCCAGACGTTTATCCAAGACATTGATAACTTTATCTCTGATATCTTCATTAATTTCTTCAAGGACAACGCTGAATTCCAAACAGTAAACTTTATCTCTAATATCCATAAACTCCAAATCTTTTTCCAGTTCCACATTTGTTCCAATCTCCAGGGCTTGCATCTTCCCTTTAATTTTTCTTTTTTCATCTTCTGATGCTTGTCCAGTTGTATCTCTGATCTCATCAACCTCCCCTCTCACAAAATCCCCTATTTCTTTAAGCTCCTGCTTTATTTTGCCAAATTCAATTTTCATCTCCTGTCTGCCCTGTCTCAGGGTTTGTTTCCTTATCTCAATCTCATCCATTATTTTCTGAAACATAATTACTTCCAGGGTCTCAGCCACTTTCTTGATTGCCATTCTTAAAACCACAAAGAAAAAAAAAACTTCTTATTCCAGCAACAAAGGGGTTAATATTCCAAGCTTGATGACATCACAGTGTAGACAGCACAGCCTGCCTTATCTCTTATATGTTCAGGAATGCAAAACAAATTTAGTTCACAGCATCAAAACAGTTAGTGGCATCGAGAACAAGCAGATTCGTCAAAATGAAATAAAATAGTCCCAGACATATAATACTCAAAAATTCATAAATCAGATTTATTTTTTTTTCTCTTCGGAATAGAAATCCCTCATCCGTTTGTATCTTTAAAATGCACAATTCCAAGCCAGCTTTTTGCAATAAAAACAAAGATAAGCTATTTCGATTTCTTTCCTCCTTAATTTCGTGAATGAAAGAGAAGAGTTATAACTCACCCAGGGATTCTTTATAGCTGATTCATTGACAAATCTCTTTTTGCTGTAACAATTTAAGCCAGATGATAAAAATAGAAAGAGGGGTACTTGCCTGTTAATCCGTTTTTCTTTAAAGAAAAGATAAACGTCTCGCTTAATCAGTTAGAGCTTGTTTGAAAGTCCGTCCGGTGCTGCTGGCTGAACCTTCTTCCATAAACTAATGAAATCCAGTCCCCCCAACAAACACAAGCTTCTGTGGTTAATCTCTACGTTTCTCCCTTCCCGGGAGAAAGTCTTTACCAGTCAAAAAAAACGTTCTGACTGATTTTAAAACTGAAAAACCTTCTTCTGAGACGAGAGCACAGGAGAAGCAACCCTTCCCGGAAGTCCATATGTGGTATTTCAGACGGAGGGAATAAAAAGTGATTTAAGGTTTACAGCAATTCTATTCAGATACTCATTCTGGGTACACTCAAGATTTAAATAGTTAAAAGCAAACACTCTATTCATGTATTATTAATACTTTATTATAAATACAGCAATTTTTCCTCTTTCATCTTTAAGCAAAAAAGATTTGAAATTCCCACTCAGCCACAAAGTTCACTTGGTGCCTTTGGGCCAGTCACTCTCTCTTAGCCAAGCCTACCTCACAGGATCGTTGTGAGAATAAAATGGAAAGGGAGATAGCCATTTACATCACCTTGATCTCTTTGAACAACAACAAAAAACCACGTAAACACACACCAGTCTGCTGCATTCCCCTAGAAAAACAAACAACACACCAAGAGATTAAATAACAATACTCCAGTTACGAAACATACAGGGAACATTTCTCTTCACTATAACATTGCACTGTCCATGCTGTATAAACAACAGCAAAAAACGCTTTGACAACTTGATAAATATTAAAAAATAGTTTCTGTAACTGTATAATTTGTAATATAGCACAGGCAAGCTAAAGAGATGGTGAAACACTAGAAATAAAAACACACACAAAGCCAGGAAAACAGCCATCCTCCCCACCTTCCATGTTTTTATTGCTACATTCCACTCCTGATTTTTTACAGCAAACACAGATAGTACTCTGAACACATACAATTTCACCTTTTTAAATTACCTTATCATTGTTTTGCTCACTTCCTACCTTAGACCAGTTACCAGCTCTCATCTGAACCTACCTCACATGGCTGTGAAGATATAGAGACATAAAATGACTGCAAAGGGGGACTTAGTGTTTGTATCACAGGCATTTGATTTTGCTTCCTGTAACTAAAGTAATAAAACTTTATAAAGGAACATGTTTTGTTCTCTTTCTACCACCCCACCCCACCCGTTAGTACACCCCCAGGCTTCAACCAAACTGCATGATTATTGTGTGTTTAGATTGTATTCAAGTTACCTTACTCCCAGGTTGGTGTGTTACACAGACTGTCTCACCATGAACCCTTTTCTGCCCCTTCCTCACAAGAAAGCCTAGGCTACAATCCCATACCCACTTAAGCCCCATTAAACAGAAAAGACTTACTTCTGAGTAGATGTGTAAACCATGAGATTCTTTAATATCCACCCACACCAACATGTTACCTTGCTAGAGAAAGAATTGCACTAACTGCCAATTAGCTTCTGGACCAAGTTCAAGGTTCTACTTTTGGTGTACAAAGCCCTACAGCTTAGGACCAGAATACCTGAAAGATAATCCCACCCCTTATATACCCAGCTGATCACTGTACTCTGCAGGTGAGGTCCTCCTGTAGATACCATCTTATCAGCAGGTCTGCTCCACACAACATAGGAAGCAGACCTTTAGTGTTGTGGCACCAACACTCTGGAATTCCCTCCCCTTAAATGGTACACAGGTACTATCTCTGTTATCTTTTCGGTGTCTATTGAAGACCTTCCTCATTCAACAAGCCTTTCAAGTAGAGGCCTTATCCCAGTCTGTCTCTGTGTTGCAACTGCTTTTTAAGATGTTTAAAAGTTGTTTTTTTAAAGATGTTTTTAAGATGTTTTGTTTTAATGTTTTCAAAGGTGTTTTGTTTTAATATGTTTTAAAGTCTTTTGTTTTTAAGATGTTTAAAGTGCTTTTAATGTTTTTGTTTGCCACCCTGGGCTCCTTATGGGAGGAAGAGCACAGCAGAAATTTAATTAAATAAATAAATAAATAATGTAATATTTTTCATATTAATTTCCTTACTTTTATTACAAATTATGCACTCAAGTTTCCTGCATTTGAGGAAATCGCAGGGGTCAGCACATCCTGAGTGTAATGGATGAGACTCACCCTGGGAAAACTACCTTTGCAATCATGGTATCTGGCCAGGCAAGCATACTGAATTCCCACAAATTCAAATTTATCTTTGCCAATTAAAACTGTCCCCCACTCTAACTAACCAGTTAAAGCTAATCATGAAAAAGATGCTAAGTGACAGTCCTAACAAAGATTTAAAACCTATCCATGTTTACTGGGAACTAGGAAGTTACACTGAGTTTAACGGAGCTTACTCTCAAGTAAACTGCAGCCTTAAAACAACAAGTGTGCAAATGGACTTTGACACCTTTCTCTAACTATTATTGCCATATTCTCTTCTGACTTTTTTAGAACAATCAAGCCAAATTCAGCAGAAATGGGAACAATATCACTTCTTCCAAACTTCTGTAACTTTACAAGGTCTTTGGTCTTGTCAAACTTCCAAACGAAACTAAGAATCAATTGTTTAGGCTGAACTCAAGAGTCAGCAAATGCCTGATTGGTCAGAAACTGGTAACATGGTTATTTTTCAAGCCAGAAAATCAAGTACCACACCAAAAAAGGACTGCTAAAAAAAATGGTTAACTTTAAAATATGCAGAATATATTTGATTCTGAGGGGAGAGACACACAGTTTTGCTGGTTCCAGTGTGTCTCCACCTCTTTTATGAAAACGGGGGCACACGATTCTAGCCAAACCCTGTCCCTTTTTTCTGTAAATCCTGGTGGGATCAACCTGAATGTGGGTTTAAAAAAAATGCTTCAAAGGGGTTTTGCAACTGATTGGCAGATCAACCTGTTTCCCTCCTAGGTTTGGCCAATGGAAACGCTTGGCTGTAAGCGACTAGTGTGCTCACAAACTGAGATTCAAAAACAGCAATGGATCCCTTTCCTTTCAGAAAAGAACAGTTAAAATATAGAATGTTTAATGTTTATTTCCTTTTAGTGAAGATGAAAGCTCCCAACCTTTTACATGACATGCCCCAAGCAGGCTTGTGCAACTTTAGGTGAGCAGCCAGGTGTAATTTGACAAATTGGTGCCCTTGTCCATATTTCCTCCTTGCAGCCAGGTAGCACTTTCTACAATGGGTGTCAGACCCTTTGCAGCAATAATTCTTGCACTCTCTGTCTCTGGGACCTGATGCTGTGAGGTAAATTACAAAACAATTAAGGGCTCCTGTGAGGCCAAATTACTCATCCATGGAATAGGGTGCGTCCATCCATGATTCCTATGCTCTAGCCTGACCTCCTTCCATTCAGTCTCCACTGGGGGACCCTGCCATGCTCACTTCACATCAGATATGATTTGATGAGCCAGTTGTTCCAGATGCAGAAACATGGCAGAATTACCTGTCCATAGAGGGTGCATGTGCAACAGAAACATGGGGGGGGGCAGGCTCTTCTCAGGGCAGATAGTTCTTATTCTTACATGTCCTAAAAGTCACCTTTGGGAGAAGTAAGAGAAAAGCGTGCCTCCAATTTTTGATTCCAAAAAATTAAATGTGCCTCAGCTAGCAGAAATTTGGGAAATGCTGTTTTCAAAGTGTATGGAAGTCTGGGAAAGCAAGTTGTGACAAGGCAGAAAGGAAGCCAGGGGAAACTGCAGCTTCTGGGCATTCCTGCAGCATCACTAAGTTGACTTGAAGAAAGACGGTGAGATGAAACAAGACGGGGCATTGCAGACATGGATGTGAGAGCATCTGAGTCAATCCTGGCTGCTTTGCACTATAGGGGGGTGACAGCAAAGGGTTTCCCCTCCTATAAATGGGGCTCAGAAAAGTGCTAAAACTTTTAAGTGGGGCTTGCAAAAGTGTTTGGACAAACAATGATAAGAAAACCTGGGCTACCCTAAATTCTGGAGGATAGGTACACAGTAAAAACTGTGGTGCCGGCACTCCTGCTTTGATAAATGTGCTGTGAGTGCCAGCACAAAATGGTTGTCATGGGCAGCAAAAAAAAAGAGGTAGTATTCTGTACCAGTGAGTTCTATCACAAAAAAAGCTCTGGGCACATCCATAATTATTAGCCAACTTGAACAGAATATGCAGCCTTTTCTGAAATGTGTTAATTCTTGTAAGTTTGATTGCCAAAACAAGGGAGTAAATAATTAGTGAATGCATTCTTCTGTAACTACAGTCTGAACTGCCTGTTATGGTCTGCTTTCAGAGACAGGGTAAGTGAACAGTTGGTCTGACCCAACATGGCAGTTCTTACATTCTTATGTTTCATTTAGTTGTGAATGTTGTGATGAATTGCCCTTTTGAGATTGTTAAATAGAGAGCCCAAAGCAGCAACCCCCAAACCACAGACAGCTCACTCAAAAATGCAAAGTGAAATGTCATAAAAGGCACCTAATTCACTTAACGGGATCCAGTGAAGTTGACCTGTAAACAACAGAGGGGATAAAACCTATAAAATACTAAGTGCTGTTTCACACTGTATTTCAAACTAGATGTAACTCCAAGTATGCTGAATTGTTAAGATGTTCTCAGTTACCTCTCAGGAAGCAGTGTTTAAAGTTTGGAGTCAGCAAAAGCTTTCTTTTTCACCCACCTCCTCAACTAGTTCCCAGGGCAATATCTGATGCAGGAATGGTGGGAACAGAGAAAGGATTTGGTCTTCAATGAAATACGCCCCCAGGGCTTCAACTTCATTTTCACACAGACTACACTTAAAATAATCTCCAGCCAGAGAATTTAGTGCAATAACTCCCCCATTCATTAGAAAAGTGCGGTTTTGGCAGCATGCTATTGTGCTAGATAGGCACATTAAACAGTGCTGGGATGTCTATAACTCACTATGAGGCAGTAGAATATTTAATGGAGGAAAATGTTGGGATGTTGTTGAGTTGACATTGGAAAGTGGGGCTAGCTAGAGCAACACATATAAAATTGCTCCCGATGCCCAAGGAGGCTAAGAGCAAAAGATCCTATTCTATGATGGGCTTGTTGTAGTAGTTGCTGCTGCTGCTGCTGTTATAATCAAAATATCTGTAATTTTAAGTGCTTGAAAGCATCTTTAAAGAAAATGATCATTTTTTGTGGAAGCTGGCATATACATTTCGCCAAAGGAGCTAATTAACCTTCATCTTGATATAGTCCTCACCCACCAAATATATTTCAAGATCTTGACTCTAAAGCCATCATTATTCTCAGTCTATCTATAAGATGAACAAATTAATGCTGGCTGTGTTTGTATTAGATTTCCATTTCCAAGAATTTAATAGAAGATTGTTCCAGTTTTATAAGGTTTACCTGCAGTAAATCCTCACTTTACAGAATGTAATCAGGACAGATTTTTCCTGAAAACATTTTTCTGACCCCAAAAGACCACAGTACTAAACAAAATTGCATGCATTCCAGTTATAGAGATGTGTTTGGGAATGGACCAGTGTGTGCACTGAAGCTCAGTTCATAGAGCCTAATACCTTTAAAAAAATGTAAATGTACTGCCTTCAAGTCAATTCTGACTTATGGCGACCCTATGAATAGGGTTTTCACGAGGCTGAGAGGCAGTGACTGGCCCAAGGTCACCCAGTGAGTTTCATGGCTATGTGGGGATTCAAACCCTGGTCTCCCAGGTTGTAGTCCAACACCTTAACCACTATGCGACACTGGCTCTCAATACCTTAAAACAGCTATCCAAATTACAGGACATTTTGATAGCCAAACCTTGTTTTAGCAGAGCTCTTAAGTAACTGTTTGCTGCTCTGAGAACATTTGAAATGGTAGTTTCAGGAGATATTTATTCACTATTCATTTTTTAAAAAGTGTTTTGCAACACACACAAACACAGAATAAAACCATATAAACTTTACAATCAGCAATCGTTAACTAACTATTGCAGAAATATACTGCATTGTCTCAATGGCCTGCATAAGCCTGGTGACACACAAATGCTTTCAGCATTTAAAAATCAGACTGGAAGTTGCCTGCTGACTCTCTCTTGGCAGAGCATTCCACAGGACTGGGCTGTATGAGGCCTGAATTCTTGTTGTTCTCAAATGAGCCTTTCCAACTCAGGGGATGACCAATGGTGTTATGGCAGATGATCTTAGTGACTGAGCTGGGATATAACAGTGCAGACAGTCTCTAAAATACCCTGGACCTAAGTTGTTCAGGTCTTTGTAAATTAATACAAGGGGCTTGAATCTGGCTTGGTAATGGACAGGCAGCCAGTGTAGATGTTTTAACAATAGTATCACATGTTGTCAGCCATGTGCCCCCATCAGCAGTCTGGCTGCCACATCCTGCACCAGCTGGAGCTTCCAAATCAGACCCAAGGGCAGCCCCACTTACAGCGCATTACAATAATCCAGCCTCAAAGTTACCAAAGCATGGGCTACAGTGGTCAGGCTATCCCTGTCCAGGAACAGTCATAGCTGGTGAACCAGACAAAGCTGGTAAAAGGCACTCTTAGCCACAGAGGATACTTGAGCCTCTAGTGACAGAGATGTATCCAGGAGTACTCCCCAAGCTACACATCTGATCCTTCAGAGGAAGTATGACCTCATTCAGAACAGGTAATTTGGCTGAACAGGTAACTTCCCAAGATTCAAGCACAGTTTATTGGCCCTCAGCCAGTCCACCACTGCATTCAGACACCGATCCAGAGCTTTCACAGTCTCTCCTGATTTAGATGTTATGGAGAAATAGATCTGTGTGTCATCAGCATAGTTATGACACCTTGCTCCAAAACTCTTAATGACCGCTCCCAATGACTTCATATAAATGTTAAATAGCAATGAGGAAAGGATAGTACCTTGCAGAATCCCATAGCACAAGTGCCAGGGGGCCGAGGAGTACTCACCTAGTGCTATTCTCTGAACACAACCCTGTAGGTAAGAACAGAACCACCATAATAAAGTGCTCCCAGTACCCATCCCACTAAGTCAGCCCAAGAGGACACCATGGTGAATAGTATCAAAATCCACTGAAAGATCAGAGTTTGGAAAAGTTACTTTTTTAAACTACAACTCCCATCAGCCCCAGCCAACATGGCCACTGGATTAGGCTGATGAGAGTTGTAGTTCAAAAAAGTAACTTTTCCAAGCTCTGTGAAAGATTGAGTAGAAGTAACAGGTTGTAGTCCCCCTGTCTCTCTTACAATAAAGGCCATCCATCAGGGTGGCTAAGAGTGATTCAGCTCCAAAACGAGGTCTGAACATAGATTGTAGTGGATCTAGGTAATCAGTCTTATCTAGGAATGCCTGCGGTTGTTCCACAAACAACTTCTCTGTCACCTTTGCCAAGAAAGCGGTATGGGTGATTGGTCTAAAGTTATTACACTCTATTGGGTCCAGAATGGGTTTTTAAAGAAATGGACACACTACCATCTCTTTGAGGGCAGAAGGCAACATTCAGTCATGTAGAGATGTATTTACTACACTCGTGACTCATTTAGTCACTCCATTCCAGCCATTCCAGAAAGGAGAAGGATCTAATGAGCAGGTGGTTGGGTGCATCACTGCAAGCATCCTGTCCACATCATCAGGCCACATTAGCTGGAATGGATCCTATCACACTGGGTTCGATTTTGCATTGGTCAACTCAGCTGGCATTGCCACAATAGCAGTCTAAATTACTGCGGAGCCAAGTGACTTTATTCTGGAAGTGTTTAGCCAGCTGGTTAATAATTAAACAATGTGTGCTCCAGAGGTCTGCCCCTCTGGCCATAAGTGATCAACCTCTGGACCACACAGAACAACTCTGCTGGGCAGTCCTTGAGGATGCAATGGAGTCAGCAAAGTAAGGCTTCTTTGCTGTCCTCACAGCCACGTGATATGCCTGATTATGAATTTGGACACTTGCTCAGTTGGCTCTGGAGCGAGACTTACTCCATTTACACTCCAGCTCTCTCCTGATCCATTTAATCGACCCCAGTTCCTCAGTATACCAATGAGTGAATTGGGCTCCATAGCATCAGAGAGGTCCTTCAGGAGGGATTGTGTCAATGGCCTTATGAGTCTCACCATCTATAGTGAGACTAGGGCCTCAACAGGATCACCTGCTCCACTGGAAAATCACCCAATGCAGTCAGGAATCTATCAGATTCCATCAGTCCTCGAGGGCGGACTATCCTAACTGGTCCCACACCCATGCAGAGGAGAATTGTTGCTGCAAGTTCAAAGCTTACCAGGAAGTGGTCTGACCGCAACTATGGGGTCATATCTGCCCCACCTATTTCCAGACCTCCCCCATCCCCACATGGAGCAAATCAAGAGTATGTTCTCCTTTCTGTGTTGGATTGATGATTACAGTCCCATGGTTGCCATGGAGGCCATGAACTCCCGAACAAGACCTGAGACATCATTAGCATGGATGTTGAAATCACCCAAGCTCACTATTCTCTGGGCTTCTCCAATACCACATGCAAGGACTAGGGTTGCCAGGTCAGAAGCATCCCAAACCCTGAGATGTTGGGGGCGGGTCCAAGTGATGTCATGGGGCGGGTCCAAGTAATATCATAGGGCAGGTCCAAGTGACATCATAGGGCAGGTCCAAGTGATGTCTTTAAGCATAATACATTAAGCATCAACCAGCCTAAAGACAAACTGGTTTATTCAAAACCAAAAGTGAAAGTTTTCAGTTTCCTTCCTTAGCACATAAAGGAGGAGGCGTGGTGAATATTGAAACCCAATGTTATTTCTTCCAGTTCTAAACCAAGATTTAGTGTCATGTCTGAACTAGACCTTAGAAATCCTTACAACAGTTCTGTAAGCTAAATCAATACATTATACTTCAAATAGGGAACACAAGATGGCTGAAAGATGGTGACTTGCAACTCACACTCTCAGTCACCACAATCAGGGCAGGTGCCAGAGGGCGGCCAGGTTGGGCCCTGGCTGAGGGCCCTGAAGGGCCCCTCGATAAGGTGGGGAAGGAGTAGTGCTCCCCTTCCTCGATTGCAGGGAGGGAGCTTGCAAGCCGCCCGCCTGTTCGCTGGCTCCACCTACCTATCTTTCCTGTCTTTTGCAGCTGCACATGCAGGGCTGCCATTAACCAAGATGGAGGCCGAGGTTTCCCTAAGGTGCTGATGCCTCTGCCGCCATCTTGGTTGATGGCAGGAATGCGCGTGTGTAGCACCATGCGTGCCATCAACCAAGATGGCAGCAGAGGCTTCAGCCCCTTAGGGAAACCTTGGCCGCCATCTTGGTTAATGGCAGCCCTGCGTGTGCAGCTGTGCAGATGCAAAAAACAGGAGAGACAAGTAGGTGGGGTGTGCGTGCGTGTGTGGCAGGCTGGTGCCCAAGGGTCCCAGCATGCCTGGCACCGGCCCTGACCACAATACTACAGCTTCATTTGCACTGGCAGGAGAAAAATCAAAATATTTTATGCATATTCATGTTAGAGATGGTTTTAAACAAATTTAATTTTAACTACTTGTTTGTATCTGTTTTGTATACAGATGTATAACTGATTGTATTATGCCTGCTGAATTGTTGGCCTGTATACTTGGTTTTTATCATTTTTATTTCTCTATGACCTCTGGTCTGGACAATAAACTCTGACCTAAACTATCTGATACATAAAACACGTGAGCAAGCAGCAATGGGAAAGCTCTCTCATTTGTTATATTAAATTATAGACAAAACAATTCATAGAAACTGACATCTCATTAAATGGAGCCCATGGGTAAAAATTATAATCTCATAAAATCCATCGTTAACCATCCATCCAGAAAAGTTTAACTTTTTAGACTGCATTCATAAGACTGAATTCCTATGAACAGGGCCGGCTCCAGGCATGCTGGGGCCCTTGGGCATCAGCTCGCCCTGGCCTCCCGGTGGGTGGGTGTGCATGCGATCCGCGCCCCCCCTCCCCCCACTTACCTGTCAGCCGGCTTTTTAGCATTGCCCTTAATGAAGATGGTGGCCGTGGTTTCCCTAAGGGAAATGAAGCCTCAGCCACCATCTTTGTTGATGGCACACGTGCGTGCTATGAGCGCACATCTCTGCCATCAACTAATATGGCGGCAGTGGCTTCAGTAGCTTAGGGAAGCTGTGGCCGTCATCTTCATTAAGGGCAACGCTAATAAGCCGGCTGACAGGTAAGTGGGGGGGCACGGATCACGGAAGGGGAGCGGAGGGCCCCTCAGGTGCTCCTGTAGCCCCGGGGCCCTTGGGCCAGTGCCCAACCTGGCTGCCCTTTAGAACTGGCCCTGCCTATGAATACTTACTTGGGAGTATTGAATTCAGTTGGATTTTTGAGTAAGCAAAGATAGGAGCAGATTGCATGACTGCTGAGCAGGAGGGATGATGTGAGGCACTTGGGAGGTTTGTGCTTAAAAAGGTGGCCTTTAAATATTTTTATAAATAAGTAAAATTCAATTAAACTTGCTTCCAAAGTTAAGGTACAGCATACAATTTGCATGCAATTGGACTTGTTGGCCTTATAGGCCCCTTCCAACTCTACTATTCTATGATTCTATGAAAGCCAGGCTGGATTTGGCACAGTAGTACCTCCGATGCACATTAGAACAGAGAGCACGCTCATCCTCTTCTGAATGGGGAAACTTTCAACCACTCTGGGGGAAAAACCATCTACCTCTAAACAAAATTTTAACAGCACCAGACAGAACAGACCAAGGGTAAGGAAACTTTTTCAGCCTGAGGGCCGCAATCCCTTCTGGCAACCTTCCAAGGGCCACATGCCAATGGCAGTTAAGGTCAGAAGCAAAAGTGGGCAGAACAATTAATGTTATTTTTACTTTTATATTGTAGGCTAGTTTCTACACATCCTCACACATCCCTCTGTGTCCTCCATCCAGACAGCTAAGAGGCATTATCAGAGTTCCAAGACACATTCCAGTCAGGCAAACACACTTGGGTTGTGAAGCAGGGCCAGTAAGGGGTGTGGCCTGGGGAAAGATCCCCCATAGAGAGGCCTGGAACACCATATTTGGCCCCAAAGCCTGAGGTTTCCCACCTCTGGAACAGAGGAACAACAATAATGCCTCCCCTCTCCAAAAAACCCCAGTAAAACAAAAAAGTTAATAGTTGGGCAGAAGCAAATAATGCCTTCATGTTCTGCTTGTGAGCTTCTTAGAAGCATTTGCTTGGCAAATGATGGAAAGAACCACTTAGAGGTATTGACAACTCAGCTGTATACAGTTTTTTAAAAATATACATAAATAAATTTCTATTTATTTCCAGTCTATTTCTGGTCCATATCATCTTCATATTCATTCATTTATAAGCCCATTTTGTCCTCTTCCTGCATTAACCTATGATAGTTTTGCAAAATATATGAAAATTCATAGTGAAGAATGTATTTAAGCACATATTTTATCATAAAAGCATATTTAAATATCCCTTATCTAGATGTATGCATTTCTAAACATATTGCATACTAAAATACCTACATTTTACGCATTTAATTTACATTTGTTGAACTGAGAACTGCATCGAACTATGGAGAGGTATGAAATTCAAAGGCTAATTATGCTCCAATACATGTTTAGTCCAGGTCAGGGGGTGTAAATTAGGTTGGTTCACTTAAAAATGCAAACTGAATTACTAGTTTTCATCTGTCCGTAGCATGCTAAACTGACTGACCATAGGTCAGATCCAACAATTTGTATCTTGTTATGTTGTTATATTGGGACATCAACAGCAATGTTGAAAGGATTTTTCAGGAAACATAATTCATATCACCAGGTTGTTAGTTATTTGAAGGATACATCATGCTGCATTTCATAAAGCAAATAAATAAATAAATAAATAAAACACTCAGAAGGGCCGGATTCCTTGGATAAGACAGTCCTGGGTATCTGCAAATGTTATTTTAATACCTACAGGTTGTAACATTTTGGGATAAAAATAAAGAGAATATACTGTTTTTCATCAGAAAAATCAGTTTTATGCGTATGGAAATATATGTAAAAATAACAAATTAATTAGTCAACAAAAACTCATACAACTAATCAACTGACTTTTGTTTACTTGAGTGACAGCCATAGCAAAAGGCTCTGCATTGCAATGTTCATTAGCTGAAGCATTTGTGCTGGATTTGGAACTTGTCAGGTAATGGCACGTAGTGGCAGTGAAGGGTGCCAGCTGAATCTCAAGTAAAGTATGTGGAGAGAAAATAAGTTCAGAAAAGGAAGTGATGAATTATCTGGATTAAAGAGTCTAGACAAGGGAGGGTCGTTTAACCATGGTGGAAGATGAAACAAATCTTTGAATATCACCCACAGTTCAGTGGTTAATTTTTTTCTTTATCATTCTCACAGTTTGCAGTGGGGCCACCATCTTCTCTGGACTTTTGCAAAAACTTGGCTTAATAGAGCTTGTGAGGGAAAGCATATGAAATATTTTCATAATTGACAAAATAAAACAAAACATGGCTCACTTGCACCCTTTCTGCTATTGTAACTGTCCTTTGACAACCTAGATATTTTATTCTAAGGCAAGCAACAGCAAACTCATTCCAAAGACAGAGAAAGGGGATTAAAAGCTATTGAGGCAACACAATTTTTAGAGAAATTAAACAGAACAAGACAGAATACTGACTCTAACTTTGAACCTACATTCAGCAGGACTGTTCATACTTTTGGTGCTGTGTGAAATGAAAGATGATTAAGGAACACCATATCCTGCAATAGTGGACAAGCACTGGCCACAGAAGCTGCCAGTCCAAGAAAGCAGTAAGGTTTGGTTTGGTGCTCCAGGAGGAAGGGACTTGTGCAGGCACTGCTCTACCTGTGTACAAAGTGCAAAACAAACTCTAGTGGTGCATTTCGTATGCAATGTAATAATGGTTTTACACAGAAACCATTTTAATGGGGATACTCCCTCTTTGTCTCAGACACCCCCCCCATTCATCTATTCACATATTGCATTCTCTCTCTTCTTCCCCCACTCTTTGACATCTTACTTGTGTCTCTCCCCTGTACATAAGGACTCACAACCTTATCATTTCTTTTCCTTCATTTCCTTTTCTACCTCAGAGGCCAAACCACAGAGTGTGGTGGCTACAAATTGTTGTGAATGATATGCTAGCTACCATACTATGCAAATGGTCCTCTGAGTAACCTCTCTCAGCTTCTCTCTTGTGCTCCTCATATGGCCCAAAGTGATCCAGCCTATACTGCTAATTTGCTATATCACTTGGAGAACAAAAGAGAAGACTGGGAGGTAGGATGCTCCAAGGTGTATCCATATACAGTGGCACACCAGGGGTTCAAATTTGGTCCACGAGCCCACTTTATCAAAACCACGTGCATCTGTCAATCAGCTGACATCTCTCTGATGGGCAGGTGACATCAGCTGAAGGGCAGGTGTGGAGAACTGGCATGTGCAGCCAATGCAGCAGGACTTAATCACCACTCATCAGCTGATGAGCAGAGGGTTAAATCCTGCTCAGCTTGGGAGGATTCAATGCAAGCTTCTTTCTGATCAGGACGTGCATTCAGGTTTGTACAGAAACCCCTGCTAACAAGGAGGAAAAAAACCCTTTGTTTTCCCCTCTGCTTTAGCAGTGCCTTGCTGCCTGCAAGGATTTGAGGACTTCAAACAGCAAATGACCTGGCATCATTATGACATCAGATGATTGATAGGTGGGCACCTCTGCCCACTTGTCAAATATGGCCCGCAAGGCCAATCCTGATAAGTTACAGCTACGAGCTGTTTCCTTCTTGTAACTGGATCACTTTTGGTTGGTGAATCTGCTTTTCAAGACTAAGGATAGAAACACACTGTTCTGCTGGTTCCAATGTATCTCCACTTCTTTTTTCCAAAAACAGGGGCACACAATGCAAGTCAAATCCCACCCCTTTTTACTATAAAACCTGGTGGGATCAGCTTGAGTGCCTTTTAAAAAAATTCAGCTTCAAACACATTTTGCAACTGTTGCCACTCCAGGTGTGGCCAATGGAAATACTGTTGTAAGTGTGACAAGTGTGCTCACAGTCTACGAGTAGAGAGACACTTGCGGTTGTGCTGACTTAAGTGCATCTCTAGCTCTGTTTTCTCAAGTTGGAGACACAATGCTAGTTGAACTCTGCCCCTTTTTACTCCCGAAACCTGGGGAAATGCAACTTCAGTGCGTTTCTTCGTGAAATCAGCTTTGCACAGAAATCAAAACTGTTTTGTAAATCAACTTGTTGCCACTCCATGCTGTAGGCTGGGCAGTGACAGTGATTGGCCCAATGCTTTGCTGTGGGCAGTCTTTAAAGATCTGAGATCAGCAGCAAGGGAGAGATTATGAACAGGACAATATCCCCAAGAACGAGATCCACAAGGCTACATATTAAAGATCTACAGCCATGTAGATAAAGCAGCTTGTGTGTCTTCTACAGCACCTAGTTTCTAGATGTGGAACACATAATAAATATCACCGTCACCTTAATGTTAAATATAGTCACCATGGTATAATGTAGGGCTGCCAAACAATCTTTAGCTGATTAATCTTTTGCCCTTTTAAATGGATGGTTTAATTAACTTAAATTAATATTAATAATTTATGTAGAGCTGTCAGTCTGCATGAAATTTTACAGACATTTTACAGACTGTAAGAGGAGTATAACCGAACAGGTGCTGTCCAGGGCCTAGGCTGTAAGGTGGCTAAGCTTTCTTTCTTGTGCATTCTGTTACTGTAGCATACCAAAACAAAGTTACCTTCAGTGATTAATGTTGGCCCCCACCAATTAAACAGGAACCACTTTAACTGATGAATCTACGAATAAAAAAAATTAAACCTTGCAGTTTGATTGATGGTCACTTATGACCACTCAAATGCCCATGCAATTAAAATGAACATTCTGCCATTAAATAAATAATAATAATAATAATAAATTTAATTTCTGTGTCGCCTATCTGGCCGATGGCCACTCTAGGCGACGTACAAAATCATTAAAATACAATTAATAAAATACAGTGATACAATATAAAACAGTGTAAAATCAATAAATCTGCAACAACAGTATTAAAAGAGGGCAGGAGGCATTACAGTTATAGCAGTTAACCATCCCTAGAAACCCCGAAGGCCTGTTGAAAGAGCCAGGTCTTTAAGGCTTTCCGAAATACATTTAGGGAAGAGGCGTGCCGGAGATCTTGTGGGAGGGAGTTCCAAAGAGTGGGGGCCGCCACTGAGAATGCCCTCTCTCTAGTACCCGCCAATCTGGCTGTTTTTGTTGGCGGGATTGAGAGAAGGCCCTGTGTGGCCAATCTTGTCGGGCGGCATAATTGGTGGCGTTGAAGGCGCTCCGTGAGATAAACTGGGCCGAAACCGTGTAGGGATTTAAAGGTCAATACCAACACCTTGAATTGGGCTCAGAAAACAACTGGAAGCCAGTGTAGATCGAACAACACTGGTGTGATGTGATCCCGGCGGCGACTATTCGTAAGTAATCGAGCCGCCGCATTTTGTATAAGTTGTAATTTCCGAACCGTTTTCAAGGGTAACCCCACGTAGAGCGCATTACAGTAGTCCAAACAAGAGGTGACCAGGGCGTGTACCACTTGTGGGAGCTAGTGATCAGGAAGGTAGGGTTGCAGCCTTCGTATGAGGTGTAGTTGATACCAGGCTGCCTGGCTCACTGCCGAAATCTGAGCCTCCATGGACAGCCTGGAATCAAGCACAACCCCAAGGCTGCGGACCTGGTCCTTCAGGGGTAGACTCACCCCATTGAACTTCAGGTCAATATCGCCCAACCTTCCTTTGTCCCCCACAAGTAGTACCTCGGTCTTATCAGGATTCAGCTTCAGCTTGTTCCTTCCCATCCATCCACTCACGGATTCCAGGCACTTGGACAAGGTCTCCACAGCCGACTCTGGTGAAGATTTAAACGAGAGATAGAGCTGAGTGTCATCCGCATATTGATGACACTGCAGCCCAAATCTCCTGATGATTGTCCCCAGCGGTTTCATATATATGTTAAATAGCATGGGAGAGAGGATAGAGCCCTGTGGCACACCACAATTGAGAGGCCAAGGGTCTGAAACCTCTTCCCCCAACGCTACCTGTTGGTAGAAAGGAATGGAACCACTGTAATACAGTGCCTCCAATTCCCAATCTCTCCAGGCGAAGTAAAAGGATACTGTGGTCGACAGTATCAAAAGCCGCTGAGAGATCGAGGAGGACAAGAAAGGTGAATTCTCCCCTGTCTAATGCCCTCCTCAAATCATCTACCAGAGCGACCAAGGCTGTTTCAGTTCCGTGACCAGTCCTGAAACCCGACTGGTATGGATCCAAGTAATCCGTTTCATCCAAGTGTGCTGACAACTGGTTGGCCACCACTCGCTCAATGACCTTGCCCAGAAATGGCAGGTTCGAAATTGGGCGGAAGTTATTGAACACTTGGGGATCCAAGGAGGGCTTCTTTAAGATGGGCTTTACAATTGCCTCCTTGAAGACTGATGGCATCACACCCTCTTTCAAGGATGCGTTTACCACCACTTTGATCCCCTCGCCCAATTTCTCTCTGCAGCTCATAAGGAGCCACGAAGGGTAAGGATCAGTAAGACAAGTGGTTGGCTTCACAGATGAAAGCACCTTGTCCACTTCCTCAGAAGGGAGAAGCCGAAACCGATCCCAATTTACCGGCATGCAACCGGCCAACTCTGGTTCATCCACTGTGTCCACGGAGCACGGGATCGAGCTCCGTAAGTGTTCAATTTTATCAGCGAAGTGCTTTGCTAATAAGTCACAGGAGGCCTTTGACTGTTCCATGGGTTCCTGAGCAACTGGACCGACCAGGCTTCGGACCACCTGGAACAGCCTCCTGGGACAGCATTCCGCAGACGCAATAGAGGCAGCAAAGAAAGCCTTCTTTCCTGCCTTTATTGCCACTTGGTAGGCAGCTACTGCTGCTCTAACCTGTGTCCGGACATCTTCGGAGCGAGATTTCCGCCACTGGCGCTCTAGTCGTCTCACCTCCTGTCTCAGACTATGCAACCGCGGTGTATACCATGGTGCTAGCTGAGTTCTATTCAGGGGGAGAGGACGTTTCGGAGCCACCTGGTCTAATGCCCTGGTGATCCCCACGTTCCACTCCTTCACCAGGGTTTCAACCGGGCGACCTTCGGCAGGTTCCAATTCCCCAAGCGCAGTCAGGAATCCATCCGGATCCATCAGGCGCCTGGGGCCGACCATTTTAATGGGTCCTTCACCCCTGCGGAGGGGGCATGGCAACGAGAAGTCCATGTTTACCAGGTAGTGGTCTGACCATGACACAGGAGTGGTGTGAATCACTCCCAACTTCAGACCACTTCTCTCCTCTCCCAGGACAAACACAAGGTCGAGAGCATGACTGGCTACATGGGTGGGCCCAGTATTACTTAGGTACAGTTCCCAGGAAGCCATGGTTTCCAGGAAATCCCGAGGGGCTCCTATGAGAGCGGCCTCAGCATGCACGTTAAAGTCACCCAGCACTAACAGCTCTAGGGACAATGCCCGTACAGCCGAGACCACCTCCAGCACCTCGGCCAGGGAATCTGCTGTGCAGCGGGGTGGGCGGTACACCAGCAAGATCCCTAAACTGCCCTTCGGGCCCAGCCTCCAGTACATACAATCAACAAATTGAGTCCTATGGAGAGGAGGTCTGGCAAAAACCAAGGACTCTCGATAGATGACTGCCACACCCCCTCCCCGCCTTCCCACCCTCGGCTGCGGTGCATAACGGAAACCTGGCGGACACATGGCCTCAAGAATTGGAGCAGAGGCTTCATCCAGCCAAGTCTCCGTAATACATGCCAGGTCTGCGCGCCCATCCAAGATCATATCATGGATGAGCGAGGTTTTCTGAGCCACAGACCTGGCATAACATAAGAGCAGTCGAAGGTTGGTAGGAACCTTGCGTCCTCCAGTTTTCGTCTGGTTCTGAGCAGACCCGGAACATGGGATAGATATAATGCATCTGTCCCGTGTTCCCCTATTCCGGCATGGTCTGCCAGCAGCACCCTTCCAGCGCCTGCCGCCCAAGTTTCCTATAACTTGGCCCCCCGCCTCCCTCCCTGGCTTGCACATGCCTCTATCCCTATCTGCTTGTCAACAGGCCACCCACCCTAATAAAATTAATCTGGAGACCCGCCTCCGTACCCTATAGCAGCAGTTTTTACTAACTTAAATTAAATAATTAAACCAATTAATTAATTAAACTAATTAAACTAAATTTGAATTAAATTAATTAACTAAAGCAATACAATTCAACCCAATTCACATTCATACATATTCACACATTCATACACCCATACATTAAATAACTATTGGTGAGGCTGAATACATCATTACTATTCACTTTTGTATATCCTGGGACAATGATTGCCTATGGTATAAAACAGCAAGAACCAGGGTTGCACATATAACTTAGGGTAAGATCTAAAGGCTGTGCCTCTTCAGGTCTAAGATCTAAAGCCTCAAACCTGCTCTTCAAGCCAAGATTGGAGGTCTGATGTTGTACCAGAGCTATGTCCTTTGAAATGTGCAATGCCCTTAGCACACCGATTGGGCAGGAAAGGATGAAGAAACATCACATCTCCCCAATGATCACCACAAGAAAGCACACAAGGAGATAAGAAGTTCCTGTCTTTCTGTTCTGCAATTAACATGTGAATGTTTGCAGGCATGAGACTGCATGAAAGGAACAGGATTGTGCCAGCAGCTATGAAGAGAAATCAACACAGTGGTGACATTTAATTGGTTTTTCAGTGTTGAGGCTCATATATGAACTCTTTTTAAAAGTGTCTGATTATTTCAGAGTGTGAAGTTCTGTCTTCTGGGACAACGGGGTGGGGAAGACACAGAAAACAGCAGACTCAAACTTGCTCGGATAAGGTAGGGGCAAACTTGGTGAGAACTGATGTGCACATGTATATAAGCTATTAGTCAGTTTTTAATTTTTTTTATTGGTGTTTTGTAAACCACCTGACAAGGGTTTGACTCTAAACAGTGGTAAATGTAAATATAAATTCCGACTTATGGTGACCCTATGAATGGGGTTTTCATGAGGCTGAGAGGCAGTGACTGGCCCGAGGTCACCCAGTGAGCTTCATGGCTATGTGGGGATTCGAACCCTGGTCTCCCAGGTTATAGTCCAACACCTTAACCACTATACCACACTGGCTCTCGAAACATACATTTAATTTAAATAATTTATAAAGAAATATTCAAATATTACAGTTCCGAATGGAACTGTCTTTATAACTACCTATCTTACAATAAAATGTCAGAAACCTGGTAGGCATAGACACTTACCAATATCTTATATTTTCAAAAGATATTAAAATATTAACTGTGATGAACTATAAAGTTGTTAATTTTTCCTTATGGAGAATCAATGGGGGAGGCAGAGGAAGAGAGACACCTAGCACTGTGAATACCAATAAATATGACATTCAGCATTAGTTCTCATCTCTCTCCCCCCCTCCTCACTCACTCACCTCTGTACATGTCACATTGGTTGGGGTATGAAGAGAAGAATTGTTAGAGGAGATCCCTGAAGCGACAGCTGCTCGTGGGCTACTGCCAAGGGAAAACATTCTACCATTGTTTTGACACTCATTCCCGAAATGATTAGAATTAGAATTTTTCCCCTTTCAAAAATGCGCTATTTGGCATACTTTGAAATGTTCCTAAATATAGAACCTAATGAAAGAAAAGAGAGAGCCCAATTTTGAAGGAACTGCATTTTAAATGAATCGATTTTGTTTATACTGCAGTAGGGTATCGTTTTACTTGTGTGGCTGCTCATATATCACTGTGCTAACGAGGTAATGAGTGACCAGGCGCCTGTATATTAGAAGACACAAGTCCTGCTTTATTTCTAGTTCCTACAACCTCAACCAAATGAACAGCCACTTCTAATAATAAAGACACCAGAGTAATGGTGCAAGACAAGGACCTGACCTAACCAAGGCCCGTAATTTATTTTCAGTGCCAGAGTTCGGCCTTGGAACATCTCTCAGTTCACTAGCTTCATCACTTATGGTGACTTTCATCATACACGGAGGACCATGTGTGACAGCAGTGAGTCAACTGGTTTAGGAGGGATATACTGGGATCTGATCCCCACTTCCCCTTACCTCCATACACCATCACTGCAACCCTTGCATCTTTTCCCTACCCAGGGAAAAAGAAGAATGGAGATACTGCTGATGCTCAGGGCAGGAGGTTGATCTAATCAATAGCACCATCTGCAATGCTCTTTCTCCTAAATAATCTCCTATATTCAGTTTTATTTTTAGGTTTGGTTTAGTTTTAGTTTTGTGTTTAAGACAGAAACTGGTGGAGGGTGGGAGAAAGCTAAGAGTTTCTTGCTTGGGTTAGCTGGAACTTGGGCAACTTTGGGAAGGCTATACAAATTGCACTCTGAGGATCTACTGCCTGTCGAAGGAGTGCCTTTTTGTTTCTGCTGTGCTCTGCTTGTGGATTTGAAAATATGGCAAATATTACAAAAGCACCCACACGGCTCCAGGGCTTTCTCCTCCAAAGGAACCTAAATCCTGTAGCGCTGCTACCATTGGAACTTCTCGCCACTTGGCTTCAAACAAGAAAATAAATAAGCACTCTCAGCCCTCCATATGGCTGCATATGTACAAGTGTTTTGAGTATTTCAGAATCGGAGGCTTGAGGTGAGAAGATATATAAGGAGCTGCCTCATCCATCTAGTCCAGCCTAGTACTATCTATCCAAATGAGCAGCAATGCTGGAAGGTTTCAGAAGGAGTTATTTCCTAGGCCTGTTGCCTGGAGTTGTCATAAATTGAATGTGATGAGAACTTATATGTAAAGCATGCACTCTGTAACTGAGTTATGGCCACTCTAAAGTTATGTGATAGGTCTTCACAGCAAAGCCAAACAATGCTTGTCAGAACCAATGTACAAATAATATTTCTTGCTGAAATAAATACCCAAATAATTAAAGGAAGATCCACTTGAGCATCTTGAAGATTCCTATTAATTTATGGCTTCATCAGTCTGGAGTAATTAGCAATAAGTGCGCTATTATGCTATGAAACACAGCACAATTGATTTGCTATTTGATAATGAAAACCAGTAGTCGGCAGGCCATCTATTGAAAATGAAATGTGTAGATGAAAAATGTACTCTAAGCTTACCAGGAAGCTAGAATAATCATGTGACTCCTCCTAGAAGGAACATAAAGCCTGGCCTCATGCAAATATCATGTTTGTTAGCAAAATAGTGGACTTGTGGGCTTAATAAAGGCTATTTACCACCCTAGGCAATACTCTTTTTAGCATTTTCACAAACCATGTTTTTCTGAAGGTCATGGCTAGCTGACATTAGGGTTTGAAATAGCCTATGGTTGCCTCTAAGTGAAGGGTGACATTTAAACTTAATTACTTGATTTATGCTAGAGAACAAGGTAAACCAAAACCTTTTTGTTACACACAAGGGATCCCTAGAGCAGTAGAAATGCAGGTTAATATTATCCCAGCAAGGACTGCAGATATTTGCAACACAGTCATCATTTTTACATACAATCATTTCATAATATGATACGGGCCAAGTTCAAGGTTCTAGTTTTGGTGTACAAAGACCTATACAGCTTGGGACCAGGATACCTGAAATCCCGTCTTATCCCTTATATACCCAGTCGATCATTGTGCTCTGCAGGTGAGGGCCTCCTGCAGATACCATCTTATCAGGAGGTCTGTTTTGCACAACATAGGAACAGACCTTTAGTGTGGCGGCACCTACCCTGTGGAATTCCCTCCCCTTGAATATTAGACAGGCGGCATCTCTGCTATCTTTTTGGCACCTATTGAAGACCTTCCTGTTTCAACAAGCCTTTTAAGTTGAGACCTTTTCCCAGTCTGCATCTGTGTTGGAATTGCTTGTTAATATTTTTTAAATATTTTTATTAAAAACCACTGTTTTTAACCTTTTTTTAAAAAAAGTATTGAAAGCTTTTAAAAAAATGTTTTTAAAGATTTTTTAATGTATTTTAAAGTCTCTTTTTATGTTGTTTAAAATGTTTTTAGTGCTTTTGTTTGCCGCCCTGGGCTCCTGCTGGAAGGAAGGGTGGGATATAAATAAAATAATAAATAAATAAAAATAATATAAAAAATGATATAAGGTGGTGGTTATATGGCTCTAAATGGGGCATTTTAGGGGGGGAATTGAAACAGAGCCATGATATGCTTTCTCTTTCATTACAGGCCTGCTGAATTTCATGCACATGTGCTTTGCACTTGTCAGACTAAGAACATAATCTTTCATACACATGATTCCACCAAATATCCATATGGCTCCTCTTTGCTGCAGGATTTAAAAGGGTGGTCCTGAGGAGAAATAGCCTGTTTCCTGCCATACCAATTTGATGATGATATAGAGCAGGGGCGGCTAACCTGTGGACCTCCAGATGTTGTTTCCTTCATCCCCAAACACTTGTGATGACTTGAATCCTACAACATCTGGAAGGCCAAAGGCTAGCCACCTCGGATGTAGAAGCATGATGCTCCTGCATAAACACATCTTTTGGGGCTACAAAACTAGGACAACTGGCTCATTCTGGTCCCTGTGACAGCCCTTCGTCCACAGGAATACAATACCTGTGACTCCAATTATGTACCTCAACCATGAACGCAAGACATAGGCCACATTCACATGCAACACTAAACCATGGTTTAGTACTATGTGCACAAGCAGAGAGGTGTTCATGTGAAGTCTTGGGCTCCCTTCCCCTCTTGCTTTTTTAGCAAGTTGGCTTCAATTGGCTTCATGGTTTGAAGCTGGTTTGTTTTGAAACTTGCCAGCTTTTGTTTTAATGAGAAACTGACCCCTGTTCAAATATTTGTACTGGCACTTGTTCCCCACTTGGACAGGATATTTACTTCTTGGCATGACAACAAAATATCCTCAATAATAATAATAATAATAATAATAATAATAATAATAATAATAATAACAACAACAACAACAACAACAACAACAACAACAACAACTCTAGAAATATACATATGAAATAAATATGCCTTTTGTTGTTAGAAGACTCATTCTGCTAGTCCCCTGAATTTATAGACTCCCCTTTCTTTCTTTCTAACATCATACATTAAGGCTGGGGAATATAGTTCTCCTCTAATCATGCATGGAATTTCAACAAGTCCTGGTGCTGTTGGATGGCTGCATTAAGGCTGTTTTCAAGTGTTTTTCTTGAAAGGAAAAACAAAAGATGCTATAGCAAAGCTGCTCTGTATTATGATCAATCGTGGTTTAATCAGATCCGATGTTTAAACGGGACAAGCGGAATTGTTCAGCTGTAACTGATTGTTTTCTGTTTGCTTGAAGGCATAGGCTTCTTCTTTCCCCCCAGCTTCCTATAGCGTTACATATAAGAGAATAATGAAAAGCAGGACAGAATGTGGGCAAAATTATTCTTGCCCAGAGTTCATGGAGAATATGCAATCCAGGAAATTATGAGTCCAATTAAATGAAGCAGCCACTGTTTCAGATGCTTGTTTTTTTTAAGAAAAAAAGAGAGTTCAGTAAGACATGTGATGCCAAATTCCATATCATCTTTACAATGCTGAGACTTGCTATGGTGTCTTAAAGAAGAGAATGCAGCAGTGGAGATGAGTAGCAGTCTCTCAGGGCTGACTGACACATTCTAACTCAAGAGAAAGGTAGCTCTGGCCCCCAGATGATGTGAGGCTCTGCTATCAATCTGCCACAATGCAGACTAGTATCATGTGCCACACACACAAAAATTAGAACTAGAAACATGTGAGGAGCCAATGACTAAAGCACATGGTCTCATTCACAGACCACACATGTAACACATAATAAAGAGTTTAAACATGTGCAAAATGGGTAATTGTTTTCTAACCTCTCTTAGAATACAGGCTAGGAAAGTATGCCCATTTTACAGAGGAAATATACTAGTGAGACTAATTCACAGAGAACTGAGTCAAAACATACACAGAGCAGCAGATTAGTCAAGAAAAGTGAACCAAGAAGCCACAAGTTACTTCACACACACCACACATGCACTGGGTCAAGCAATTAAACCTGGTAATCCAGAGGCAGGATTCTAAGGGGCTAGTGAATCAGCCCAAACTTTTCATTTTAACTGAACATTTTAACTGAGGTCCTGCCTACTAATTTTGCTTCCTCTCTGCAGAAACACTAGCACTAAATGGCAATATTACTATCAGAAGAATGCAGCCACGTTTATTTATTGGGGTAATAATGATGACAATTCATACAAACTAAGAAAGCCAAAGTTATATGGTTTTAAAACAGCCTGATGTTATCCTTATTCAGCTGTGATAGTGTCAGTAGAGTTCAGGCCTCCTCCCACTGTGCCCAGTAGTGGCTGGTGGTGGCACTTACTTGATCTCCTGACATCAGTGTCACTGCAGCTTACTGGGAGTGAGAAGAGGAGGGGGGAGGCAGCAGTGAAGTTGGTATGGTGCAGATGCACTAGTGAGAGCACTGGCTTGTCTCTGATGGTGTGTTTGCACCACACAAGTCTCACTGCTGCCTTGCCCTTCACCCTCCTGGTAACCTGCAGCAACGCTAGTGATGGGAGGTCAGGCAAGATGCACCACCCTGCCACACTGAGTGCTACTGATTGGACCTCCAGGCTAGTCCAGCTTTAGAGATTTTACCAATAGAAACAAGCCTACCTGGGTTCGACATTTCAAACTAGGCTCAAATACAGGCTTTTAAAGTTATAACTGGAGAGTCCAAAAAAGCAACAGCCTTCCATGAGCCAAAGCCTCATTTTATCCAGGGCTTTAAGCCTCCATTTGCTTCTCCAGCCCTTCTACCTTAAAAGTGAGAGTGCGGAGGGGAAAAAAGAATCACAGCAAAAGGAGAGGGTAGGCTGATGGGAAATGGAGTTCTGGATTATATTTCAATTACATCCCTCTTCCTCCAACCTCTACAAACTACAGTTGTAATTTAAAATAGTCACAAAGTTGTTTTTTCCTCTCAAGGATGTTCCCTACTTCCAACAGAGAAAGGATGAATTTGAAAATTCTCAGGAAAGAGAAAGCTCATAGGAAGGGAAGGGAATAGACTAGCTGCTCTGTCCAGAGTTTGGCCAACAGGTGCTGGCCTTTGTAGGGCAAAGAGCTGGGAGGAGGACTTGCCTCCGGTGAAGAAAAAAAGTGTTGTTGTTTTTAAATCTAGAATTGGTTGCTGTATCTTTTGATTAAAATAACTTTTTTAAAAAAGAAACAATTTTTGAAACATTTCTATTGCTTTCTGTTAATGCAAGGAAAAGGTTAAATACTGAGCCTTCAAGACAGTAACAACTAGGTAGGCTGGACCTAAGGATGGATGTATCTTCCCATTTTGGTTTCTCTCCATGTTTCTTCAATCTTAAATTCAGTTCTCCACATTTTTTAAAAAAAATCCTGCATTTTAGTGCAGATTTCTTCTAATCAACACATATTTGTATCCAGTTTTGACTAATATATACATTTTTGAAAGCAATTTCCCCTAGTACAATGCATTTTTGTATGTTTTCACTTATATGCACATTTTTATGCACACTTCCCCGTAACACATCCATCTTTGTACATATTATTTGGTTGGAGAACTGCATCACAATTCAGGGCCATGCAAATTTTGAACGATAGCTGTGTTTCAATTTGCATATTGCATATTGGTTTCAGAAGAGTGAATTAAGTAGATTCTCATTAAAACGCAAACAAACTTCTCCCCCATCCCTAGCTGGGCACCATCTTCTAAAATAATAATAATAAATAATAGTGCTCCCCACTAAATCCCACCCTTGGTTTGGGAGCACAGGGATAATAAGCCGCCTTATACCGTATCGGACTGTTTGTCCAACTAGCTCATTATAGCCCCATATTCTCTATTCCAAGAGCAAGGGAAAGCTGTCTTCAAACCCTCCTTGTTATATGCAAATCCACTAACAAAGCCAACTCATGATTAGTACTGCAACACAGAAAATAAACTGGAGCTATGTATTCATTCTGAGTCATAGATAGATTCAATCCCCTGCTTACCCATGAAGTTCACTGGATGGCCTTGAACTTGGACGGCCATCGCCTTTCAGCCTAACTGACCTCATTGGACTGTTGTGCAGATAAAATGGGATAACTATAGATGTATCCCTGAAGTCATTGAGAAAGGTCACTGAAGGAAGGCCATGATAAAAAAACAGCAGCAGCAGCAGCAACAACAATACTAATAATGTGAGCCAAGCTAGGAGAAAATTGTTTAAAGTAATGGAGCGTTAACTGAGAATAATATGTGCTCTTTTCATTTAAAGAATAGATCCCCCGGCCTCCCTTCACCTTATATTGGAATGAGTAAGACATGAGTTTAAAACAGACAACTCCCACAACACATCTAGTTTATCTAGGGTTGCCATATTGCCCGGTTAGCTGGGTTTTACCCGGATTCTTTGCATGCCACCCAGCGCCCGGCTAGCCCCTTAGGTGGCCCGGATTCTCACCTTTAATTTTTTTAAAAAATTAAGTTTCTAGGAGGTCCGGTTCTGGAGATATACAGAAAAACATCAGCCGCCCCCCGACTGTTAAATCTTTCTTTAAACAGTACTGTATACAGTACTATAGCACTTCATAGCTTTAACCCCGCCTGTTCAGCATTGCAGCCAATCAGAGAAGCCAGGATTGTTTCAGTTTCATTGACCTGAGGCAGTGTCTAGAAAACAAAATGGTAGTTCCCCCCCTCCCGTTTATCTGAAAATCTCATAAATTGGGTAAGTATATACATTTCAGTTTCTTCTCCTCTTGTGTGCAGGAGTCAGATCTTGGGCAGTGTTTTGAAAACCTTCCCAATACTTACTTTTTGTAAAAGCAATGCTAATCCCATACGTTGCTTATCACTTGAGGTTGCATTTCTGTCCCTGTTTGAGTAGGCCCCACTGAATATACTGGGACTTGCTTCTGAATAAATAAACCTAAGATTGCACTATAAATGTCTTTACAGTTTGTGTAAATAATAAATATATTTGATAGTCATGCTTATATAAATATTTCTTCATTTATCATATTTTTGGTTTTTGGTTAGGAATCCTGACTGGTTGTGAGATGCTTAGTTTTCTGCCTTACTCATAGGAAATTTGTGGTTGGTATGGTATTACATTTAGGAAAGTGATACTGCCTTTTGTGTTGTTTTTTTCCTATTTGCATTTCACTTATCTTTAACCTCACTCCGTTACAGCCATAGAAGCAACAGCAGAATATGCAAGATAATTAACTCCCATTAGTGATAAGAGCAAGAATTTATAATTATTATTTCAATTAAAACAAGAGGCTTATCAATACTTTGAAGAGGACCAGATATTTATTTTCTTTCTGAACCCAGGACTGGGTCTTTCACGATGCCTGGTGGGGGGGGGGAGCAGGAGAGTAGTTGATAAGACAGACATCCTGGCATTGGTAATCTAATTAGCAAGGTATGTGTGGGGTTGTTGCACACTTCCAGGCCCAGTTTCATTTTGAGTATGGAGGTGGAACCTGTGTAGATGTGGTTGATCAAAGGGAGAAGAAATTTTGAGTTAAGCAAAGCTCTGCTTTTATAAAACCTAAGAAACATACAGATACTTTGAATGTCTGAGTGCCTGTACCAATGGAATACTGGAGGAACTTGTAAAACTTGCTGCAACAGTATTTAGAACTGAGCATGTGGTGTGAAAGAATTCTTTTCCTAACGTTTTGGCTTCTTGTTTTTCTCCACCCACCACATCTTTGAAATATATCATATATGGTTAACCGTACTGCTGCCCTGACTTACTTTATGTTTGTTGCTATTTTGTGTTTTTATTATGTTTTTATATTGATTGTGTATTTTTATTGTTTTTATTATATTTGTAAGCTGTGCTGAGCTCTGTTTTTAACAGCAGAAGGGCAGGATATAAATCCTCTTAATCAATCAATAAATACTCCATAGTGTTGGAAACTAGAGTCTAGGCATTTAAGGCTGAAAATGTTGCTTTTAAAAAAAAGATTTCTCACATCTTTCCCCAGTTTTTGGTGGTAATTCCTAGGCACAAAAACAAAACAACTGGACAATCCAAATATTTATATGCAAATAATATGCATAATATGCAAATAATATGCAAATAATTCACATAATATGCACATAATTTACATAATATGCAAATTAGCCTGCCCGGATTTGTGGAACTGGAATATGGCAACCCTAAGTTTATCCCCCAGACTGGACTGTGGCTGGAATCCAAACAGCGAAGGCCCCTCTCACCTACAGCACAGCTAGGTGTGTCCATATCCTAAGGACACTTGGATGTCAATCTGCTGATAATTAATATTCCTATTTCCTAGTATCAGATTGTGATTAATAAGTATGGACACAGATATGTGTTAAATTTTGAGCCATTTTAATAGGAATATTGCAAAACTATTAATTGCAAAACAAAATGTTTCTGCAGTTAAGATATCAGTGGCAGCCTCCGCCCAAAAAGAAAAAAAGAATAGCATACATAAATAAAGGGAGATGCTTTAAAGTTACATCTGAAGATCTGCCCAATGGAAAACTGTTTCCTTCCTTTAAATAAGATGGCCTTTTGTTTTCTAACATTAAACTCTTTAGTAGTTTTGAGGCTGAGGCGGGCACTCCCCTTTTAAAAAAGATTTTATTGTGGCCGCTCTGAATAGATGCCCTTTATAGTGTTTATGTTTTCTTGCACTACAATTGATTAGAACCCTGTTCAAAAAATGGGAGCATTTATTTACTCAGCTGTGTGTGAACCTCTTGTGGCCAGGTGCACACTGTAGATCAGAGACAGTGGCTTGTATAGAAGGAATTGTCCTGCCTGAGCCCACTGAAGTCAGACACAAATGCAGAGGTGTGCTTTTCTTTAGCAGATTTAATAGAAAGTTTCAGTTCAGAGTGCGTCATGAACCAGTTTACAGGTTACACATAATGCAGCATCTTTACTAGGAGTAACTAGACACGATTATACTGAGCTAAGATGTTGTCAGAGCAGCTAGTTATGCCCTCTCACCATGCTTAAATAAGGATGGGTGGGCACCCTACTTGCGTGAACTGAATGTCACTGTTGAGGATGCGTGCACACGAGTGCTCCTCCTCAGAGGGGTCGTGGGGGCGCTCTGAATTTGCCAGCGCAACAGCCTCCATGTATGAGGGAAGGGTGGCTGCTCTGCCTCAGCAAGACCCTCCCCATCAGAGGGAGGGGGCTGCATTGTGGTGGTGGCAAAGCGGGCATTGGAAGGGGGTGAATGTTGGACAGAGAGGCAACTGCCTGACAGGGCTGAGCCTCCTTGAGGGTAACTAGAGCTATGGGGTGGAGCTGTTGCAGTCCATGGTGCGAGAGCTTTCAGAATCCAGTGCACCTATAGGCCCATCACTGGAACTGTCATCCCATGCAAAGTCCTCCTCCTCGTCCTTGCTGCTCTACCCTCTTCCTGCAGGGCTCACAACAGGAATGGGATCTGCATCAATTTATGGCGCATCATGTTGGAGAGAACTGGTTTCATGAGCATACCTCATTAGAGCTATGATGTGCTTTGGCCTTCCCGGAGCTGCGAGAAGTTCTAGGAGCAGGGTTTAGTTGTCTTTTGTCTGAGAGAGAGAGAGACGGCATTCCTCTCCTTTTTGGTGTGGCTATTGATTTACAGTTACTGAGCATGGAAGAACAGACAGGCACATTGACAGACAGCCTTAGTCTCTAAAGGAGCATCAGTTTCCCCAAAGCAAACTTGGGGTCTCTCCCCAAGGATCTTTCTTCCATTCAGCTGCAAAATTCAGATCTATGCCTCTGTTGCAGCCTACTCCTCAATGCCTTCAAATTCTTTTGTCTCCTGCTGCACACAGGCTTAAACTACATGCAAGGGATCTGCCCCAATCATGTATTAAATGAGAGTCCAATTTGTAGAGCAAAAGGGGCATGTGATTGAGGCATCTTTTCTGTGCCCCAATAGCCTCTCTCCACAAACACATTTTCCCCATCTGAGCTCATTTCCAGTACCAACTGAGGAGAAAAGTACTGGTTGTGTGGGGAAGGTGGGAGGGAGAGTCAGACTGCAAGGCACACTAAGCTGTGAGTGGAAGAGGTCATAGCTCTAAAAGTCAGATTCCACCCCTGCTTTGTTTAAACAAGAATGTAAAGAAATGTGTCTGCTGCCATCATGTGACGCTTGATCCACTGCAGAAAACTCATATTGATTGGTAGCAGTGGGCAAATAAGGGAGCATCTGTTGTACTCAATTGCTTGCTGATGGTCAACTGATGCTTCTTCATTGGCTACTGAAGTCCAGAAAAGTTTTAAAGAAACATCAGTTGACCATCCACAAGCAATCGAGTACAACAGATAGTCGCTGGACAGCTCTTACACCACATCAGCAAGTGAAGAGAGTGTAGTGATAATAAAGTCCAAGGATTTTGGACTACATCAAGAATACTGTAAACTCATCTCTCTCTCTCTCTCTCTCTCTCTCTCTCTCTCCTTACTTCAGCTTGTGTGGGGCTCCTGTGCAATCTCCCATCCTGGCCCTGAGACACTGACCAAGCTGAAATCTGCTTTGTTTTAAGAATGCCTCCAGGCCATTCTCTAAGCCGTGTTCTAAAGTTAGGCAAAGGGTGGGACTTCCCGGAAGGATTGCTCCGCCTGTGGCTGCCTCTGAGATGAGCTCTGTCTCAGAGGAAGCTTTTTTCAGTTTAAAATCAGTCAAAAGGGAACTTTGACTGGTGTAAATGTTCTCCCAGGCAAGGGTGAACCAAAGATTATCCACAGAAACTTCGGTAGGCTGTCGCTGGCTGGAATCAATCAGGAATTCCCTGGGAAAGGAGGGCATACCTGGCAGCCGAGGACGGAGTTAGGACTTTTTTCTTTTAAACGATCCACAACGGGCGAGCTTCCTTCTGTCTAATCTTATCATTTGGCTGAAATTACTACAGTAAAAGAGATTTGTTTAAGAATCAGAAATCAAGATACCTGAGTGAGTTACACTTCTCTCTTTTATACAAGGAATTAAGGAGGAAAGAAAATTTAAAAAGCTTATCTTATTTTTTATGGCAAAAAGCTAGCCTGAATTTGGAAACTATAAAGATTAAAACGGATGAGGGGCAACTTACCCGAAGAGAAAATCTGATCTAGATGATTATTTGATTGATATATGTCTGGGACTACTTTTTCTTGGACTACTTTCTTTAGACGAATCTGCTGTTTGTGTATGTTACTAATTGTTCGACGTTGTGAACCAAATTTGTTTTGCATTCTTGGACGTGTGGGAGATAAGAACTGTGCTGGCCAGATGATGTCAACAGGCCTGGAATATTAACCCCCTTATTGCTGGAAAAAGAAGCAAATTACTCTTTGCTTGGGAATTGTGGCTATATTGGAAATTTGAAGGGTTTTTTCTTCGGCTTTAAGAATGACAATCAAAGAAGTGGCAGAGACCCTGGATGTATCCCTGGAAGGGTTTTCCCCTCTGGATATGTTTCAGAAGATAATGGATGAGATTAAGATAACGAAACAAGAACTGGGACAGAGTAGACAAGAGATGGCAACTGAATTTGGTAAAGTGAAACAGGAGTTGAAAGAAATAAAGGATTATATGAGAAAAGGAGCAGATGGACAAGCAATAGAAGATGAAAAAGAAATTAAAGGGAAGGAGCAAATTCTGGAGATTGGATCAGATATATTAAATGTGGAATTGGAAAAAGATTTGGACTTTATGGCAAAAATGAAAGGGAGGATGCAAGTCCTGGAGATTGGAACAGATATATCAAGTGTGGAACTGGAAAAATATTTGGAGTTTGTGGATCCTGGAGATAAAGATTACTGTTTGGAATTCGGCGTTGTCCCTGGAGAAATTGATGAAGATATCAGAGATAAAGTTATCAATGCTTCGATGGAATTTCTGGACTGGAATGATTTGATGGAACTTGAAAAAGAGAAAATCTATAGAATTAATTCCAGATATGTGACAATGGAAAAACTCTCAAGAGATGTGCTAGTGCATTTCGTAAAAAAGAGGAACAGAAATATGACTTTACAACAATGTTTCAGCAACACATTCAGAATTGACGGCAAGGAAATATTTGTGATGAGGGAAATTCCCATCAGACTCTTACTATATGACTATGACTATGACAGCAAGATTATTATGGGTGCAAGGATGGAAGTTGGAAGATGGAATTAACACTGATAATGGAAAAATGGCTATTGAAATTACTGGACCTAGCAGACTTGATGAGATGGATTAAATGACATGTTTATTTGGAGAAAAATCGATGGATATATTTCTCAAGGAGTGGAAACCTCTCTTTGACTTTTTGCGGAAAGAATAAAGTGATGTTAATGAGATTTGATGATTAATTAAGATAATTACTGGAGGAAAGTGATTTTGTAATATATTAAGAGACAGGTTTGTTATATATCATAGACCTATAACTGATCTGCGACAAATCGGAAGTCAACATTTTATTTTATTGTTTAATCTGTTTCTTTTTTGTTTTGTTTTGTTTTGTGTTTGAAAATTTGAATAAAATTAATGATAAAAAAAAAATAAAGTTAGGCAAAGGGCAAGTTTCCACCTGCTAAAAATTATTTCAAAGAAGCTTGAACCCAAACATAGCTGTACACATTCTCATTTCTAGTATCACGCTCTATAGATTAACAGTGAATATATGATACTACCTTATAGTGAGTTAGAGAACATTAGAACATTTGTCCACCTAACCCAGTAGTCTACTTCTGCTGGCAATTGCTCTCCAAGGTGTCTGGCAAAAGTCTATCCTAATCCTACTATCTGAGATTGTTTCAATTTGAGATATTGGGGGTTGAGACTAGCACCTTCTGTATGCAAAGTGGGTGCTCTGCCACTGAGCTAGGGTCCTCCCCAGTGGCATGTCATGTGTAATGTCCTTGCATATGCAAGTGAAGTGATTATCATGCAACTGCAGATAAGGTGGAAGAATAATGAGAGTTTCAATGCATGTTACAGATGCATCCTGTAATTGACTGTGAACAATCAATTGAAATTGAAATAACCCATTACCTTCGGACTAGCCAGATGCATCCTGTAACCAACAACTGATTGGGAAGGAATTTTTCTGAAGATCTGTACCAATGTACATATTAAGACCATGTGGGTGAAAAAGTCACTGTCCCTGAGTTTTTCAGCAGGGTGTTCCTTTTGGAAGCAAAAAATGTGCTTTTCTTTAAAAAGGGGGCAGGAAGGGAAGAAAAAAGGTACACAGTCAGCTTCCCGCACTAATGAAAAGCTTGTTTAGTCTTTGACAGGCAATTCTTTGGAAATAAATTAGTGAAAAGGTTACATGCCTCAGCTTGAGTAGACATCCACCCCAATGCTCTTTGGCATCATTAGCACAATTGGAACATGGCTCTGGTAGTTCTTTTCATTTCAGGTGCCCTCACAGAGTATATCAGTCAGTAGACTTTGATTTCCCCTTTTGGCATGACGTGGGGAGAAAAAACAACCTCCTGACCATGTGTGGTTTATGCAGGGGAAAAGAAACCTTTTATATTCTGCACAACCCATAAGACAACATAGAAATAAATTGCGTGCCCAGCTTAAAAGAGGCTGAGCCATATGAGCTGAGGCCTTATGTAGGCCTCACTCCAAGTCTGACTCTCTCCAGTCTCACAAGGACAGGAGATCCCTTGTGAGCCCCTTTGTTTCACTTTGCAATAGCTAGAAACTCCCAGCCCTGGTGATATTTGCCTTGGAACCATGACACCCAAGAAGCTTCCAGGACACTGCAGGGTGTCCCCGGCCTCCCATGGGAGAGGCAGGAGAGCGGTACTGTCTCCTTCTGTCCCTGCTAGCCTCCCCTTCTCTGCAGGCATTGTGACAGTTTGGGGTGTGTGTGTGTGTTGGCTTGATCACACCTGACAAAATAGCTTGGTTTTGAAGTGCCACAAGACCTTCTTTTTTAAGAAGAAAAATTACTGGTTGATATCTGTCTTCACCCTAAGAAGGATCAAGACAGATATCACATGGCTTCTTCCTGGCTTCCTAATTTGTAAAACAGATGGCCAGACTAGTAAATCAAGTACAAGTTCAGTCGTCAATCCTGCCCTCCAAGTTTACTTCATGGGGGGCTGTTTGCCTTTAGTTGTTTGTAAGTGCCAGTTGCATTTCATGCTTTGTCTTCTTAGGAAAAAAAAAGAAACATTTTAAAAATCCCTTCTGGGATTGGGGTGATATCACAGGTGCCAGCCAATCCATGCTGTTGTCAATTAGCTTCTGCTTCAGACTTGGGCCACATTCACACCATACATTTATTCCACTATTATTCCACTTTAAACAGCCATGGCTTCTCCCAAGGAATCCTGGGAAGTGCAGTTTGTGAAGGGTGCTGAGAGTTGGTAGGAGGCCTCTGTTTCACTCACAGAGCTACAATTCTTAGAGTGGTTTAACAGTCAATCCCTCTTCCCAGAGAACTCTGTGAATTGTAGCTCTGTGAGAGAAACAGAAGTCTCCTAACGACTCTCAGCACCCTTCACAAGCTATACTTCCCAGGATTCTTTGGGGGAAGCCATTGTTGTGCCCCAGGCGCAAGGGGAGTTAGATCAGGGAGAGGAGTCAGATGAGGACAAGGTATCTGGGGGCGGTGAACGGGGGGACTCTGCCAGCCCGCAGACTTCCTCGGCCAGTACCCCCATCGAGGCAGGTCCTGCCCCATCTGCGAGCTCCCCACCTGAGCTGTTGGGAAGCAACCCTTCACGTGCGCCAACCCACCCACGCAGGAATCCTCACCTGGCACTTCAAACGCTTCCCTGCCAACCAGCTTTCTGCTCCCTGAGGTCGCGCCATCACCTAGCAAAGCCCCGCTGTCAGATGGGCCGTCGGAGGCTTGCCCCCCCCTCACCCCGCATGAGAAGGCATGAGAAGAGGGACTCTCAGAGGGTCAAACTTCAGAGGAACTGTTGTTTATGGGCAAAGACCTTCCCTACTTATGCAGGTGCCCACCCAGGCTCTAGTGCTGAGTCAACTCTCCCCACACGCTGCAGAGACTGATTATGTAGTTAGGGCAAGTAGTGAGTCAGAGTAGACAGGTTTATGAAGCGCACCACTTTGGATGTAACCATCACACTAATAAAATGAGAATTAAACCAAACCTTGCCTCTGTCTCGTGTCTTGGACTCTGGGCAGGACAGCCATGACTGTTTATAATAGTAGAACAAATGAATGGTGTGAATGTGGCTTTACAGATGGGGAGGTCGGAGAATTCCATCAGAAACGGAAAAGAGAGCAGAAATTCTAACATGTTTGTTAGAGGTCAGGAACGGAAACCATTGAAACAAATAAGAGTGCTATTTGTTGTTGGTTTTTTAGTTTGCAAATGTTACGTAAATAATTATGTTACTGCATTGTTTTTGACATTTCTTTGTCAATGAAATACATTCAAATTAATTATGCAATTATTTACATAATTAAGTAACTTTAGGTCACAATGGATAGTGAGATGAAAGACAGAGGTTTTAGCAGAACTACAGTGAAACTGAAACAAAGCTGATTGCAACAAACTCTGGTGGCCCACTAGTTGGGAAACGCTGGTCTAGACCAAGAGGCTAGACTCCTAGCAGGAGCACCCAAGGCGGAATGGTCAAAGCTGACCAGAGCTTGGAAAAGTTACTTTTTTGAACTACAACTCCCATCAGCCCAATCCAGTGGCCATGCTGGCTGGGGCTGATGGGAGTTGTAGTTCAAAAAAGTAACTTTTCCAAGCTCTGGCTGAGACACCAAACTAAAATGCATCCAAACTCAGAGGAAGGCAATGGTAAACCACCTCTGAATACCTCTTATCACAAAAACCCTATGAACAGAATATCCAAAGTGCAACACAAGAGTGCTGGAAGATGAGACCCCCAGGTCAGAAGGCACTCAACTGTGGAAGAACAAAGGACAAGTACAAGTAGCGCTGTGACTAATGATGCAGCTGGGTCAAAGCCGAAAGGAAGCCCAGAGGCTGATGCGCACAGATGTGAAAGGAGAGTCCAGTGTTGTACAACGCACACAACAGGAACATGCAAAGCATGAACCAGGAAAAGTTATAAATTTTCAAGAAGGAAATGGAACATATCAACTTTATAATACTTGGCGTGAGTGAATGAAAATGGACGGGAATGGGACATTTTCAATCAGGCAACTACAAAATATTTTATGCAGGAAATGAGAAATTAATAGAAATGGGTTTGCTTTAACAGTGAGAAGTGATGTAGCAAAAACAATTAAGAGCTATAACGCAAGGTCTGAGCGAGTTATATCACTGAGATTAAACGGAAGACCTATTAACATAACCATCATCCAAGTCTACGTTCCAACGGCAAATGTAGAAGAAGAGGAATTGGAGAGATTTTGCGCAGAAGTACAGGAAGAAATTGATCACACACCAAAACAAGATGTGCTGATAATCATGGGGGACTGGAATGCAAAAGTAGGGAACAAAAGAACTAGGAACTGTGGGAAAATGGGGCTTAGGAGATAGAAATGAAGCAGGAGAAAGACTTATTGAATTCTGTGAAGCCAATAATTTGTTTCTTGCAAACACATTTTTTGGGCAACCAAAAACACAACTGTATACAGTACGTGGACATCACCAAATGGTCAATATAGGGATCAAATTAATTATATAATTGGTAGCAGAAGATGGAGAAGTTCCATACTTTCTGCAAAAACAAGACCAGGAGCAGATTGTGGTACATATCATGAACTGGTTATATAAAAAAATCAGAGTAAAGCTAAAGAAGAACAACAAAGCAATCATAATGCCAAAATACAATGTAAATAACATCCCAGAAGAATACAAAGACCAAATAAGGAACAGATTTGAGGCTTTAAACTTAGTTGACAGAGAACCAGAAGAACTATGGAATGAAGTCAGAGATATTATCAGGGAAGAATGCAAAAAGACAATACCTCTACTTAAAAAGAGAGAAAGACCTCAATGGATGACTGAAGAAACTCTTAAAATGGTTAAAGAGAGGAAAGCAAAAGCAAAAGGGGATAGAAACACAGTTAGAACCTTAAATGCAACAATACAGCAATCAGTACGTAGAGACAAAGAGAACTATTACAATCGTTATTGTATAGAAGTAGAAGAGGACAACAAAAGGGTAGAACAAGAGCCCTATTCCAAAAGATTAGAGAAATGAAAGGGAAATTTAAACCAAGGGTAGGGATTTTGAAAAATCAACAGGGGAACACACTGATTGACTGAGATGAAATAAAAGGAAGATGGAAGCAATACACTGAAGAACTCTAGAAAAGAGATGCAAGGATGACAGATTCATTCACGGAGGAACCATATGACGAAGAACCAGAAATTTTAGAATGTGAGGTGTGCTCTTAAAATCCTTGGAAGAAACAAATCACCAGGAACAGATGGCATACCAATAGAGTTGCTACAAACTACTGTGACTAAATCTGTCCAAATTTGGACAAACATTTGTCAAGAAATATGGAAAACTAAACAATGGCCCACAGACGTTCAATATACATCCCAATTCCAAAGAAAGGGATCCCAGGGAATGCAGTAATTATCAAACTATTGTCTTAATATCCCATGCAAGTAAATAACGCTCAAGATTCTGCAACAAAGGCTCTTACCATATATGGAGCGAGAAATGCCAGATGTCCAAGATGAATTCAGAAAGGGAAGGGGCACCAGAGATCATATCGCAAACATACGTTGGATAATGGAACGGACCAAGGAATTTCAGAAGAAGATCACCCCATTCTTTATGGATTACAGCAAAGCCTCTGATTGTGTAGATCATGAAAAACTATGGAATGCTTTAAAAGAAATGGGGGTGCCACAGTATCTGATTGTCCTGGTGCTCAACCTATTCTCTGAACAAGAGGCTACTCTAAGGACAGAATATGGAGAAACCAATTGGTTCCCAATCGGAAAGGGTGTGAGACAGGGGTGTGTTTTATTATCCTACTTGTTTAATCTATATGCTGAACATATCATACAGAAAGCGGGACTGGACCAAGATGAAGGAGGTGTGAAAATTGGAGGGAGAAATATCAGTAATTTAAGATATGCAGACGATACCATGCTCTTAGCAGAAACCAGTAATGATTTGAAATGAATGCTGATGAAAGTTAAAGAGGAAAGCACAAAAGCAGGACTTGTCAAGGATTATACCTTGGCACAGTCCTTAACCAAAATGGAGACAATAGTCAAGAAATCAGGAGAAGGCTAGGACTGGGGAGGGCAGCTATAAGAGAACTAGAAAAGGTCCTCAAATGCAAAGATGTATCACTGAACACTAAAGTCAGGATCATTCAGACCATGGTATTCCCAATCTCTATGTATGGTTGTGAAAGTTGGACAGTGAAAAAAGCAGATAAGAGAAAAATCAACTCATCTGAAATGTGGTGTTGGAGGAGAGCTTTGCGCATACTATGGGCTGCGAAAAAGACAAATAATTGGGTGTGAGAACAAATTAAACCAGAACTATCACTAGAAGCTAAAATGATGAAACTGAGGTTATCATAATTTGGACACCTAATGAGAAGACATGATTCACTAGAAAAGACAATAATGCTTTGAAAAACAGAAGGGAGTCGAAAAAGAGGAAGACGAAAGAAGAGATGGATTGATTCCATAAAGGAAGCCACAGACCTAAACTTACAAGATCTGAACAGGGTGGTTTATAACAAATGCTATTGGAGGTCGCTGATTCATAAGGTCACCATAAGTCATAATCGACTTGAAGACACATAACAACAACGACCGTGAAACTGAAACAAAGCTGATTGCAACAAACTCAGGACAGGATGGAAATCGCTGCCTCCAGACGTCCCAAGTTGCAGATCCATTTTTTTCAGAGCTTGAAGCAGGAGATGAAAAGGCATGTTTGAACTGACCACAGTGAGGCCTGCAAATATGTATTTGCCCTCTTTCCTTAGTTTCACGTTTTTAAGTGGTGTGCCTTATTTCAAGCTTGCTAAATTTGTGCCCATGCAAATCACTTTAAAATGACAGACAAATGGATTGCTTCCCCCCACCCCATTCCCCATAATTTGGGAATTGCAGCTTGTATTTTAAGATAGCCCTCAGTCTGACACATAAAGACTGTTGAGTTTTGATGCACTCCACAGCAATCAGCTGCACTGTATCCCACTGAGAAGTCTCTAATTCATATTATTAATAATATTGCACTGTCAGACCGAGGCTACTTCCAGGATAGTCAGAGGCTGTATGCTTCTGAAAACCAGTTCCGGAAGCCCCAGGAGGGAAGAGTGCTCTTTGCACTCAGGTCCTGCTTGCCAGCTTTCCATGGGCATCTGGTTGGCCATTGTGAGAACAAGATGCTGGACTAGATGGGCCACTCGCCTGATCCAGCAGGCTCTTCTTACATTCTTAATGTGATTCTTTAATTTTACGTCTCAGATCCTGGAACAGAATTGCTGCTTATGAAAGTGGCCTGGTTTGCACACCCCTTTAAACCATAGTTAAGCTTGCAGACTGTGCTGCTCCAGGCTCATGGCTTCTTTCTTTCCAAACAAACCATGAGCTGCCTGTAACCAAGGATTGTTCTTGGCTTGCCATTCATGGTTTGTTTGGGACAAACAAACCATAAGCCTGGGTTTGAATGTAAGCCAGACCATGGCTTAGCAGTTAGCAGCATGCCAACAGCAGGACCAGGGGAGGAATGACACATCCACAATTTCAGCAATGTGCATCAGCCCTCTATACGGTCACCTTTAAACCATAGTTTAGTTTAAAGGAGTGTGCCTTGCTCCACCAAAGAAACAACTGGGAGCTCACTTTAAGCTTCTGATTGCTCCCTTGGTACCTGCCCCAATGTTATATATGACATCAGGTGTGGGGCAGGTGGGCATGGTGGTGGTGGTGGTGGGAAATGGCCTCGCAGGCCAAACTGGGATCTGTGCTGGCCTTATTTGGCCTATGGACTAGTGATTTCCTACTTCTGTCCTTAAAGGATTAAGAGAAAGATGAGAGCGGAACCACTTGAGAGCAGAACCCTGAAATATGAAGTTAGAAAGGATATAAGAGGAGTTATCAACAATATTAATAACAGGGCAGTTGTAGTTAGATATGGAACATTAAGCCCAAGGCCTGTATATACAGACCTACACATGTAGTTTTTTTCTGAGGCATGCAGGGACCCTGCTTTTTGCATGGTCCTGACTGCACATAAAAATATGTACATCTGTGCAGGCCTCTAGTGTAAGATGTAAGGATCACGGCTGGGCTTGGCCTGATAGTTACCTGAACTGACTAAGGAGGAATAAGCAGACCCAGTGTTTAGAAGTAATAAGAAGGTGAGCAAAGTTATAGAGGCAGAAGAGGGGAGAATGGTATAGCAGTTGGAGAATAACTGAAAATGTTAGCAGGCTCATTTTTATCTTTGAAACAAGAAGCATCATCTTGTGAGGGGAGGATGGAACAGAAGGAGGAGGAGTGGACTAAAGAAGAAGAGTTATCCAAATTGTCCTAGTCAGGAAGCAAAGTAGGTAGGTATTGTCCTGGAGATGTTGCTTATACCTTGTGTGTTCCAAACCATCAAGAAATAATACAGTAGCTGTGCCTCCTGCCCTCCAACTAGTCCCTTTGCCCAACAACTTCCGCCACTTGCTGTGGTCAACAGAATTCTAATTTTGCCGTACAACACGCAGGGGAAGAGGATGGTCCAGGTGATCAGAGGAAGAATAGGGGGAGTAGTGCAATGGCTGTATTCTCTGTTGTGTACTGGAACATATATGCACCATCTCCACTCAAGGACCTGGTGGTCTTACTGGGAGGGGCAAGGGAAAGGGTGAGCCTTCTAATTTTTTGCCCAGTGATGGTGACAATCCAAAGTTTGCACAGAGGCCTCATTTCACCCAAAGTGAAATTTGAGGTGAATTTGAGGGTTCTGAATTGGACAAAATATGTAAGGAAAGCTAAAAAGAGTTTTGATAGAGCTAGTGGAGGGGGGGGAGAAAAAGAGAGTAATCTCTTGATTGCCACCACATTTTTGGCCTAATGCAAAATGTGAGGTGAATTTTGAAATTCCTGGTTGGGCAAAACATCTGAAGAATGCTGAGGGAAGCTAAAAGAATATTTGTAGGAGTAGCAAAATGTGTACTTTTTTACTTTACTTTATCATGGTTTAACCATAGGTTTGCCACTATTTAACTGATATCTTGAAGAGCACACTCTGAAATCTAGACACAGCATGTGCCATTTCCTCCACCACTTATTTCCAGGAAATACTTTGCACCTTCATAATTTGTGTGTGTCAGGCTGGTGTTCACAGCCCAGGAGCATATCCAGTAAAAGACTCACCCACTCCTGCAAAACTCTACAACAAAGTATGTGGCCCTCAGACATTTGAACAGAATATGTTGAGAAACATACAAGTGCACTAAAGGTTATTTTTCAAATTCTACTTGTCATAATGCTAGGGATGCTTATGCTAGCATTAAAATACTTTCTCTGATCCTTTCACAGCTGCCAAGACTATGAGAGATCTTCAACTGTCTAAGGGGTTTCTTTCATATTTTTAAATGCATACATGCTCAAGTAGTCTATTAAAATCCAAAGCAAAGGGAGGGAGATGGACGGGGTAAGGAGCAAATGCCATATTGGTGAGCAATCAGAATTAAAACTGCAGTGAGCAAGAGTCTGTTCTCAGTAAAATGATTTCCCATGACACAACTGCATTTAGTATAATCCTCAGTCGAACAGGCTGCCAATCACTTGCAGTGTATGCAGTGCCTGTTCAAAGTACTGCTACTGTGACTTTGAAAGTCTAAAGATCACTTAGAGCTTTCTCTGGTCAGGCTAAAAATGAATAATCTACAGTTTAGAAATAAAATTTGGTTTTTGAACAGTGAGTTCAGATCTCCAACAAGATAAAAACCTGGAGGCGAGGGAGGAAGGAGTGATATTAGGAAAAACAAAGGTTGCACTGAACCTGTCTAAGAGAGGCTGAAAACTCAATTGTGTGAGAAAATTATTTCTGAATAGCCCTATTCATGAAAAAAAAAAACTCTTCACATGAATTATTAGCTGGCATGGCCATGTGCCAATCCTGGTGAAACCAAGTCCTGTCTACCTAAATTTCTTCATGCAATTTCCATTCATTAGTTTCGCTCCCATTCAATATCGAAGAGGGGTTACATATTGCTGTGATCCAACAACACCCTCAAATTATTGAATATCCACAATGTGTAAATAAAATTATTGGGACAGGGCCTTTAAACAAAGATTCCTTCACCCTATAAATGTTCTGTTTATTTATATACAATGCCCATTTTCAGTTGTAATGAATATACTGGCCCCTTACGGACCTTCCCAAACAATATAGGTAGTCTCCAACTAACTTCCATCAGCACAAGGATTTACTCTTGTGTAATAAAACCTTCCCCCTCTCCTCCCCATGTGCACCCTGCACCCTCCCCAAATCTGCTCTGGAGGATTGGGGAAAGCCTGAGAACAGATTTAGGAAGCATGTGGGGGGAGGAGAGAGGGGGAATTCCATTGCTTCAATGTAAATCCTTATGCTGATGGAAAAAGTTAGATGCATACCGTCCTCCTTTTTTTAGGTGCACATCTAAGATTTGTTTTGGACCCAGAAGATCCTAATAATTTCAGATCAGTCTGGGATTGGCTGTTAAGTGTTCACTCAGTGACAAACCCAAGTTAAATGGTTACATCCTGTGTTTGGGGAAGTGAAGATGCCACCCTCTTTTCAAATTGCAGAGCACAAAACTAATTCAATTTTCTCACTACCAAAACCTGTAATGAGAGTTGGGAGTCTTCCTGGTATGGCCTACTCTGTCTAGTGGGCCTTTCCAAACTGGCCTCTGAATGTTCCACTTACCCCAAGTGTGCCATGCCAAGAAGGACTGCTGAAAACAATTTCAACAGAAGCAGCTTGCCTGGCAGGGTGAGTAAAACTGTACATATTGAAATTCCCCTTTCAGACTATACAGCTAGTTTCTATTTTTTCCTTTCCCAACATTCCTCCCACAGTTAACAACTTCATACACGAATCTTGGCAGGTGGCCATCTCCACTGTGTTTGAAAGGCAGACATATACAGCTCACTGTCTAGTGTAAGGAACTGTTTGGGGATGAGTTAGGGGTTAAATTATGGCTGCATAGAACAATTAATTTTGGCAGGTGAATCTTGTCATGCAGGAATGAAAAAACTTGGACTTGCCAAATGGCCTCTTCTCCAGAATCATTAAATGTATTCTATAGAAGCCCTCTAGCCGCTTACAGAATGAGTCACCAACCTGCAGCATAGATGTCATATGGTTAGAGATGTAGGAGAAATTAGATTCAGCTCACATTTAAAGGTGAATCTATCAAATTCCCACTTTCTGAAACAATAAGAGAAGTGAAACACAGCCATCCTTCAAAATTTGTACATATCTGAATTTTGAGATATTGGGTAAAAGTGTGCATAAAAATGAATAGTGAAAATAATCAGAGCTTGGAAAAGTTACTTTTTTGAACTACAACTCCCTTTTCCAAGCTCTGAAAATAACATACAAAAATTCATTATATTAGGAGAAATTGTTTGCAGAATATGTACATTAGTGAAAAGTACATACAAAAAGTGTGTATTAGGAGAAATTTTCAGAAAATGCTGAAGAATTTTCAGGATTTAAAAAAAATCACAAATTGCTGCAGATTATGGAAAACTGAATTTAAGATTGGAAATACGTTTGTGTGAGAGAATGAAAATTGGGAGATTGTTCCATCCCTACACATGGGACACCAGAAGTGGAGCGGAGGATGTGGTGACAACTTGGACAGGATCTGTAAGATGGCCTGTGGGCCTGGTTAGGACAAAATAAAATCTGCTCTACATTCCCCACATGCTTCTTCAGAGTTTCATTGTTCCAGGGCCAGCCCAAGGTAGTAACAAATTGCACCCCTCCCTCAAGTTAAGGTCCATAGTAACCAAGGCGCCCCAAGCTATTTTGGTGCTGGAGGCAGAAAATCCCACAAGCATCTCTTCTCCTCCCAGTAATACATTAAACAACTAACAACTTGCTCCCCTTTCAGAGGACCCAGCATTAACTACCTGAGGTAGCCCCCTCACTCTGCCTAATGCAGGGCACTCCTCTACTTTGTGAAATATCTGATCCCTTCCTGCATTACAAAGCCATATGTCCTGGACAATCCGGAGGGTGGGATTGTTTCCTCAAACACGCATGATTGTAACTCAAGTAAGAAGTTGTCAACTTTTTGTCCACATAATATAGTTTGATCCCCTAATATATTCTAAGGTATGGAAAATAACAGAAAATCAAAGGCCTTTGGGGGGGAAATGTATTAAGCAAAAACTCTGGAAGGTTATTCAATGTACTGACATTCAAAGGAAACCTACAATGTACAGCAAAATCACCCCCAAAGCAAATACTCCTCTGAGAAATACTATGCATATCAAATTCACAACATGTAAAATCTCTGAGGAACTGAAAAGAGCTTGTACTAGGGGAAGAAGGGGTCTCAAACAACATCTGATATAATTAGTTCCACTGAGAATACAGTTTGTGAAGTAAAGGGTGATCAGGTAAAACAGCAGCTAATAGGAATAGTAAAAAAATAAGGATTCTCTCTCCTCCCGGCTCCCTTATCCATCTGGGAATCCTGAGCCCATTTGAGCAGAACCACAAGCTAAAAAAGCCAGGTTACATTCCTCTTTTAGTCCTCCTGAGGCTGATTATAAAAGAGGCAGTTTACCTTGTTAACTCCCCCACCGACAATCAGAGTTTAGTGGTACTGGGAAGCACGGAAGGAAATAATCTTCCAAGGGCTTGATCCACCATCTATTCAAGGTTAATGGGGTGATGCATAAGAGGTTTTCCAGAGCTTGGCAGGCAACCCACACATATCTTGATTATTTTAATGACAGCTTAGGTTTAGCAATGCCTTTGGGTGACCAGATGTGAACAAAGAACTGAGAAGAAAGTGGTCTAGCTTTTCTTCTCCTTCAGATGAGAAGGCACACCTGACACAATTTCTCCTACAGAACTGCCACCCCCCAAAATTTGTCTTTAAAAAAACAGATTTGGGGGTTGTATTCAATTTTAGTCTTGCTCATTGAAATGAGCCACAGTCATGGCTAATTTTAATAGGTCTACTCTGAATATAACTTAGCTGAATACAACCCTTTGTTAATATTTTACACAGCAATGAATATACTGTTGTGCCCTTCCCACTTCTCTGTGTTGCAATAAGTCTTGTGGAGGAACACTATAGGGCCTTTCTTACTTTGGATGAGAGAAAACACTGCAAACTTTGGGTGTCTTTGGCTGTGGGCACACTAGTTGCCTCAAAAGCAGCAAGAATGGTTTTTCTGGCTGTGTTTTGAAGCAACTCTGCCCTGGGCTGGACACACACCCCTTCCCCACTGTTGACTTCAGATCTTTCAGGACCGCCCAAAGCAAAGTGTTGGGTCAATCATTGTCTTTGCCTAAGCCCACAGCAAAGCATTTCCATTGGCCGCACTTGGAGGGGCAATGAGTTGATCTACCAATCAGTTGTGAAATCTGTCTGAAGATGAATTAATTTTAAAAAATACACTGGAGCTGATCCAACCAGGTTTTACAGTAAAAAAGGGCAGCATATGCCCCCCATTTTCAGAAAGCAGAGGTGGAGACACACTCGAACTAGCACAACAGTAAGTGTGTCTCTACCCTTTGTAATATTTTATTTACAAATATATGAGCAGAGCATCTTGGAAGCAAAACGCCATTCCTGCAGCAGGCAGCAAATTCATTAACTTGCTTCAGATTCCCACAAAGAGCTTCTGTACCACAAAGTGATTCATCTGACCCTTCTAGGGTTGCCAGGTTCATGGCCTGAGAATGATCCTGTATCTTTAGGAGAAGAGAAAGTCAGCCGAGTGCAGGTGTTCTTGCAACCCTGTAATGGGAAAAACCACAAGGTGGAATTCTCCCTCCCCCCTCCACAACTTTTAAAGATACAGAAGACCTCTTGGAGGCCGGGCCTGGCAACCAAGAGGTCTTCTGTATCTTTAAAAGTTGTGCAGGGGGAAGGGAGAATTCTACCTTGTGGTTTTTCTCATTACTGTTGCAAGAACACCTGCACTTGGCTGACTTTCTTTTCTCCTAAAGATATAGGATCAGTCTCAGGCCATGAACCTGGCAACCCTAGACCCTTCTTACCAACCTAGACTGCAGGAAGTCTCCATGTTGCTTCTCTGCCCCACCCACTAGTTAGGGGCATAGTCTTCCCAAATTCTGATGGATATTACATTCCAAGGCTAAAGAGAGATTTCCAATTTTATTATTATTACATATTATTAATGGTTGTCTGCTAAATCCTTGACACACCCATCTCCTTGACAAGCCTGCAGGCATTATTGTAGGCAAAACCATAGAGACAGGTCCATTCACAGTACTCAAGATGGCTAAATTCACAACCTCACAAAGAGACCACAGATGCTTTCTTCTTCTTCCATTCCCTTTCCAGGGCTTTCCTCATATGGGGACATGTTTATCCATACAGAAAAAATGGAGGAAATAAAGTGTGTGTGTGTGGGAAAATAATGTAATGGCGATGATTAAACTTTTTATTTAAAAAGATTGGACATTGCCAATTATTCTTCCTCTTATGGCAAAAACTAAACTGAAACAGGAAGTCCGAACTTGCTGGCAAAATTCCAGCCCACAGAGATCAACCAGAGAGTCTCTGATACTACACTCTAAGCATTTGGCACAACAGACGGAGTTTATTTGTAATGTAATTTATCCTGGAGGCTTCGAAGCTCCTGCTCCCAATTTTAGAAACATCAGCTTTTTTGACTGTTTCCATTTTCCCACCACTTATGTGAGAACTGAAATTTTCCCCTCAGAAAAATGTGTCCCTGTGTCAAAGGGCTTTGCCCTAAAAATATCAGTAGGAAGACAAGCTAAATATAGTGCAGAATCAAAATTTCAAATTCTTGAAAAGCACCCAATATAAGCAGCCGTCTAGGGAACTAATGCAAGGAAATGGCTATGCAGTCTCTGAGAGATTATATTTATGTACATTTTTATTATAATAGCCCAATACTTCTTATGTAGAGTTCAAAGGTAGTGTGTGAGAAACTCCAGTCTCAATCTGCAATACTCATTTGCTTGAAAGAAAGCCTGACTTCCAAATATGGGCAATTAATCACTATACATGATTGTTTACTTTAATGTAATGATTTTTGTGGTTGTGTAATCTCTTTCCAAAGAGGCAAAGATGCAGTTTGCATGAGGCTGATTGTGGGGGAGCAGAATCATTATACAGCCACGAGAGTGGCTGTCTACTATAGCCAGCATGGATTTTTTTCACATTCCGCAATGTTAAATGGAAAATACCCCCGCATGCCATTCTGATGCTTCCCATAAGCTCATTTCAAAACAAAACCTTACAAAACTTATAGTCCTGGACTCAGAAACGCTTGCTTAACAACCCTCTCAATTTTCATGGCGATACACAAAACAGTCAGAGAGAATAGAGAGTTCAAATCCTAAAAAGAGAGAAAAAAACCCCAGAGCCCTTTTGGACTTTTTTCTGTCAGAGTTCTCATAATCTGTTGAAATTCATTAAAAATCAGCCATGTTCACAGAGTACCTGTAATCCTGTTACTGACTTTGCCCCATACTCTGACCTTCATCTTCTGCAGTTTAAAAGTTAAAAAAAAATGCCTGGCTGATATTTAATTAATTTAAAAAATTTTGGCTGGAACTTAATGATAATATCAGGCATGCTCAGTAAGAACCAACCGTCAGAGTTCTAAAAGCCAGACTCACAGCTGCTGGGCTTGCCTAATCAGGGGGCCACACCCACACCAGACTTTGATTTCACGAGAGACTTTCATAGCTTCCCCCAAAGAATCCTGGGAAGTGTAGTTTCTGAAGGGTGCTGAGAGGAGACTCCTATTCCACTGACAGAGCTCCAGTGGCCAGCCTGGTTTAACAGTCAGCCACTCTGATTGAAGGTCTGTGACAGGAACAGGGCATCTCCTAGCAACTCTCAGCACCTTTCACTAACTACACTTCCCAGGATTCTTAGAGAGGAGCCATAACAGTCTAAAGTGAAATGAAGGCATGGTGTGGATGTGGCCAGGGACAGCTTTGGTTTAAATTTGGGTAGGAGGCTACATGTGCCTGCTGTAGAATAAAACGCTGGGGAAAACGCTGAAAAGCAATGATAATGTTCACAATGTTTTTCTTTTGGAAAGGAAAGGGGCTTCCCCTCTGCCCTGTGCCCACCCACCCAATCTCCTCCCCTCCCTGTCCCTCCTCCAGGTCAGTGTTGGACTACAACCTGGGAGACCAGGGTTTGAATCCCCACAGCCATGAAGCTCAGTGGGTGACCGTGGGCCAGTCACTGCCTCTCAGCCTCAGAGGAAGGCAATGGTAAACCCCCTCTGAATACCATTTTCCACGAAAACCCTATTCATAGGGTCGCCATAAGCAGGGATTGACTTGAAGGCAGTCCATTTCCATTTTCAAACATGATTGCACAGAAATAAATCCTACTGAACTCAAAAAGTATGCAAATGATCAAACCTACCCTCCCTTCTCCTCCATCCTATCCCCTCCCTCTTGCCCCTTCCCTCCCCCTTCCTTTGCCCCTCCCTCCCCATCCCCATCCCCTTCTTCCCCTTCCCCCTCCTCCCCTTGGTCACTTTTACCTATCTTAAGCATATTGCACAGGAGTAAATACCATTCAACTCTATAAGCATGCAAATGATCAAACCTGACCCCCTTCCTTTGCCCTCCTCCAATCCATTCCTTCCCCTCCCCCCTCCTCCCCCCCATGGTCAGTTTTACCTATCCTAACCATGACTGCATAAGAGTAAATCCCACTGAACACAATAAGTATGCAAATGATCAGACCTGCCTTTCCCCTCCTTCCCTTCTCCTCTCCCTTTCTCCTCCCCTCTTCCTCCTCCCCTGCCCACTCTAGCCCTCCCTCCTTCCCCCCTGGACAGTTTTACCTATCCTAAGTATGATTGCATGGGAGTAAATCCCACTGAACTCAATAAACATGCTGTCAGGATGCAGGATTGGGGTCCTGGCCCTTCAGAGGATGAGGAGGGGGAGGAGATCATTTTCCCAGAGTTGGTGTTGCCCAGCGGTAGAGACCTTCAAACTCTAGCCGACACAGACACAGACTCTTCCCAGGAACTTCCCACGCTCACCCCCCTTCCCAAATCAGAGCAGTTAGAAACGGAAGGAGGGGGAATTCAACTCCCTCCTCAGCCAGAGAAAAGCCCGCCTGATGGGCATGGCCTCCACCCCCCTCTTTTCCCAATACCAGAAATAGAATCCTCAGAAGGGAAGGGGGCAGCGCTTCCCCCTTCGCCACGAACCCGGAGAAAACAAAAGAGAGCAAGGGGGAGAGAGAGGAGGGGTGTGGAAGAGAGCACCTTGAGGCGGAGTGAGCGAATTTGTGCCAGAAAGCCCCCTTTATAAGGGTCAGGGGGAGCAGAGATTCCTTGTTCTGTCAACTCTGTTGCATGTCGCTGGACACGTGTTATTGTGTTGCTTCATGAGAAGACGTAGTTTCTGTTTGGATATTACTTTAATAAAGACTGAATTGCTTTCACCCACTGGTCTGGTTCCTGAGTCCAGTCCTGGACACGACAGATTGACAGAACCATCTACTTCACCCTCAACGCTCCCACCGCTTGAACGTGACAAGATGGAGAAGGGAGCAGGGGGAACAAATCCCACTTCTGCGACGGAGGAAGTGAGACAGCTGAGAGCTAATGTGGCGGATCTACAGGCAGATGTTCAAACCTTGTTAGCGGCTGTCAGAACATTGAAGACTGACAATCAGACCTTGAAAACCACGATCGATCAGATGCGAACAGCCCCTCAGGCCGCTGTGGTGAAGATTCCTATAGGATTGCCACCAAAATATGTGGGACAGAGTGAGCAGCTCTCTACTTTCGTGGCTCAATGTGAATTGTATTTGGACATCAGGAATGCAGAGTTTCCTAGTGATGTGGCCAAAGTGGCCTTCGTGATCAGTCTCTTGGAAGGAGAAGCTGCCAAATGGGTAACTCCGTACCTGGTCAGAAAGGATGGCCTTCTGGGAAGATATAGAGAATTTATGCGAGCCATGACTGAGATGTTCCAGGACCCTCAAAGGGCCGAGACGGTGGCCAGGCAGTTGGGAGCCTTGAAGCAAGGAAAAGGAACCGTGTCGGTGTACACTAATGCCTTTAAAATTCTCTCCCAGGAAACTGGTTATAATGATGCAGCCTTGATGTTTATGTATAGGAGTGGACTGAGTTCTGAAATCTTGGATGACTTGGCTAGAACTACCCCCCCCAAATAATCTGCCTGGACTGATTAGGCTGTGCCTGCAGATTGATCACCGGTTGGAAGGAAGGCGCCTGGAAAAGAAACAGGAGATCCAGAGATACTCAGTTTCAGCATCTCGCAGCAAGACCCCTTCAACCCCAGGGACATCAGGCAACGCGACCGAAGGATGGGGGGGGCTAGGCCGAAGCTGTCAGTAGAAGAAAAGGAGAGGCGACGTCGAGAACGTCTCTGCTTTTACTGTTCCAAGCTGAACCACGTGGCTAGGGATTGCGAACTGAAAGGGAAAAAACCAGAGCTGGCGGGAAACTAACGAACCCAGTGCACGTACAGGCCGGTGGACTGGGGGCTGCATTGTACAAAGGGCCTCTGGTGGCGAAACCTCCTTCAAAAGGAGTCTTGGTGCTACCTATTCGGATTGTAACTTCCAAAGGAGTAATGTTTAACTCCACAGCGTTAATTGACAGTGGAGCAACCACAAATTTTATTGATGCAGACCTAGCAAAGCGTTACGGAATTTCCCAATGGAAATTGGACACCCCCTTGTCGGTGGAAACCATAGATGGGAGACCCCTTAAATCAGGAGGGGTAACATGAGCCACGGAGGAATTGAAACTACAAATCCAGGGGCATGAAGAGTTCATTTTGCTGTATGTGTCAGACCTCTCGAACTTTGAGGTGATCCTGGGAATGCCCTGGTTAGTCAAGCATGACCCAAAGATAGCGTGGAAGGACGCGGTGGTGTGGTTCACTTCTCAGTACTGCCAGGAAAACTGTCAGCCAGAAGGAACCACCAACACGCTGGCAGGGGCAGTGCAGGAAGCCAAGCAAGTGACCCTTCCTTCGAAGTATGTGGAATTTAACGATGTATTTGATGAAAAAGAGGCAGAGATCTTACCCCCCACCGCCCTTATGACTGTGCAATTGATTTAGAGCCAGGAGCGAGCATTCCATCGGGAAGAATTTACTCTCTCACAGAGAAAGAGAGAGAGGCACTGAGGGAATTTCTGGAGAAAAACCTGAAGCGAGGATTTATCTGGATCCATTTCAATCGGGCTTTCGGCCGGGGTTTGGTACAGAAACAGCCTTGGTCACCCTGTATGATGACCTCTGTCGGGAGACAGAGGGAGTGTAACTTTGTTGGTTCTCCTGGATCTCTCAGCGGCTTTTGATACCATTGACCATGGTATCCTTCTGGGGCGACTTGCGGATTTGGGAGTTGGAGGCACTGCTTGGCAGTGGCTGTGCTCCTACCTCGAGAATCGTCTCCAGAAGCTGGTGCTTGGGGAGCATTACTCGAATCCCCGGGTACTCCAATATGGGGTCCCGCAGGGTTCGGTTTTGTCCCCCATGCTTTTTAATATCTATATGAAGCCGCTGGGTGAGGTCATAAGGAGATTTGGAGTGCGTTTCCAGCAATATGCTGATGATACGCAGCTCTACTTCTCTTTTTCATCTTCTTCAGGTGAGGCTGTTAATGTACTAAACCACTGCCTGGCCGCGATAATGGACTGGATGAGAGCTAATAAACTGAGACTCAATCCTGACAAGACTGAGATGCTGTTGGTGGGGGAGCTCTCTGCCCAGATGGTAGATGTCCAACCTGCCCTGGATGGGGTTACACTCCCCCTAAAGGAGCAGGTCCGTAGTCTGGGGGTTTTATTAGATCCGCTCCTGTCACTGGAGGCTCAGGTAGCCTCGGTGGCACGGAATGCGTTTTACCAGCTTCGGCTGGTAGCCCAACTACGACCCTATCTGGACAGAGAGAACCTTGCCACAGTTATTCATGCTCTGGTAACCTCTAGATTGGACTACTGTAATGCACTCTATGTAGGGTTACCTTTGAAGACGGTTTGGAAACTTCAGCTGGTGCAGAATGCTGCGGCCAGAGTTCTTACTGGGGCTAAAAAATATGATCATATAACTCCTGTCCTGGCCCAGCTGCACTGGCTACCAATATGTTTCCGGGCCAGATTGAAAGTGTTGGTTCTTACCTATAAGGCCCTTAACGGCATTGGACCACAATACCTGGCGGAACGCCTCTTCCGCTATGTACCTACCCATTTGCTGCGCCTGACATCGAAGGCCCTTCTCTGGGTTCCAACGCACAAGGAGGCCCGGAGAGTAATAACTAGAGCTAGGGCCTTCTCAGTGGCGGCCCCCGAGTTATGGAATGCCCTTCCTGACGAGATATGCCTGGTGCCTCCTTTGTTATCCTTTCGGCGCCAGGTAAAGACCTACCTCTTTGCCCAGGCATTTTAACAGTTTAAAATTTAAATTTAAATTTTAATCTATTTTTGTCTTAATCTTGTTTTATATATCTTTTATAGTCTATTGTACCCATGCTCATTTGTATGTTAACTTGTTTTTATATTGTTGTACACCGCCCTGAGAACTTGTTGCTATAGGGCGGTTTAAAAATGTAATAAAATAAATAAATAAATAAAATAAATAAAATTTATATGTCCCTCGCAGTCCCCCGCTGGAGTGCCCCTGTTGTTTGTGAAGAAGAAAGGAGATGAGCTCAGACCCTGTAATGACTACCGTGCCTTAAATCAAATCACTATTCCTAACAGCTATCCGCTGCCCCTGATTTCGGAGTTGTTAGACTGACTGCGCTCTGCAAAAATCTTCACGAAACTGGACTTAAGAGGAGCATACAATCTGATCAGAATGAAGGAGGGACATGAATGGAAGACAGCATTTCTGACCTCCTATGGTCAATTGGAATATTTGGTAATGCCATTCGGGCTTTGTGGAAGGCCTGGTGTGTTTCAAAAGTTCATGAATGAAGTGTTTAGAGACCTCCTAGACAAGTATGTAATTTGTTATTTAGACAATATTCTAGTGTTTTCAAAGAACCAAGAAGACCATGATCAGCATGTGAAAACTGTGTTGGGAAGACTGAGAGAGAACCATTTGTATGCTAAGTTAGAGAAATGTGGGTTTGACCTATCGTCTTTGGACTTTCTTGGATATCGCATCTCAGCACAAGGAGTGGAAATGGACCCAGAAAAAGTGAGTTGTATATTGGATTGGGGGCAACTGGCCACTAAAAAGGATGTACAATGTTTTTTGGGATTTGCCAACTACTACAGAAAGTTCATTCCAGGCTTTTCCAAGTTAACAGCCCCTCTCACTGACTGTTTAAGGGGAAAAAGGAAGTTTCAATGGACAGAGGACGCTGCAAGCGCCTTCGAAGAGCTGAAGAGAAAGTTTTCCTCTAAGCCCATTTTGCGTTTTGCCGACCCTACCCGTCCTTTCATCGTGGAAGCGGATGCTTCGGATTTTGCCATCGGGGGGGTTCTCTTACAGCTGAATGGGGAAGGAACGGAGCTACACCCTTGTGGGTATTTTCCCAGAAAACTCAAGGACGCTGAAAGGAATTACACAGTGTGGGAAAAGGAGTTACTAGCCATCAAGGATTCTTTTGAGAATTGGAGACAGTATTTGGAGGGAGCTCAGCATCAGATAGAAGTGCGTTCAGACCACAAGAACCTGGAGAGCCTACAGACGGCCCGAAAGCTGAATCAGAGACAGATACGCTGGTTGCAGTTCTTTACCAGGTTCAACTTCAAGATTACTTACCATGCCCATGCCAAAAACCAGAGAGCAGATGCTCTATCCAGACAACTGCAATACAAAGGAGGTGAAATGGACAACCAAACCCAGTATGTTGTTCCGCCAGAGAAGCTGATGTTGGGAACATGTCAGCCTTCTTGGGAAGAAGAGCTCAGAAAGGCTCAAAAGGAGGATCCAGGCATGCAACAGTATATTCAGGAGATGGAACAGAGTCAGGACCCAGTAGTAAACTTCCATTGGAAAGATGGACTGTTGTGGTTTAAAGCCGCCAGATATGTGCCAAAGGGGGATCTAAGACTCAGAGTCTTGTGTCAATGTCATGACTCTATCACAGCTGGGCACTTTGGCATCTTTAAGACCATTCAGAATGTAGCCAAGGACTTTTGGTGGCCCCAAATGCGCAGAGACATTGAGAACTATGTAAAATCCTGTTCTGTCTGTATGAGGGTGAAAACAGACACAGGAAGACCCCCAGGATTGTTGGAACCCCTCCCCATTCCGAACAAACCCTGGAAGGACCTATCCATGGATTTTATAACTGATTTACCAAAGTTACAAGGAATGATAGCCATATTGGTCGTCGTGGACTCCCTTACAAAGATGGCACATTTCCTCCTTTGCCCAGGGGCCTTAGAGGCTAAAGAGACAGCCAAGCTGTTCATAAAGGAAATCTACCGGCTGCATGGTTTGCCAAATAGCTTAGTTTCAGATCGGGGAACCCAATTCACAGCTAAGTTTTGGAGGGCAGTTTGGAGACAGTTGCAGACGGAGTTAAAACTTTCTTTGGCTCATCACCCCCAGACGGACGGACAGACGGAGAGACTGAACGCTGTTTTAGAGAGGTATTTACGCTGTTATGTTTCCTATCAACAGACTGACTGGGTTTCCTATTTGCATTTCGCAGAGTTTGCCTATAATAATTCCTTGCACACTAGCACTGGGCAAACACCCTTCTTTGCTAACTATGGATTTCATTCCAAAGCCTTCCCCAGTAGTACAGAAAGTGTACTTGTGCCTGCAGCAGGGGAATTTCTGCAGGAACTACAGGCCGTGCAGCAGGTACTTAAACAACAATTAAACGATGCCAAAATTGAGTATAAACGAATTGCTGATCAGCATTGAAGAGAGGGGGCCCCCCTCCAAACAGGAGACCAGGTGTGGTTGTCCACTCGCTTTCTTCAGATGCCGGGCAAATGTAGGAAGCTGCAGGACAAGAGAGTGGGGCCCTTTGAAGTAGAGGCGCAAATCAATCCCGTGGCTTATAGACTGAAGTTGCCAGCTACTTTCAAAATACATCCTGTGTTTCATCGCTCCTTGTTAACGAAAGCAGCCCCTCCCAGTGATTTACAACCAGAGGAGGTTCCGTGGGCACCCATTCTAGTGGATGGACAGCCAGAATTCAAAGTGGAACAGATTCTTGATTCCAGAAGGAGGCGTAATCAATTACAGTACTTAATTCACTGGAAGGGTTATGGGCCAGCTGACAGATCATGGGAAAATGAGAGGGATGTGCATGCCCCAGATTTAGTGAAAGAATTCCATCAACGGTTTGCCCATCACCCTATGCCGATCAGTGGGGGGGGCACAGCATGAGAGAGGGGATGGTGTCAGGATGCAGGATTGGGGTCCTGGCCCTTCAGAGGATGAGGAGGGGGAGGAAATCATTTTCCCAGAGTTGGTGCTGCCCAGTGGTAGAGACCTTGAAACTCTAGCCGACACAGACACAGACTCTTCCCAGGAACTTCCCACGCTCACCCCCCTTCCTGAATCAGAGCAGTTAGAAACGGAAGGAGGGGGAATTCAACTCCCTCCTCAGCCAGAGAAAAGCCCGCCTGATGGGCATGGCCTCCACCCCCCTCTTTCCCCAATACCAGATAGAATCCTCAGAAGGGAAGGGGGCAGCGCTTCCCCCTTCACCACGAACCCGGAGAAAACAAAAGAGAGCAAGGGGGAGAGAGAGGAGGGGTGTGGAAGAGAGCACCTTGAGGCGGAGTGAGCGAATTCGTGCCAGAAAGCCCCCTTTATAAGGGTCAGGGGGAGCAGAGATTCCTTGTTCTGTCAACTCTGTTGCATGTCGCTGGACACGTGTTATTGTGTTGCTTCATGAGAAGACGTAGTTTCTGTTTGGATATTACTTTAATAAAGACTGAATTGCTTTCACCCACTGGTCTGGTTCCTGAGTCCAGTCCTGGACACGACACATGCAAATGATCAAACCTGTCCTTCTCCCCTCTCCCTCCTGCCTGCTCCCATTCCTCTTCTCCCCTCTGCCCTTCCTCCCCCTCCCCCTCCCCTCCCCATCCCCTGTGGTCAGTTTCAACTATCCTAAGCATGATTTCAGGGGAGTAAATCCCACTGAACTCAATAAGCATGCAAATGATCAATCCATTCTCAGCAAACTTGCACAGGATCCCATTTCTTACCTCCTGGATTAATTATAATAGGCAAAAAAACTTGCAGTTTAAGAATGTACCTATAGCCCACAGAGATTTCTATCCAACTTTAAAGAGCAGGGAAATTGGGCAGTTATAGTGAATGCACTATAGGGCAGGAAACCTGACCTCCTCTCTGAGATATTGTACTGCCCTACAAATTTGTCAAAAATGCAAACACAATTTGGATTGGTCTTTCACAGTCCAATCCACTTGCTGTGTAGCTTGGAAGAATTTGGTAACATGTGCCTCTGAGCATATGGTGAGTGGTGGTAACACCTACCATCTCCAAAGATGGAAAATTATATTTTTGTATGTTTGTTGGTGTTCTTCTTACTTTGCTTCTTTCCTGTGTTACTAATGTTGCTACAGAGAATCTAAACTAGAAAATTTTATTTCCCTCATTATTCATCCTAGAAATCTATGTCAAATTTATTTTTGTTAATTTCAAAGCCTTTTTGTCAAATTGAGATTTAACGGGAAACCTATTAAACATAACCATCACCCAAGTCTATGCTCCAACGGCAAAGACATAAGAGGAGGAATTGGAGAGATTTTATGCAGAGGTACAGGAAGAAATTGATCGTACACCAAAACAAGATATGCTGATAATCATGGGGGACTGGAATGCAAAAGTAGGGAACAGAGAAGAACTAGGAACTGTGGGAAAATGGGGCTTAGGAGATAGAAATGAAGCAGGAGAAAGACACTGAATTTTGTAAAGCAAATAATTTGTTTCTTGCAAACACATTTTTTGAGCAACCGAAAAGATGGCAGTACACATGGACATCACCAAATGGTTGATATAGGAATCAAATTGATTATAAACTGGTAGCAGAAAATGAAGAAGTTCCATACTTTCAGTGAAAACAAGACCAGGAGCAGACTGCAGTACAGATCATGAACTGGTAACATTGAAAATCAGAGTAAAGCTAAAGAAGAACAACAAAGCAATCATAATGCCAAAATACAATTTAAAAATGTAAATGTACCGTACTGCCTTCAAGTCCAGCCAGAGAGTATTTTACTTAGGGAGTGCCTGCAACCATACATTCCACCATCTTTGTTACGGTCAGAAGGAGATGTTCTCCATTACTCCTTTACTCAGGTAAGGCTGGCAAGGATGTGAAGTATAGCTTTCTTGGTGGTGACAACCACTTATGAATTGATGTTCTATAGCAAGCCTGCCTGACTCCTTCCTTGCTGTTACTTCTGTTAGCAGGTGAAAACTATTTTGTTTTTAAATGTGTTTATCTCTGGCTATCAGGGGTATTGTGATATCTTTGCTGTTGCTGTTTTCATCTAGTTGGATTTTTATTTTTTAAGGATTATAATCAGCTTTTAAGGTCTTATGAATGTTTCTGTTGCTTTTTTAAAATCTGTTTTTATTGTGCCTTGCTTTGAGTGCCAATTTGCACATAATGTAGTTTTCAAATTTCATGTGTCTAGGCTCCAATGCTAGTTTGTTTACTGACTCTACACTCCCTAGATAAAACCTCACTTTCCTGATTGCAGCACTGCCTGGACAATTGATACAAGATGATCTCTGAGCCCTTGAAGACATGCATTGTTGGCTTATATAATTTCTAAAAATTTAAACCCTCATGAAAGTCAGATTTTCTGCCAGCAAAATCTCCTGGGCCCAGTGGTTATAAGTAGTGTTGGGAAACTGACCACAACAATTACACATTTATTCTATGATGATGAGTTTATAAGTTAAACCTCACAACAGACATCTTGTAACTTTTGCCAGGTGTCTGACAGAAGCTAGTCCTTAGTGGCTTACCAGATGGGAGTTCATGGTATCCAAGAATTTGACCTTGGATAACGTTTTAAAATTGAAGCAGAGATTTGAGAAACCATTCTAGAAATGCAATGCAGAAAATCCAGCTGTTTTCAAAGAGCAGGTAAACAAACTGATGTCAAAAATTGTGTTGTAGCAGTTTTAGTAAAAAAAAAAAGAAGGCATGAAAGAGGGTTGCCTGTGTGAAAGGGTGGAGCGGGAAAGGCCAAAGGGGTTGCTTATCTGACAGACGTTAGATTAAGGGAGGGGGGAAGAGAACAGAGAAAGGGGAAACTAGGGCAGCTGATATACCCGGAGTTGTTATTTCTTGAGAAAAAGAGGAGGGCTTCAGGAAGAAGTTGTTTTTTGATCTCATACAGAATGAACACAACTTTCCTGCACTTCAGTACTTCAAACAACAGACGTACTTGCTTCCAGTTCCAACCATGTCCAGTGCTTTTCAAACAGAATATTTGTACCACCCAGTAGGGATGAGTGAGTCTGTCAATGTCAGTTTCTAATTTTTCCACCTTTCAGTTCAGTTCAGTTCTCCACATTTCCACATGCTCCTGATATATCAATTTTTGTATGCAATTCTGCCTGATATACACATTTCTGCAAAGCAATTTCCCCAATATAACACATTTTTGTGTGCTATTTTCGTTAATATATGTATCTATATTTATTTATTTTATTTATTTAATTACATTTCTAGACCGCCCTATAGCAGAAAGCTCTCTATATGCACACGCTACTCTAGTGTATGCATTTCTGTTCACATTATTTGGCTGAAGAACAGCAGTGAAAAAAATTGAAGATGTCTGGATTTTGAACGTCTGTGTTTTCGTTTGCGTATTGTTTCAGAAAGTGCCAATTAGGTAAGTTTGCCTTTCCTAATCTTACAGACATATGTTTTGCTCTTGCAAATCTGCTTTCTTCCCCAAACCCCTGGGATTGAAGAATACTGTAAAATAATGTCCTGTGATTACCAGCTAAACCTGTCAGTTACAACAGAGCTCTTCCTCCATGCCCTCATTATGGTGTGTGTTGTCCCTTCCCCTAAAATCTCACCTTGGTGTTATGCCATTAGGGTAAATTTAGAGACGTTACTTCTACTTTCAGCAAAAGCTTCTCCATGACGTTAATTTGATATTTGCATTACAGAGGCATCACAAAACACTTCAGAGGTCCCTGCTTCAGGTTGTACCAACTTGTAAAGATCCTGCTTTGCCGCTTATAATCCCAATTTACCTTCAAAGCATCCTGCTTTACTGTAGCATTCATCCAAATCCGATGCACACCCCTAATATCTGATGCTGTGTTGGAATGTGAAATATCTGGAAAATCTTGTATGATTTACACTTCTGCTGATAAAGGATGACATGCCGGCTACAATCCTAAACAAGGGGCAATGCAACAAAGCAGATTCCCCCCCCCAATAACAAGGTAAAGTAAGTACTAAGCATCTGAATTTACAGTAGGGCCCCGCTTATACGGCGGGTTCTGTTCCGGACTCCCGCTGTAAAGTGGAAATCACCGTAAGGCAGAACCCCATTGACTTTAATGGGGTGCGTTGCGCAAAAATGCCACAAAAAGCCACAAAAGCTGCAAAAGCGGCTTTTAAAGAAGGGAGGAAAGCCGCCGCATTAGCGGAACACCGGGAAGCGGAGCGCAGGGAAGTGGGGCCCTACTGTATGTGTGTATGATTTGCTGGTACTCACTTCATATCTTCCCTTGGCCAGCTCTGGCAAATGTAGATGCTGTGAAAAGGAGTATATCTTTTGGGTACATTTATTTATTACAATCATCTGATGCCAACTATTGTAAAAGCTAAACTTTCCCTCCCAGCCACCAGATACCAACTTTTTAATCTGGAAAAAATGTTTAGTAACAGTACAGATGACTCATTGTTTTGAATCTCATCCTATTTCAAGACAATATTCAACTCCACTTTCATGGTTAGTCATCTCATCTCCATGAAATGTCTCTCTTGTGCAGCTGAGGCATCGCAGACTTAGATATTCAACTGATTGTCACTGAAGGATAGGGTCACTTTACCTCTGGATATTTTGTTTGTTTGGATTAAGGAACAAGGCAGAGAGCCCAGTGAGAAAAAAGTGACTCTTTTAGAATTCAAATCAATTTAAGTTTGTCTTTTGCAAGTATAAAAATAAAATGGATAAAATCACTTCACAAAACATACAAAGCTGCCTTAGGTAGAGGCAGGCCAATGGCCCCTAAAGGACAGTACTATCTTTTCTAGAACTGGTTTTCAGATTATTTTTGAAAATGGAATATTGCAGGGAATGGAGGCAAATTTCAGGGGTTGGGAGGAATTCCAGAAATCTTCAGGGTTGGTAAAGGGGAGGCTTATTAGGAATCGGCAACAGTGGCTTTTCCTCTCTTTTTACAAACACAATCTGGGGACTGTCTGTTTTTATCCCATCATTATCATTAGTAGTAGCAGTAGTTAGATTTATTGCTCCCCCTTCACCCAACGGTCCCAAGTTGGCTCTCAACACTTTTCAAATACATCATTTAAAACAGTTAAAAACAACCTAAAATCACAACATCACAAAAAATAGGGTGGGTCATAAAAATACCCATCTCAGGTGTCAAAGGCCAGGATAAAGAGATGCATCTACATTGAAGTTGCCAGATGCACTTCTGTGAGGAGGGAGTTCCACAACTTAGGGGTTGTCACATAGAATGCCCTCTCCCAGCCCCCCCATCTTCTGAGGGTGGCAGAGCTACTAAAAGCTCCTGTACTGATCCCATCACCCAAGAGGGTCTATAAGGAAGGAGGCGGCCTCTGAGATATTTGGGACCCAAGCCATTTAGGGCTTTAAACACTAATGTGAGCACCTTCAGTTGGACCTGGAGACAAATTGGCAACCAATGCAACTGTTTTAAAACAGGGTTTATATGAGTAATCTGGCTGCTGCATTTTGGACCAATTGAAGTTTCTGACTCGTCTTCAAGGGCAGCCCCTTGTAGAGTGCATTGCATAATCCAATCTGGAAGTTACCTGAGCATGGAGTACTGTGGCCAAGTCATCTCTGTCCAGAAGGGGCCAAAGCTGGTAAACGAGCCAGAGCTAGAAAAATTACTCCTAGTGACTGAGGCCACCTCCAGTGACAATGTTAGATCCAAGTATAACCCCAAGCTGTGAGTCTGTTCCTTCTATGGATGCGCGACCCAATACAGAACAGGCCATCTCCCCAACTCCTGGACATAAGAACTCTGGGCACATAACACCACTGTCTTTTAGGATTCAGCCTCAATTTATTGGCCATCACCACCTCCAAGCACTGGTTCAGCACCTTAACTGCCTCTCCTGATACAGATGGAATAGAGAGGTAGAGCTGGGTGTCATCTGCATATTGATGGAACCTCACTCCAAATCTCCTGATGATAGCTCCCAGTTGCTTCATATAGACGTTAAATAGCATGGGGAATAAGATGGGACCCTGTGGAACACCACAGGACAGCTGCTGAGCAATAGCCTCCCATAACTACTTTTAGGAAGAGGCCCTGGCAGTATGACCCTGGAAATACGAGCGGAACTACTGAAGCACAGTGCCTCCTCTTTCAAGGCAGTTAGTACCTCCTGCTCCTTCAGTGAAACATTAATCACCTCCCTGGACCCACCCTATGGCTTAATCTAAGAAGCCAAGATGGGCAAGGGTCAAGGGGGCAGGTGTACTTGTACTTTTTCAAGCAGTGTCATCCATATCCTCGGGCCGCAATAAATGAAACTGATCCATTACGATGGAACAGACAGTGCTCTGGTGCCCCTGGAATGACATTACATAATAATGATGACATGGAGAGGCAGCACAGAACCTGCTGGAGCGCTGACAGCAGTACTGCGGGTTGTGACAGTGGCCAATGACATCATATTATATTAACAACACACACATTATTAAACGTAGCAGATATATCCTTTCAACACACAAAGGGTGCAGATAGTTAGGGATGGTGCTGCTCAAAATAATCTGATTCTGTGATTTCTTTCAGATGTACCCAGCAGTTTATATGCGTCAGTTCTGTGGGTTGTATCCAATGTCAGTTGTACTCAGAGTAAACTCATTGAAATTAATGGACATGACTTAACTTAGGTCCATTAATTTCAGTGGGTCTACTCTAATTAAAACTTTGTTGGATACAACACCATGTCCAGATTTACAACAGATGAGAGCATATTGAGTGGGTGGCTTTGTATTGATACCTTTAAAAAAAAATTAAGATACGTAATAAAATCATACCAGTCTGAGATTTGTTTGAGAGTAGGGAGAAGGGAGCTACAATGCCCACTTGCTCCAGGAAGCTGGGCCCCACTAATTTCTAGAGTTTCTCTCAACTACCTGGAAAAAGGGATGCCAAAAGGGTTGTGATTTTGCGAGGCCACTTTCATGTCAGCTCTACAAACAGGTAAAGGTTTGCCAGGTCTCAGGCACTACTGTTTCCCAGCCCTGCTACCTGACATCCTGTAACTGGAGATGCCACGGACTGAAACTGGGGCTTTCTTTATGCAAAAACAGGGAAGCTGTCTATGGCCCCTACCATGCCATGGCTGCAATCTTTGTGGCCATGTTGTGAGAGCACTGCATTTCCATACAGCAGGAGTGGGGAACCTCAGGCCCCGGAGCTGAATGCAGCCCTCCAAGCCTCTCTGTCTGGCCCTCATGACTCTCTCCAGCCCACACCCATCACTGGTCCTACTTTGCACTGATTTTGCTTGGCTGGAATGTGTCCTTATATTCTGATAATGCCCCTTGTTGCCCAGAGGAAGGCTATAGAGGGTTGTGTAATCGTGTGTAGAAACTAGTCAAACGTGCAATGGTAACATTTACATTCATTGGATCACCTGCTTTGTCTCTGGCCCTGACCGCCACTGGCATTTGGGCCTTGGAGCCTTGCTCATGAGGGAGTGCAGCCTTCAGGTTAAAAGGGTTTTGCTACTACCCTGACATACAGGAACCCCATGCTCAAAGCTCTTCTCTGCCATGATATAACAGTCATGGTATCTCTGTTTACCGTTATGTTTCTCTCATTTTATCATTTCACCTTGAAAAACAGTTTGCCCTCCCCTCTCTCCTAAAACCCATATATCTCCATCATTTAACTATCCACTCAGCACATTTAAATGTGTTGCATTTATGACACCACAAGATTGTTTGTTGTTGCTCTCAACTGTGAAACACTGGGCAGCAGTGCTCAGGATTTCTTGCCCTTGCCTAACTCACAGTGCTATTGTTAGACTAAAATAGTGCATCCAAACCTATGTTAACTTGAGCAGTCAAGCTTTTATGGAAACACATTTAGTGTTATGTACCAACAATGTCCATATCCTTCTCCGGGGCTGCACACTGCAAAAACAAAAACAATAACAGTTCTGTCACTTTACAAGATGGTGCCTTCCAAGTACTGATAGACTCCAGTCCCCATCTGCTCCAACCAGCTCAGCCAATGGTCAAAGATGATGAGAGATGTAGTCAAACCACATTGGACAGCACCACATTGGCTACCTCTGCTTAACAGCAAAAGCCAGGTGTACACAGCATAGATTGGTTGGTGCCCAAAACATCACAGCCCCATTCACATTCTGAGTAGTTTTGTAACTTTTTTTAAAACAATAAAATACTGTAAAGCAACAAACAAGAGTTTCCATAAATATGTGTGCATGTGGGATTTAAATAATGAAGAAAAGGCACCAGGCCATCTGATGCATGGGAGAAGGGGAAAAACGAACAATCAGCACTTGAATCTGATGCAACATGAAAGTGAAAAGCCTATTCTGCAGGCAAATACCACAGCAAGCCTTGCTCAAAGTAAGTTTGCATGCACCTTAAGCCCATTTGAAGAAAGGTGGGATGCAGATCTAATTCATAAGTTTCAGTTTCAGTTTATTGTTTACTGCCTGGCCATAGGCCTTAGCAGGAGATGCTGGTACAGAAGGCAATTTAAATAAGCATATAATTTATACAAGTTTATGAATACAAAACGTGCTATCATTACCCGCCAAAAGCAGGGATTAAAACATGTACTTAACAGCAGCTGTCAGGCTGACTGCTTGTTGGCTAGATACTTTACCCGAAGCTTCGAGGCCGCTAGGGCAAAGAGAGCCACGAGGTACGAAATCTCTGGGTCAGTGTCTGACCGAAGAAACACAACAGAAGGAACTAACTGCTCTGGGCCCCCACAAGGCAAAAGCCCATCCAGAAATTTGGCCCAAGGGTGATTGTAGAGTGGACATTTTAACAAATAATGAGAAAGGTCTTCCACCTCGGGGGCTCCACAGATACATAACCGCTGGGTCCATGGAGTGCTATTATATCGGCCAGACAAAGATGCAGTTGGCATTGTCTGAAACCTGAGAGCTGTAAATGCCTGTCGTAATTTCAAAACTGAGATCTGGTCCAGATAGTTTGCTCTACAGTGATCATATTTAAAAAGGCCATACAGCTTGGAAAACTTAGAATTCATTATTGTCAGTCTGTCAAGCCAAGCACTATGATGAAAAATGGCCTCCTTGAGGCTTAACTTGCTGGTTTGGTCTAATAGAATCTGTTGAGGAATATGGTATAACTGACAGATCTTAGCCAGTTGAGAAGACCAAAACTTGTCCAGCAAAGCGATTTCAACACCTATTTTTAGGGTTGGCTTGGAAGAGGGAGGATGTGAGCTGGCCCTCCAGTAGTTTAGTATGGCCAGATGGATTCTGGCTCTAATGGAAGGAAGGCCTACCTCTAATCTTAAAAGGGCCGCCGGGGTGCTTGATGGTAAGAATAGGAGTTTTTAAAAAAAATTATTTTGAATTGACTCTAATATATCTAAATATGAGTCCTCCCATCCCCAAACCGGGGCCCCATACAATATCTGTGCAAGTACCTTGCTCTAGTAGATTTTCAATGCCGGGGTGATCAAATTACCCCCCACTGAACGCGAAAAGGTGAGTACTGAACCACACGTTCTCAAGGCGGCCGTTTTTGTAAATTCAATGTGCTTCTTCCAAGAGAGGGAGTCGGTAAAATGGACACATAGATATTTGAAGGTCCTACATTGTTCAATTGACTGACCATTGAGTGACCATTTATGGATAGGAGACCTTTTGCCGAAAACCATAATCTTGGTTTTGGCACAATTTACTCAAAGATTTTCGGAATCACAATAGCTGGCCAGTCTTGTCAGCCCCCGTCTCAGACCGCCGCGGGTGAGAGATAATAAAATCATATCATCCGCGTAGAGGAGTAGTGCTACTTTCCTAACACCCAATGAGGGGGGAAAGAGATCTGGGCCTGAAATCGCTTTGACAATGTCATTTAGATAAAAATTAAATAAAAAAGGGGACAAAAGGCAGCCCTGTTTTACCCCTGATGTGACTGAGAAAGGGTCTGTTAGGGAGCCTTTGATACCCACCCTGACTCTAGCAGAGTTATCGGTATATAGTGCCTGTAGCAAAAGCAGTAGGCGTCGATCAATATTAGATTTGGCCAATTTCTCCCAGAGCCTAGCTCTATCTACAGAATCAAAGGCGGCTGCCAAATCAACAAATGCTGTGTATAGATGTTTAGTTGGGCCGCTAATTGATTGTCTGGCTATAAAGGAAAGAGTGGCGCAATGATCTATTGTGCTTTGGCCTTTTCTGAATCCTGCGTGTTCTGGAAAGATAATTTGGTTTTCCTCCTCCCAGATCTAATTCATAAGTTCATTTTGATCTAGCAGTGAAGCAAATCTCATGCCATTGTACTTTTAGATACAGCTGCTCTTTACTTAGAAAGAGGCTTGATCCGATGGCAAGGGACAGTGCCATGACACTTAAGTTTCAGCTTATTTATTGGCAATAAGTATATTTAGCTGAGCTGGTGAAGAAGCAGAAAGTAGAAGAAAACTGGCATTTGCCAAAGCAGAAATGCTCTTGCTGGTTGTAGAAAATCTGGAGAAATCAGGCTAAGGAAGGTCATAAAGGACAAAGTAAACTTTATTTTAATATGTCTAGTGAAAAAATATTCAGCCAAAAACTTAATGAGTCTCTTGTACTTTTTCGAACAGAACTATGAAAAGCCAGCCAGGTGCTTTCTCAGGCGGATTTTTATAGTCATATCAGATTATTTTTCTGGCAACTAAGAGTTTTAAATCCAACTCCCCTCTCCCTACTTTCCTGTGCTCAAATGGAAACAGCTAAAAAGACAGAGGGAAAAAGTCTAAGTACTTTATGTAACATTTGGGGCCAATTATCCCTTTCTGGAACTTTTTTTCTCTTCAGTAAGAAAAGCTGTATGAGACTCATAAACGCTTAAACATGTAACTGTAAAGTCTGAAGGGTCTCAAGGGTAGCTGTAGAATTTGTTACTTTTCCAGGCAAAGCACTATAGAAAAACCACACCGTTCCTGAGTTTACATTTACAATGTCCAGTATGTACTTCCTATAGCAGTTAACTTCCATTGACACAATCTATTTAGTTCCACAGAATTCATTATTATGTTATGGTGCTCAATGTGCGGTTGATCACAAAGATCTGAAATGTTATGGAAAAGTTCATAGTGGTTCATTCTGCTGAACGGTACTGATCTGGGTTCTTACTTCTTCCTAATTGGAAGAAGTATCCAAGTCTGATTCCTTGGTATTTGCTAGATCTCTATAATGCCACCCTGTCATTTAATGATCAATACAACCATAGCTCTTGTTTTTTTTCTGTGTGGAACATAAGAACATAAGAAGAGCCTGCTGGATCAGGCCAGTGGCCATCTAGTCCAGCATCCTGTTTTTACAGTGGCCAACCAGATGTTCACAGGAAGCCCACAAGCTGGACCTGAGTGCAAGAGTACTCTCCCCTCTTGCAACTTCTGGCAACTGGTTTTCAGAAGCATCCTGCATCTGACTATGGTTGCAGAGCACAACCATCATGGCTAATAGCCATTGATAGCCTTATCCTCCATTAATTTGTCTAATCTTCTTTCAAAACCATCCAGGTTGGTGGCCATCACTGCCTTTTGTGGAAGGGCATTCCATAGTTTAATTATGTGCTGCATGAAATAATTTTTTGCCTGTCCTGAATCTTCCATCAAAAGTCCTCATTCCCTTTCTCAGGTTGAGAAGATCACTGAAGTTACAGTTTTTGGCTGCAGTCCAATGCACATTTATTTGGAAGTAAGCCCCACTGAACACAGTGGGAATTCCTTCTGAGTAAAATATGAAAAAGATTGGAATGTATTCAAGTCTAGCAACAGTCAATTTCTATGTTCTTTATTCCCAATGAGTGTCAACCTTCTCTACCTATATGAATCTACCTAGACCCTACATTCACCATCAGAGGCTCTTTTCTGTGTGCCTCCTCCAAGGGAGGTGTGAAGAGTGACAGTGAGAGGACAGGCCTTTTTAGAGGTGGCTCCCCAATTATGGAATGCTATCCCCAATGAAACTCACCAGGTATCAACTTTGTCAGCCTTTAGTTGCCAGGCAAAAACATTGCTATTTGGCCAGGCTTTTAAGATGTTAATTCAATCATGATGTGTCATGATTCTAGCCTGTTTTGGTGTTCACCTTTTAATGAGGTGGGGTAGGATTCATCCCTTTTCTTCTTGTTGATGGCTGAACACTTTTATTATTTTTATGTTTTTTATTCTGTTATGGAATGCTTGATAAATTGTTCTCTATTTTATTATTTTGTAAATTGCTTTGAAATGTTTTGCAAAAGACAATGAACAACAACAACACAATAGATGGTAGCTCTTTCTCATTTGTTGGGGTGTTTGTTTGTTGTTTTGAGTGATCTTTAGAGATTAGCAGATTCTGTCTTGGATCTAACTCATTTAAATATGAAGCATTTTGGCTGGGTTAGCTGAAGACTATTTTCTGTCACCATTATTATTGAGTGAATGTTAGATTTGTAAAATCTTGTCCATTGAGAACATTTACCTTTAAAACCTGTCAGGAAAAAAGTGCATAATCTATTTTCAGTAAACATAAAAAGATGCTTCATAGTAGGGACGTTAAATTGGTTTGGATGAATCCCCAACCCAAATCAGTCAGATTCTCTTTCAAGATGAAGCAGGTGTCCTCGGAGGCATCCAAAACTGAATCATTCTGCTCCTGAAGCCTTGGGGCTACCTTGGGGATTTCAGATAACTTAGGCAGATTCAAATGATCTCTTTAAAATTATTATGTTTCCCAAGCTCTCCTTATAAGGGGGGGGGAGAGGAGAGAGTAAGAAGTGGGTGTCATTTTCTGATAGCCCTGTCTTCCAATCACAAGATAGTTTTCACAGAGCTCTTCTTTTGATTTCAAATCACAGTGCTTTTGGGAGGGATGAAGAAGGAAGGAGCTTACACATTCTCAACTGAGCAGAGAGCACACACACACACCACAAACCCATAAACACATTGTTTTATTATTCCTAACTCTTTAACCCCTGCACCAATTTTTCTGAAATGTTGCAGGTTACGTATCTAGGGGTATCTCTACAATATATGCTATTTTAATAAAGGTTCCACCCCAAACCCCAGGAAGGTAAGTGAATCCTTTTTAGTCCTTGCATGCCCCAAGTCAACTTTCAAGGTTTCTCGCACAGAACTCCTACACCTATCCTAAAATTTAGCAGATGTCTTATTTGGGGCGCCTGTATGATGTATGCTATTTTCATACAAATTGCCCACAAAACAATAGGAAAGAGAAGCAAATAATTTTAACCCCCCCTTCTCAAAACTGTTAAGGCTACCCTTGCTAAACAAAAACAAAAAACCTACACCTGTCATTCTGAAATTTGGCAGTATTCTTCCCAGGAAAAAGGGCTAATATGCTGCATATTTCATTCAATTTTTTCAAAAGGCACAGGAGTTATACGTATTTTAAAAATTTCTCTGTAACAGTGAATGGGAAAACACAAAGTGAGGTTCAGATTTGGACTGGAGGTAAAGTGGGTGGCCTGTGAAGTGGTTGTTTTCCGAATTGGGATTCTAGCTGAATCTTGTGGTTGGTGCACACCCCTGCTTTATATCAGATCAGACTCTGGAAACATCTCTAGTCTTCATGATCCTGTTGCATGACCTTATTATTAGTGGGTAGATTATCCAGGTTGCTCCACTAGAACACATTCCAGAATGGGCCCATTTGATCAAGGGAAATTGCTCCTGATTTACTGGGATGACAGTTTGGAATCAGGCCCTACTCCCTCCATAGTAGCTTGTTAGCTATGAACTGAGCTCAGTCCCCTCTTCAATCTCTGTTTCCTCAAGCTTTATAGTCTTATAACTGGATAGATTAATGTGAAACATTAATACCTCATGCCTGAAAGCAAAAAGAAATGCATCTACAGAACTCAAATCTCACATTTATCTAGCCAAGAATGGAGTTATAAATCAAAAGCGATATCTTTTCCAAATGTTAAACAGTGTGTTTAATATTTCAAGCTTCGTATTTCATATGCACATTGATCAACCTCATCTCTACAGAAGGCCTGTGAAATACAGTTCTCAAGCCTGGATGGCTAATCACTGTGAAATATAATATCTTCAGCCAAATGGAAGAATGTGAAAATTCACTGAACGGAACACACAAATTGGTTTATTTTCAATCTAGACCTTTTCACCAAGAAATTATGCTCCATTCAGCAGCCAGCACCAGTCAACAATCTAGCTGCAGCATTTTGGACCAGCCAAAGGTTCTAGACACCTTTCAAGCACTGCTCCAAGTACAGGAATCTAGAATGAAAGCTACCAATGCATAAAATGGCAAATTCCATCATTTCCTAACACTTTCCCACCATTTTAGCAGTTTCTCCAGCCAACATCTGGATTAGTGACATGTATAGGGTATCATGACCATGTGAATGACACAATTATGCCCATAGCAACCTCTTGTTTACCTAGAGAATGCTCACAACTCCCAAGACAAGGTTCAATTGTGGTAGGGTTGCCAGGTCAGAAGCATCCCAAACCTTGAGATATCAGGGGCGGGCCCTAGCGATGTCATGGGGGTGGGCCCTAGTGATGCCATTAAGCATGATACATTAAGTATCAACCACAGTAGCTTGCAGCATAAAATTCAAACAAAAACATTTCTCCAATTGAAAATTAAGACAGAAATCTTAGCTAAAAGATGGAGCCTAGGTAGGAAACATTTAATCTAGTCTTCTTGCTTCTGGCAGAAAGGGTTTAAGTGCCCTCAGGCCAGGCCAGTCACCAGAAGGCCATTGTAGGAAGAAAGGAGCCTAGTGTTGTGGAGATGTTAGATGGGAGCACTCAGGAATAAAGTTGGATGCCCTGAAGGCTGCAATACTAAACACGCCAAGGAACTAAGCCCCATAGAATTAAATAGGACTTACTTCTGAGTAGATATAGTTTGGACTGTGCTGTTGGTAAAGCTTCAGGGATCCTCTGCAAAGTTATCCATAGCCAAGCAGGGTTGGCAACCCCCTGCCTGCAATGCCCTACCCCTACCTTTTAACATGACTACTCCAAACTTATTTACAGACTTGATCCTTCACTTCAGAAAGAGGTGTGAGAAATGAGTAAGAGTTATGAAGATTCTCCACCCTTTTTTGTCTATCCTGTGGCTGCTATAAACTCACTTTGACAGACAGCCCAATTCCAGTGAATAATAATTGAAAGAGAAAAAACACACTTGGCTTGGTCTACCTTCACAGGCAGCAGCTTGGGAACAACAACAATTGCAGCTACATTTCCCACTATGTGAATTCTCTTTTACCACTATTGGGCAAGAAACAAACTGTCATGCAAACAGCAACGTGCATCATCAGTGGGTTTAAGGGGGTTGAGCTGAGTGCATGGAACCATTCTTGTTGCTTCTATGGATGTGAGGTTAAAGGTAAATGAAATGCAAATAGAAAAACAAAAAACAGTGATGATTTCCTAAATGCCATACCAACCACAACAAGATTCCTATGAGTAAGGCAGAAAACTCAGCATCCCGCAATCAGACAGGGCTCCTAACTAAAAAGCAAAACTAAAAAAACCTGGAAGCCAGTCAGCCAAGATCACAAAAATCCCCATGCAGCACAACCTGACCTGGGAGCTGGAGTTAGTGCAAAATAGTGCAGCACGACTGCAGACATGAGTGAAACCCTGTCAGCACATAACGTATCCACTCTGAAATCTGCACTGGTTGTTGATTTGCTATCAGGCCATGTTCAAGGTGTGCTTTCCATGTTCTACACTTTAAACTCCCTGCCTATTGACATTAGGCAGGTGCCTTCATTGTACTCTTTCTGGCACCTGCTAAAAACATTTTTTGTTTAGGCAAGCCTACCCAGGCACGTAAAAACTATTATGCTTTTCATGTGTTTTTAACTCATTGTTGGTTTTATTATTTTGAATGTTTTTAAATATCTGTTTTTAACTGTTTTTGCCAGTAATTTTATGGTTTTAATTCCTTCTGTAACCGGTTTGAGGGTTTTTACAATAAAGTGGTTTATAAATGTTATAAGTAAAATACATAAATAAATTCCAGTGTCACTTGGGTTTCTTTCCTCTTTTAGGAACAAAGGAATCTATCCTATACTGACTGAGGTCATTTGTTAATATCTAGTTCAGTACTGATGACACAGACTAGCATTGGCTCTTCAGGATTCCAGGCAATAGTATTTTCCAGAGATTGGATTTTGGACCTTTACATGCAAAGCATGTGCATATAAATAATTTTAATTATTTTTAAAAATGGAAATTATCTACAAAGTTTACTTGGTGACCATGGGCTACTCAACATCTCTCAGCCTAATATGCCCCTCAGGATGAAAACAATGGAGTGATCACCCCAAGCAAGAAGGGCACACTTAAAATGTAGAGGAAATAATAACATACAACCATAGTGTGAAATCAGATACATATTGAGACATAGTATGAAGAAATATTTATATAAGCATGCATGTCAAAGATGTTTATTCTTGATACAATCTGTAAAGATATTTATAGTGCAATCATATGCATGTTTACTCAGAAGCAAGTCCCAATGTATTCAATATACTCAAACAGGAAAGTGTGCACAGGACTGCAACCTCAAATGATAAGCAACTTCACTCACCCAACCCAAAACTCAGAATCATGCCATGCTGTTTTGCAAAACTGTTTTATACTTGTTTTATAGTTATTGGATTTTAAATGGATTTATGTGTTGCCTTGGTTCCCAACCCTACCTCGCAGGGTTGTTGGAAAGATTCCACATACAAACACAGTGGAGATGTAAAAATGCATACACTCTATATAATAGTTTATTGTCAAAACCAATTGGTCATTGCAGAACATTTAAAAAACACACTTCAGTATTAGTTTCCTACCAGATAAAAGCATTGACCTTTGGGTGAAGAGCGGGTAATAAATTCTAATTCTAATAATAATTTAAGTAAGTCTTGCCTAGTTGCTTTAAAAAAAAAAGGATTGGAGGGGGAGAGAAAGATTTACAACCCAATCCTTTGCTATGTTCACTCAAAAGTCCCACTGATTCACTGCACAATCCTAACCATGTCTACTCAAAAGTAAGCCCTACTGAATTCAGTGGGGTTTACTCCCAGGTATCTGGGATTAGCATTGCAGCTTTACTCCCAGAAAAATGGGTAATGGATTAACATTTCACATTGGGAAGGTTTTCAAAACAGGCTACGAACTAGACAAATAAACTGCCTTCTTCAACAGCCCAGTAAAATGTCAAGGTGTTTGACTTCTTATAATTAGAACATATTATACATTCAGTCAATTTCTGATGTGCAGACAAACAGGAAAAGGAAACTGTTTTCAAGATTCTCTGGGTGAAAACCAGAGACCTGGTAACCCTAAGTTGTGGAAGCTAAGGGGGTCTGGCTATAAGTGTCTATATGGTTGGCTATTTTGGAACCATAAGCAAGCTGCTCTGTGTTCCTTACTTTCAAAAGTCATCAGTTCATACACCCATGTTCCAACATGGGGAAAATACATGAAAGGAAACATTCATGCCTATTTCTGGGTATTTATTTTAAAATACTTATATCCTACCTTTCCTTATACTGTTCAAAGCAGGTAACAAAAAGTAACACAATACAATAAAAAGAATTTTAAAAATACTTAAAAATATAAAGTATCTATATCTATATCTAGCAGCTGGTCAGGTGAATGCATGCGGTGCCTTTTGCAAATTGCCATTAAACCTTGACTTCCAGCTTCAATTGTGACTAACGTAACATATGTCCTGGTCAACCAGAAACTTCAAGATCCAAAGTAAGTAATGTAGGATTTTTGAGGGGATAAAAGTATAAGCATTAGAGTATTTCAAGTTATTCAGAATTCTGCCTCATAGACAAGGCATGTAAGATCTGCCTGATCAAAATTTCTATGGGTGCTACTGCTTCCAGACAGAGGGCTCCTCAGCCCTATAGCCAGCCTTCCTTAGGTGGGGCAGTCACATTTATAGGTGTGGCACTGTGGGGAGAGATGTATCACTGATGGAGAGGATGTGAGGGCCAGGCCAGGAGAAGGGAAAGGCAGTGACCTTCCCCCTCACTCCTTAGAGTTGCCAGGTTCAGGGCCTGAGACTGATCTTGTATCTTTAGGAAAAGAGAAAGTCAGCCAAGTGCAGGTGTTCTTGCAACACTGTAATGGGAAAAAACACAAGGTGGAATTCTCCCTTCCCCCTGCACAGCTTTTAAAGACACAGAAGACCTCTTGGAGGCCGGGCCTGGCAACCCTACTCCTTCTTCATCCAGAGAGTGTGTTAACTTACATGAATGAACTTTAATCTGTTGAATTGTCTCACCTTTCTTTGAGAGATCCCCAGGAATACCAGACTCAAAAGCTTGACTTTGCCTATAACTACAGTTCCCTTTCAACTGTGCTCTGTCCCTGTGTTCTGATTAGGATTGCCAGGTCTCCGGTTTTCTGCCGGAGTCTTTGGCAAAAGGGGGCCATCTCCGGCCTCCGGCTATACTTTCATTAAAGAGGTGGATCTCCGGCTTTTTAGTGACTCCCTCAGGCACGCATGCGTGATTGACACACGCATGCGTGACCACTGTGGCTGGCCGCCTTCCCGCACCCAGCCTGCACCTATCTGCTTCCAGGAGCCCGGCCCCGGACCGTCCCCTGCCCCGCCAGCTCTCTTGAAACCATCGCAGCCTTGGGCAGGCCGGCCGGAGGCGCAGGTGAGGGCGCGCCGGCCGGAGCCGCCCCAGGACGGGAAAGAGGAGGCGCCGCGGGGCCGGTTGCTGGGAGATGCCATACACAAGGGGGTGGCGGGGGGAGGTCCAGCCCACCTCAGTCCCGCGGGCCTCGCAGGCGCCCGGGTCCGCCTCGCCTGCCTGCAGGGCTGGCAGTCGCACTCCTGCTGCCTGCCCAGCTGCTCCCTGCCAGGTGGGCGATCCCCCCACCCGTTCGTCCCATCCCGGCTTCTCCCCTTCGTCAGGCTGATTACCCAAAGGCTCCCCCCCTGGAGAATAGCTCTGCTGGCGGCCTCTCTCCGGGCTGGGAGTCTCGCCCGCCACGTCTAGCGGGGATCCGGGCGGGGGCGGATGGGGCGCTCTGCAGGAAGCGGCAGAGTAGTGGGAGGGGCCGGGCAGAGACCACTGGGCCCTTGGCATGGCTCCCCTGTGGCAGTCCCCGCGCAGGGTCTTACTCTGGGTCCCTCGCCCAGCAGCGCCTCTCCTCTCGTCCCAGGGCTTCGGCACGCCTCGCTCGCCGGGCGGCCGCCGGGTTGGATCTGCCCACTCTTCTCCGCTTGCACCCGAAGATCAGCAAAACCGGTATTTCATAAGAACATTTATTGTGGCAACTTCTTTTTACCTCCAGAATTACCAGAGATATAGGTGTCCCTGGAGAACAATCATGTCTAGTCTTAAAATATTGTGTTCTCCCCACCCAGCCACCCACCAGCTCACTCTGGTAGTGCCCCTGATACAAAGAGTGCTGGTTTTTAATGTATATCTATATTTCTACGTTCCTTACACACCCTCAACCATTAGTCCCCAAGGTGGGTTACAGTAGTATCATCATACATACAAATAAAACAATAAACTATTCCTACAAAAGCAGCACAGTGTAGGTTAAACAAAACAGAGATTAAACACAGGCCAGGCTAAAGTGATGTGTCTTCAGCATACAGCAGAAGCTATATAACAAAAATGCTAGACACACCTCTGTAGGGAAGGGAGGGAGTTCCACAATTTAGGGGCAACCAAAGAGAAAGCCCTCTCCTGGGCCACATCATGATATGTTTTCTTGTGGGCATCATTCAGTTCCTTTCCATGAAAGTAGCTAAAACTAACCCTAAAATAACGAGAAACATGGGGCATTCAGTTCTAACATAGAAGCTGGGATTTCCTGAGCAGCGATTTGAAGTTCTGTGTTATTAGATAGTCAAGGTTTGACTGACTAGGCTACAATATGCACATGCATCTATGTGTACAATATGTAAATAAAGTTGGTATAGCTAGCTGATCTGTCCTTGTTCACCAGTCAAAGGCAAGGATGTTGTGTCCCTTTTCCTTTTGTAGCCAAACCATTTCTTCTTAATGGGGTAGTACATGTATAACCAGTATTTAGTTCACTGATTAACTAAAGCAATAAACCTAGTTCAGTTTTTTGACTGTGACTAAAACTTCAGTTTGTCTAAACCAGACTTGCACATATCTGTGGTCTACTAAGCTAAAGGCAGCTCACCAGCAAGGTATTATTGCCTGCCAGATGGTTGGCAGCTCTTGGTTTTTGCAGCCTCAGAGATTAGCAAGCAATGTGGTAGGATTTATTGACCTGTTGGGACACACCTTGTGTAGACTCTTGTTTTAAACAAATGCTGATTATCTGAATACTTGCAGATTTATTCATTTCAGTCAACATGACAATGCAATTACCACATTGTGCACATTATACAGCAACAATTTTAATTGTTTGTGTCCTTCAATATTTCCAAAGAAGGAGGTTGATAATGGTTGCTTGTACTTTTTGTGTATGTGGTGCATTGGGAATGATTTCTGGATGACTTTACTCCATACTCTTCGTTTGATTCAGCTAGGATGTGTTCTATAAATCTGTAAAATTAACTTGGAATAACCTTTCTGAAATAGTGTATATCAGCATGGCTTTTTCAAAGAACTGTTAGTGTTGGAAGGGATGAAAACGGCACCTAGCAGTATTATGTTCCCACCAGCCTCTCAGAAATCAGTGTATGCAATTTAGACCACAGTGATCTATAGAGAACAGGTGCACACAGTTAGAGGCATTTGGAGTTATGCTCTCTGCAGGCCCCAAGCAAATGTTGAAAGGTCTTCTACCAATAAGAAACACCAAACATTTCCTTTAATAATGCTGAATAAATTGGTGCATTAATTCTAATTCAGAAGAGTCATTTGAATTGGCTCTTTGTGCCATGTTTACTTGTTTTGTTTATTTGGCATAATTGTTCAAAATAAATTGGATAGATGCCATCATGGTTGCTGTCTTGTCTGTCTTGTCAGTCTGGATGCTCCAGACTGAAGGGGGATCCAACTGAAATGACAGAGAGAACCTTGCATTCCTCTTGGAATGTGCGCTCAACATTTTTTCTCATGTTTACCCCCTATTTCCTGGGGAGCTTTTTTTTAACACAAAGAGAGACTAATACAGAGATGATGAATCTTTAAATTGGTTTTTGAAGTTCTGATCCATTAAACAAGAAGCTCGTTATTCAATAACGAGCAATTTTGCTTGGCTTGGGAACAGTGGTTGCCCAGGTTGCAGTGACCTCCCTTAATGTGTGGCCTGGAAGAGGAAAAGACAAGAGAATCAGCAGTGGACAACTGTGGCGAGAACAACAAGATCAGTGTATTCAGTGAAGGGGGACCACTGAGAGCATCTTGCCCAAGTAGCCCCTATGGATAATTCGGTACAGGTGTTATTGTTGTTTAATACTGCTAAACATGTCTGTAAAGAATAAATTGTCAGCTTCTTCAGGTCTATCAGATCTAAGCATATGGTCACCCTGTTGTGGGAAAGTTCCCATTAAACTGACTCGTGTTGTCTCATTAAGTCTCTAATGTGGCAATTTAAGCAAACAGACCTGATCTTGTTCTGGGTTTTGGACTTCCAGCAGGGGCTTAGACTAGAAGGACTAAAAGGCCCCTTCTAGCTCTGTGATTCTATGCTACATGTAAGTGTGTGTGTGTGTGTTACACACAAACGCACAGGCACACACACAAGCATACTTTTTTTCTTTGATCAATTTTGCTTAGAAAAAAAGTGTCTTGTTCTTGTCAGTTGACTTCCTTTTTTATTCTTTGTATGTCCTTAAACAAGCTGGTCTGTTTTAAAAGAAAAGCTTGGTGGTGTTTGTGAGAGCCCACGAAAGAGCAATTTCAGGTAACTGCCACAGCCAAATGGTTAAGAATTGGCCTTATGACATAATGTGTACTGGCTGGTCTTTACAGAATTCCAAACACCATTTCAGACTTAAGGCTGCCATCTATTATCCCAAAGGCAGCCAAAGTAGCATCCTCCAGATATTGTACTAAAACTCCCATGAGCCCTATCCTGCTTGGCCAGCAATCACAATAATGAGAACTGTAGTCCAAAAACGTGACTGCATCTGTTTAATTATATGCATGAAAATGGAAATGGACTGCCTTCAAGTCGATCCCGACTTACGGCTACCCTATGAATAGGGATTTCATGGTAAGCGGTATTCAGAGGGGGTTTACCATCTAAGGCTAGTACTCCCCACCTGGCTAGGGCCTGCTCAGCTTGCCACAGCTGCACAAGCCAGTCTCTTCCTTGTCCGCATCTGCCAGCTGGGGGAAACTGGGCTCCTTGCGACTATGCACCTTGCCCACAGGTGGCAGGGCACGTAACCCCTGAGCCACTCCCTGTGGGGGTGATCTTTAGCTGGCCCTTGACATCCAGGAGACACGAGCGGGGATTTGAACTCATAGACTCTGGACTCCCAGCCAGGCTCTCCTCCCCACTGTGCTATACCATCTGTTCAGAGCTTGGAAAAGTTACTTTTTTGAACTACAACTCCCATCAGCCCAATCCAGTGGCCATGCTGGCTGAGGCTGATGGGAGTTGTAGTTCAAAAAAGTAACTTTTCCAAGCTCTGCATCTGTTGCATGAGCATACAGTTAACATACAACTGACTTCATAGCACCATGCAGATAACTGGCTCATTCTGCATTAGCATAGCTGCTGCAAGCACTCTTAGTTCATTTTTACAAGATAGTTCAACATGCTATCTTGTTCATTAAAAAAATGCATTCATTCCTGACTTTACCTCTTACCACTTCTCCAGGCTGTAAAAAATAAAGTAAAACACCTTCCACTTTCCTGTTTTGTATCTTTAATTCAGTTGTTGTTGTTAATGTGCCTTCAAGTCAATTTCAACTTATAGTGACCCTATGAATCAGCGACCCCAATAGCATCTGTTGTAAACCACCCTGTTCAGATCTTTTAACTTCAGGTTTGTGCCTTCCTTTATGGAATCAATCCATCTCTTGTTTGGTCTTCCTCTTTTTCTACTCCCTTCTGTTTTTCCCAGTATTATTGTCTTTTCTAATGAATCATGTCTTCTCATTATGTGTCCAAAGTATATGTGTCCAAAGTCAGAGGAAGGCAATGGTAAACCACCTCTGAATACCTCTTACCATGAAAACCCTATTCATAGGGTCACCATAAGTCGGGATCGACTTGAAGGCATTCCATTTCCATTTTCCATCCATACTCCCTAAGATGGTGAGAAGGAATGACCTTGTCACTTCAGCTGGACCTCTTTTAGGTAAGATTTCTATTTTAATTTCCAATCAGAAATTTTTTTTTGAATGGTATGCTGCACGCAAGTGTGGTTGATACAATGTATCATGCTTCATGATGTCACTAGGGCCCATCCTGTGATGTCACTAGGGCCCACCCCGTGATGTCACTAGGGCCCGCCCCGTGACATCACTACGGCCCACCCCCATTTTCTCAGGTTTTTGAATGGTTCCGACCTGGCAACCCTAGTTCTGATTCTTCATGAACTGAACAACTTTGGTAAAGACAGTGAGCTCCTGAGCTTGGCTTTGATGCTGCATTAGGTATCTCAATTTTAGATTCCACCTGAAAAACAAACTTGTCCGTACTACAAGTTTAGGGAAGGTCAGACAGAAAATAAATACTGTAGGGTGTGTTTGTCAACTTCTCTTTGAGATTCCCTTCTTCTAGTCTTGTTCTTGGCTTTAGATTTTCCTTCCTGTTGGACAATCAAGGGAGAACTTTTTAACTGGCTGCTATATAAAGGACGAACTAAGCAATTGGAAACTAATTATGGAAAGCAATTGGAATTTGTTTTACTGGTTGCTGGGTTGATTTTTCTGTCTAGAAACCCTGAAAAGGCCTCATGCAGAGCTGCACATATTGGGAAAATGAGAAATTAGGCCTGAGTTACAGCCTAAGTGTCCAGTCAGCCAGCCAGCTGGCTAAGTGTAGTGTATACAGCAATATTTCTATTCCTCTATGGCTATTTTCTTCCTTTGCTATCAATTAATAAAAAGAATTGTCAGTATGATTGTGAGTATAGTGAGTGCTTTGAAGTGTAAAAGGTAGCCATATTCCCAGATCACTTTAGTTCTCTCTTTATTTCACCCTTTAGTAACAAGCACCCAATCCTGCTCTACTTATTAGAACAACTACAGAATAAACAAACTTACTTCTTACTGCAGGCAAACAAACATGCTTCTTTATTGATGGCTGGGTAGAAGCACGACTGAAACTGAAAAGCAGAGCAAAGGGGAGTCCAATGGGTGGGGTCTAGTTCTAGCCCATAATACAAAGTTCTAATATTTAACTCTTCAAGGCTCCTGTTCTTATGCAGGCTGTTGTTTTATAAGTAATTATAGAGTGATTGTGATCATGACAAATCCACTCTCAATCAGGAAAAGTCTTGAGTGAGCAGACTTTTGGGAGCTCTTCTAGATGAGGCTTTTGTTGTGCTCTCACTCTGCCTTATTCACTGAATTCTTCAGAGAGTCCTATTCTTAAATTGCTCATATTCTTAAAATAAGCTGTCATGTTTTAAATGGAGGCTGTCATTCTCTGTCATGTCACAAATTAAAAAGATGATTTTCCTCAAAAATCCTGGGGGGGGAAGAAGCACAGCTCGGGGGGGCAGTGCCCCCATTTGGCCCCACCAGCTACAGACCTGGGGCTCCTAGAGCTACCAATCATTGCTTTTCTAAATTATTTTTTTTGCTTAAAATATCAGTGGATCAGCAATTGCGAAAGCAAATAGGAACAAAAAAAGGTCAGATCAGCTATGAAAGCTGGACTCTCAGAATTCAAGCAGATCGGAACTAGGCAGTGAACTGCATCCTTACCACACCCACCTGACATTTTTAAGAAGGTGCTTTTCAGCCCCATTGTTAGCACCTTGTTTTTTTGTGTGCGTCTTTTTGCAATCTTTGAAGCAGCACACTTGTATTTTTTAAATGTTGTTTTTAAAAAGAATGCCTGCACTTTTACTCATGTTTTTGGATCATTCTCTCTTTAGTAATCCAGACATAATCAGTTTTCAAGGTAGGAAGATAATGTATTGGTTATGGGTTGAAGAATATCTATATACTTCATGTGGAAGGCAAGTCACTCAAAATATAAACGTTTAGAAATTGTAGGAAATAATAGCTTTTAATAATGGTTTCATCCAAGGGAATCATTTCTGTTATATATAATTTACTGTTAACAGAAATGTGTGGGAATTCAAATAGTTTAAAACTGACAGCAATCAGAACTTGGGATAATTATCTCAGATGATTAATGGAACTCTGTATAGGGATAAGCCACCATGCAATTTTATTTTGGCAACAGTCTTCTTTTAAATTCATACAAAGATGACACTGTACACCTGCACGATTATATCATTTTAATTATAGCTTTTAATTATTGTGTTGGAGAGGCTATAAAATAAGGGACACCATGTGGGCTGTCTCTAAGTGAAACCTTTTGGTCTCAAGCATTTGGTTAATATCATACATAACCAAACAAAATTCACTAATAGGCAAAAAACCTTGCGGTTTAAGCATGTACCTATAGCCCACAGATATTTCTATCAAACTTTAAAAAGCAGGGAAATTGGGCAGCTATAGTGAATGCACCAGGGGAGCAGGAGACCTGACCTCCTCTCTGAGATATTGTACTGCCCTACAAAGTTGTCAAAATGCAAACACAATTTGGGTTGGTCTGTCACAGTCCAATCCACTTCCTGTGTAGCTTGGGCGAATTTGGTAACATGTGCCTCTGAGCATATGGTGAGTGGTGGCAATACCTGCCATCTCCAAAGATGGAGAATTATATTTTTGTATGTTTGTTGGTGTTCTTACTTTGCTTCTTTCCTGTGTTACTAATGTTTCTACAGAGAATCTAACCTAGGAAATTTTATTTCTCTCATTATTCATCCTAGAAATCTGTGTCAAATTTATTTTTATTAATTTCAACGCCTTTTTATTGGTCAATGTCATATGATGGTGAAGACAGCCTTTTGTATTTCAAATTGTTGGTTATGTTCTATTTCTATTCTGAGTGCATTAACAGTTAAATCTGAAACTGCAGTTTGATGTAAAATCAGACTGATTACAATATGTTGCTACTTCAACAAAGACTCTAGCTGTTCGAAAAAAGAGGATGCATGTTTTCAGCCTGCTATGTTCATTTAAGGCAAGGTGGGCACGGTCAATTAGAAACATAGAGCACACCTAGAATTTTGCTAGAATATATTTCACCTCCCACTGTTTTATCTTGTGCAAATTGAGACACTCCTGAGGTCCACTGGAGACTATTCTGCAGAAATCAGTGCCATTATTCCACAATTATGTTTGGAGTTTTTTTAGTGTAAATTTTGCAAAGTGTTGCTGTACTTCACATATTCACAGAAATAGAAACAAAATAAAATGATTTCCTATAGGAAACTTCACTAAAATTGCAAAGTAAATCAGCCATATTTAAAGTGACCATTTGAACTATATCAACTATCTTAATAATGTTGCTTCCTCCCTGCTAAAACAAGATCAGCACAGCACATGTCTTCTTTCTATTATTTTGGCTGATTGCAGGTGTTGCCACCACTCACCATATGCTCAGAGGACATTGCGGAATATGAAAAACTCTCGTGGCTGTATAATAATCATTCCAGAGCCTCAGTTAGTTTTGTTTTTATTTCCAGATAATCCAAACAAAACATTGCACTAAAAATAGTCATCTTCATACTTGTGTCAAGCAAGAATGTAGGCAGTAAAAAACTGGAAGTCAACATGATAGATGGTTGGATCAGCAGGGTTTGGTAGACTATTATTTAAAAAAATAACACAATATAGTTGTATGATCAGAGGATTAAGTAAGGAAAATAATTTAATGGATACATGGTGCCCGTTCAGTGTGTCAATAGGTCAACCAGGCATCAGTCATAACTTCAAAAAAGTTTTTTCGACTGGATAGAAACACAAACATACTGTAAACCATCTTATGTAAGAAACATTTAGCAATGATCAAAAATAATGGAGCAGGGACATGGTAGAATATTAAGTAACACTTTTTTGTTTACTGTTCTTTCATTTTATTTTATATTTTTATATAAAAAACATAAAAGGGTGTGCCTGCAGCATAGGGCAAGAGGATTGTAGCTAAGCTTACTTCCAATAAATATGGTTACATATCAAGCTGTAAGACCCATGGATTTCTCCTGAGAATGCCTGAACTTTAATCAATTTCACAACCATATTTAATCAACCCAACCTAGTCTCTTGGTTACTAATGACTCTCCATAAAACTGCATAAAGGAGGAATGGCAACTGCACATTAAATGTCTCATCTCACCCTAACTTTAGAGGTTACATGTTCCTACTACATCAGAGAAGATCAAACCAATGAAAGCACAATATGTTACCTACTTTGGATTTGTTATTCTACAGTATAATAGCATTATCTTGTTACTGAGCAAGGGGTTGGACTCAATGGCCTTATAGACCCCTTCCAACTCTACTTGTCTATGATTTCCAAAATGGTAGCAACTGTTTATACTGATCCAAGGAAAGAATATCCATGGGAGAGAATCACTGTTATATATCAATCTGTGTCCCTTAATAATATTGCTTATTGGGGATTCTTCTTCCTCATGAGACAGTTTAACCTATCAAAGTTGTCACACATATAAATAATTCTCTTTAAAGATGGCATTGTTCTGGTAAAAATAGTTGAGGTTCTTTAGAGGTTTTTGCAGAATGTCTTCAGAATCACAGATCTTAAAGGGACAAGGGATTAAAGTGTTGTGGGCAACATGAGGGTAGATAAAGCATTATTCCTAACAAATAAATAACTAGCAGCCACTAGAGACCACAGCCTTGAGACCACCGGTAAGTCTAAATTGCAATGAACATTTATGTTAGCCTGTAACATAATTATACTTAGACACCACACTTTATGCACCAGATCAGTACAACATGGGGAGATTTAGAATGGGAACCAGATTCATGATGTTTCAACCTCAGTAAATGCAGGTTGTGTAGTTACATTTGACCAGATATTTTGTTGAAGGGCTCACCTGACTTTTTTTAACTATGGTCCTTCTCACTGAAATTACACACTAAAAACTGGACTTGAGGTATGCTGATAATCAAATAAAAATTGTGAATATTGTCATACCTGTCAGGACCAGGTTGGGCTCATAGGATTTCACATTTGAATCAAGGTTTGGAGGGTGTCCTCCAGGACCCCTGCGGTCAATTGCTGGAAGGGGCGACATTGACAGCTTGTGCTGGACCTGGGAGCTGGAAGAACTGGGGAACCTAGAATCTGAAGTACAGCAGGCAGAAGATACTGCTGTGTTGACCAAGAAAGGGCAGAAAGCTATGCCGCTATGACTGACCAATTCAAAAGTTGCCCACAGTTTGCCAATTGCAGGACTGTTGTTCCATCCTTTTCCCCTTCTCTACCTGAAGACGTCCCGTCCCAGACACCTTACTTGGTTAGGTTCTAGGCAATGAGATTCCCAGTTCCAACTTATATCACAGTGCCCTACATTAGAGATGGTGAGATATTCAGAATCCTGTACTAACTTTTGTTGTGGTAGCAGATAAAGGTATTAGATAGGGTGCAGCTACAACTAATCAACCACATGTCCTCTATGCATTTGCAACTGTTCTTATTGACACAGCACAAGTGAGTCTGCCGGGAATTGCTCCTCCACAGTCCTGCCCCACCTTGGAATACAAGCTCATTTGAGACCACTTGGCAGTAGCCAGCAGCCATCGGAGCACTAAAGTAACATCTTACGCCTGTCTGTGTCCATTGAAGAAACATCACCTCATCATTAATGCCCATTTGCAACCAATCATATATACAAAGGTTGGTCACTTAACAGCCACTGCAATATGGTCTGAGTACAGGGAAGCTTCAATTTCAGATGAAGTGTAGCCAGCAAGGCCGAAATGGGTCTGAGTTTTGCAGCTGGATGGAAAAAGAAAGCTGGAAGGCGGTGCTCCAAGTGAATGCTGTTTGCTCTGGGAGGAACTGATTCTGCTGTAGGGATGAGGGTGGTCTGTCTGGGTGCCTGCCTGATCTTCCACACTGAACATGTATATTTGTAAATAAGCAGGTATCACAAATATGCCCAAAGCCTTCAGTGCTTTTCTAATCCAAAAAGAAGCTAAATCTTGAGGAGCCATCCCTGGAACCTTTCACCGCTTGGGGAAGTGGAGAGCATGCCACATTATACGTCAGTTTCAAAATGCTCTTCCAAGTTTTCATTTTGTTCTTTGCCTCAGAACAGATGTGTATCTATCTGTCAACCTGCTTGGAAAACAGGGTGGGAAATCCCAATGGAAAACCTCTTTTGTAAGGCATAGATTTGGCATTTCAGTTCCTGTGCAGCAGCAGGAAAAAAAGAGGCCCAATCTTGACGCAGCCGTGAACTCTTTCAGGCTCCCATACAATCACTGGAGCAAACCACAGCCTCCAAAGAGCACAGGGAAACTTTGAAACAAAACATATGAAATGAGTCGATGACTCCCGGGAGGATATCCTGGTGCCCAGTTTCATTCGTGAACACCATTCTCTTTTTATCTATCTCCATTGAACCATGAAGTTTTATAACTCTATCCTGTGTTATTTGCCAGTAATCATATTTATTTCTTGCAAGCTGTAATGGCAAGACTTAGACATTATGGCAGATATGGGCTTGCTTGCTGAAAACAGCTGCCTTTGTCTACTTCTCTTCCTCCTCACAGCTGGTGAAACAAAATGTATGACATCACACTGTGAGTCTGTAGCAGCCACTGAATGCAGAGTGAAGATAGGTAATTCACTGCATGATGATGTGATACTATGTCACACAGTGAACTTCACTAAACATTACAGGAAAGAGAACTAGCTATGTGACACTCGTTTTTGCCTCTTACATCTAGTTATCTGAATTCCTAAGGTAAGTTTGCCATGCCCCCTCTCCCATGTACAAGAGAAACAATGTAATAGCACAAAACATAAACAAGGGGGGGTAAAGAGCTCATACATTTTTATATACGGCATTCATCGATCAATGCCAAAGGAGATCTTAGAACTATAACTAGGAGCTACGACAACACATGCAAAATGGATGTGCTTCTGTGCCTAAGCATGCTTTGATTTAAAGCCCAGCCAATACTTTAGTGTACTTCCCACTGACCAGCTTTATGGGTCCATCCACAGCATTCCAATTAAGACAAGCAGAGCAGCATCCTAATTTTCTGTAATTTCTAGGCCTGAGAGTAAGGGGAGAAGAAGCTACCTCACTGGGGCAACTTTCTAACTCAGACCCCTGACAGAGACCTTTACATCTCTCACTGAAGTGGAAGACAAAGCAGCTATGGCTCCTCCTACCCATGCCCACCCTGGTTATGTTTCCTTTCTCCTTCCATCACCTGCTGTGACGCAGGCCTGAAGCTGCTCAGCACAGGAAGTCAAGAAAACTGGTGGATTACAGGACCTGGGAGAAAATGGGCAGGAAGAGCCCTGGCAGTCCTGCTTTCTGCTTCAGTGGGATAATCAAAGATCGTCAAAGCTACTGGCTGTTCTCTGATCTAAATCATACTGTATTTTGTATTTGTTTTGCATTTTTTATTATTGTGCACCACTTGGAAATGCTTGCATGACAGGTCATACATAATATTTTTTAATTTAAACATTCCAATATATGTGCATTTCAGGAGGAGGATCCATTGCGTTCTGTGGGATTCTGGTTCTGCGGAAATGCTCCTTAGAATAGGGGACATTTTGCTGCCAAGCACAAGAGAATGTCTTATCAGATGTCACAAGAGTTGCCAGATTGGGTTCAAAAACGAGAAATAGGGAAGGGCTATGGAAAGAAACCAAAATTGCCAACTATGATAATCTAATCCATATGCAAAGCTTCAGAGGAACATGCTAAGAGCTGATTCTTTCAGGACAGAATAGAGGCAATGCTTTACGGACGTTTTCAGGATAGAACAAGAGGTGATGTTGCCACCAAAAAAACCCAATTTATCCACCCATGAGATTTAAGTACATTTTGCTGTGATGTCATCATGTTCTGTTTCCCTTCCCCACCATCAGCAGCCAAGGATAGATAACTGCACTACGCGATGACCTCTCAAAAGGGTATCTCTGACTAATCTACATGTGAATATGACACTTTCAGCAGAAGCATCATATCTATTTTCACCTTTAGCTGCTGTTAAACCTTCCCGCAACAGACACAATGAAACCAATGCACGCACACACGCACACACACAAACACATACATACAAATTGAAGTGAGTATGTACACTGCAGTTCTGTTCACAGGTCAATAAAAGTCTGGGGTTGATGGGTAGAAAACAGCAAACTGCTATTTCCAAACCAAGTTTGTGATCTGATTTCTGGGGCCCAAATCAATGTTTCTATGCAATCTATTAGACAAGACTCAGATACTGACAATCTAATTCAGCACCTTGTTGCTAACAGTTGCTAGAAGCAGAGAGGTCTAGATGGTGAGGACCATTACTTTTCTTCTCAACATCTGCTAACTGGAGGTTTATGAACATGAAGTTTCGATATTTAGCTGTAACAATTAACAGCCATTGATGTACCGATTCTTCATGAAATGTTCTATTTTCCCCCCCATGCTGTGAGAGCTGGAAAGATGGCATGGTGCAAAGGACAGAGTGTTGGGCATGGACCGGACAGACCAGGGTTCTAAACCTTGCTTAGCTACAAAATGAACTGGTGACCTTGGCTCAGTCATTATTTCTTAGCCTACTGTACCCTATAGGGTTGCTGTGATAATAAAAAGGCACACACCAGGATTTGGTAACTGGTGACCCAGAGACCACTTCTGGCAACACATTTGTCTTCCACGTCTGCAACTAGGGATGGGGGAGAAATCCAATTCAGTTCACATTTAAAGGTGAATTAAATTTGCCCTTTCCAAAGCAATATGGGAAATGAAACACAGCCATTTTTCAAAATTCACACTTATCTGAATTTTGTCATGCTGTTCTCCAATCAAACAACATTTTAAAAATGCATATAAGCAGAAAGGGTGAAAAAACATAAAAATGCATTATATTACTTCCAAAATGTGTACATTAGTCAAGAATGAATACAAAAAATGTGTTTATTAGAAGAGATTTCCACTAAAATGTTGAAGAATTTTCATGAGATTTTTCATTTATTTATTTATTTTGCAAATTGCTACAGGAATGTGGATCGGAAAAATGAGAAACCAAGAGAACCGAAATGACAGATCTCCCCATACCTACCTGCAACTAATCACCCCCTTTATCCTGAAGTAGGAGTAGAGATATAGGGATGAATAGAGTCAGAAAGATGTGCAGTGCAGAGAACTCTAGGGTGCACAGTAGGCTCTAACTGGGTCAGATACAGAAGTATACTGCTCTTCCTTTCCTCTCACACTGCTTTTGGCCTGGCTGGTACACTGGAGCAACACTCCACCTGTGCACAGCCAACCAGATTAATAGCAGTGGATGAGAGAGCGGCATACCACTCTTAATCCAGGTGGCTTTCCACTGCAAAGCAAGAATTTGGTCAATGCACCTCATAGTTCTGCATGGATTCTGGGATGCATTCCAACTGTGTGTGCCATGCACCCTCCGGTACCACTTGTAGAGGAAATGAGTGATGTGGAGAGGCAGTGGTAGTAGGGAGTAGTCCTTTCTACCTTCTAGCTGCCATGCAAAATGGCCAGTGGCCAGAAGGAGATGCTGGCCAGAATCATAGCCCCATGTATGAGCCTCTTGGAGAAGGTGGAAAAATCCTCATGCGGCAAACAAATATCTTGAGAGCATGAATCTGGTACATTAACTAGGTCCTGTATGAAGCAGTCCTTAGACCACTGGTCCTCAATACAAAAGCGTTTACAACCCACTGCCACAGAAGAATGCTCCTTACATGATTTTCCAGGCACTTTACTCCCAAGGAAAGAATTGGCAAAGAAAACAACATACGTTTGAAAAATTCACCCTACCTGGTACACAGCTCTGGAGATGCACCATGGTTTAAGCATGAGCCGTACAACCTGCAAGTTTCTGAACCGGTAAGTCCCCAGGACCCGCGACGTCAGGTTCCACACCAGGCTGTCCCAACTGTAAAGCAGATCTTCAAATCTAAAAAGCACAGCAGCCATGCCAACTAGCAAAACGGAAGGTCTGGCGCTGGTAGTCCCTGGTGGTTTGCTAATTTTTAAGGCTCCTAAGGAACAGCACAGTTAAAATGTCACAGTGATTTTCCACGAAAGGAAGGGAAATGAAAAAGAAAAACACTGAAGCCAAAATAAACCTTTTGGGTAGGAGTTCCTTTTTGCAGGGAATTGTTTCTCCCAAAGTTCTCTGTGCATCTTCTAAAATGAAATACTACTGTACTGGGGGACAATGTAAAAACATTCCACTTTTGCTACAAAGGGAATTGCATACCTTTAAAAAAAGTCGGTCTCCTGGCACCTTTCTCTCTCTCTCACTATTTTCTGTTCTGCCATGCAGAGGAATCAAGTCACAAAGTTAAATCCAGAATCATCACTTAGCCTTCAAAGTGCCGGGATTCCGTCCAGAGAGGATGGAAAACAAACCCCTTTTCTGTCTCTCTCTCCCCTTCTCTGCCAACATTCTCAAGACATTCCGTTTTTCTTTTTAACTCTTTAAGGTGCAAAGTAAAACTACCAAAGAACTGCTTTACAACACATAGTATTTCTTTTAAAAAAAATTAAACTGTTGTAGTTTACAACAAACTGTTATTACATTACAACATATTCCAGTTACTGCAGCTTTAGGGTAGGATCATAGCCTATTTATCAAATCAAGTGAAAGTTTAACCTACTTAATTTCTGATAGTTGGATAGAGGACCTCCACCAGAAAGAAAGAAAAAGGTTCATACCATTTACATGGCAAGATGTTATGGTAGCTGGCATGGTGTGTTCCCAATAATGGTGAAGGATTTACAGGACAGATGGCAAGGCTCCCCCCACCCCCCAAATTCCCTGCACTTATTTTATTTATTTATTTATTTATTGCACTTATATACCGCCCCATAGCCAAAGCTCTCTGGGTGGTTTACAGCAACCAAAAACATTAAAACAAATATACAATTTAAAACACATATTTTAAAAACAATTTAAAACACAATTAAAAAAATTAAAACAATATAAAAACAATAATCACATGCTAAAATGCCTGGGAGAAGAGGAGAGTCTTGACCTGGCGCTGAAAAGATAACAGTGTTTGCGCCAGGCGCACCTCGTCAAGCACATCATTCCTTAATTTGGGGGCCACCACTGAGAAGGCCCTCTCCCTTGTTACCACCCTCCGAGCTTCCCTTGGAGTAGGCATCCGGAGGAGGGCCTTTGATCTTGAACAGAGTGTACGGGTGGGTTCGTATCGGGAGAGGCGTTCCATCAGGTATTGTGGTCCCAAGCCGTGTAAGGCTTTATAGGTCAAAACCAGCACCTTGAATCGAGCTCGGAAACATGCAGGCAGCCAATGCAAGCGAGCCAGAATCGGTTTTATGTGTTCGGACAGTCTGGTCCCTGTTACCAATCTGGCCGCTGCATTTTTATTTTATTTTTAGAAATTAAATTCTGGTCCCTGCAAACCTATTGCACCTAATAAAGAATGCAGTCACTCTCAGCCGCCCCCAACTCCACCAATTGTTTTCTCTCTCTTCTCCCCCTCCGAAAAAAATAAGCGAAGAGTTTCTCCTCAAGGCAGTGTCCTCTGTGTCTTTACTGCATTTCTGAACTTCACAGAAAAATAAAACAAAGCCCATTCTCAACAGGTCACTCGGTTATACTAAGCTAAATCCCCCCCCCCAATACACTCAGCCCAAGTACCAGAATGCCATCTTAGTGGCCAGTACAGAGGGCCCTGCTATCCTTCTGAGCCATCAACTGGTCAACGGATTCCATAATAATCTACTAACCAGGCCTGCAAATCTTTTCTTTCCTCCCCTTGTTGTTCCTTCCCCATGGCTTCTGGTGAGTGAATGCTACCTCCATGCAAAAAAAGCCCCTTGTACCTTTAAGGGGGAAAAAACTGGTGCTTGCCAGGCTGTGAGTTAACCACATTTGTGCCAGCAACCACTACTGTGATCAAATCTGGAGTGCCTCTAAGGTTGTTTTTTTTCCCTCAGTAAAAATAGAAATGTTGTGACATGTTTGGCTCCAGGTTTGAAGGAGCCCCAGGCAGAGTGCTATGGAGGTCCCATCCTCCTTCAGTGGGGACTGATGAGCTTAACTGGGGTGGTGGTAAACAGCAATCTGAGCAGGGTTGGGCATCTGGGTATAGCTGCCATTTTAATTTCCTGCAGTGTACCTAATGTAGCATTGTTCCTTGGTACTTTGGGAAAATTAAATGGCAGCTGAGTCCAGTCACCTGACACTGCTCAAGAGGGCTGGACTGGGGAAAACAATTCTTGTTTAAGGAGAGGAAGAGGGGGAGGATAAGATCATGAGATTAGTCACAGTTCTCCCATGTTGTGTGTAGTCTGGTCTCCACCATGCAATCTAATCTCTTTGGTATTTTGAAAGAGGAGTCAATGAAGAAAGAGAATGAAACAATTTAGCCAGTCTGAAGATCAGTTTGCAAAGCACATAGCCTGAGTTCTTTGGGATGTCATTGGCAGGATTTGGGGCATCACTGTTCCCAGTACTCCGTTCAAACACATAATTGCACGCGAGACAGGAGTGGTTTGCAGTTACAGATTATACCAGAGACATTTCCCCTCAAATAATCACAATATGTATTTATTTAACTGGACAGATGGTAAGAAGACTCCACAGGAGCCATTTAAACACCACCTTTATAAACAACTGTTTAAAAAATATGGGGCTCCTTGTTTCAGAACTTGCTATGTCTCCTGCAGAGCCTTTTTGGCTGATTAGATTCACATAATGTGTAACACTGATTTATCAAAACATGAGTAGCTGCCAATGAAGTGAAGGAAGATTACAGGTCCTAATTCTCATATTCACTATATAGAAAGTGACTGAATGCAAAGGGCTCCTGTACATTTGTGTAGAAGAGGGAATTTTAGCACATATAAGCCTATCATGAAGAGGACTGAAAGGCTATATATATATATCAACATTTTCTCCTTTTCACAACTGTAAAAAGTACAGTAGGCCAGTTGTACTTACTTGCATCTGGTCACTCTAATTTCACCCCATAACACGAATGCAAATATAACCTGAGATAATGTGACCACCTAGACAGGCTCTCCTGTCCTTTAAGACATGGGTGGTAAACCTGTGATACAGGGCAGTAAGGTTTATCTGCAGCAGGTCTGCATAGAAATGTGAGCCATCCCAACCCCAAATATCCAGTCTAGCTATGGCATAGTTTTCAATTTCTAATGGCATTGGGTTTGGACAAGAGGCTTGTAATTTTCAGTTTAGCTAATATAGATGTGCCAGGCACATCTTGTTTTTAATCCACGTGTGGTGTTAATTATTTGTACAGCTCAAAACCACAGATTCTTTTTTTAAGATCTAAACTGTAATTCAAACCCTCTTTCCTTTGATCTTCTTTTTATAATTGCTATGATCTTGTGCAAGTGAGCTATATTGGGACTTTATATATGATGTTCATTTCACATGAGAAGATGCCGTTTTCATGCTTTGTTCTTGTTCCCAAGGAAACAAACTTCCAGAAACTTTTATTCTCATCTGACTACCATCATTATTTTCCTTTTACATGAACATAAGAGAGGCCTTGCTGCATCAGACCAATGATCCATCTGGTCCACCATTCTCTTTTCAACATTCCCATTTCACCATTCCCACATGCTTCTGGGAAACCCACAAACAATGCATGATATGTTGATAGCAGTCATCCCATTGCATTTCTCTCCAGCGGCACCTGGAACTCAAGAGCTACAATGTGCCAGTACAGTAATGGTACTGTTGACATTTGTGGGTGAATGGTTGGGTGGTCGTCTGTCCTTGTAAGCATTTTCCTTCTCAAAAGCCCAGCTAACTAGTTGTAAAGTCTCTTGCAACTCAGTAGGCTTTTACATTTTACTACCATTTGGAAAGCATTTCTTAAGACTGCCATTGTTCTGAATGTTATTAAATAAAATAGAATTAAGCTACAAAAATCCCTTATCCCAGGCAAAGCTTGTGGAGCTAAGTTTGGATGGGAGCTGCTCTTGGTTTCCATATGGGACTGCCACATGGCCAGTTTCTGCCAAGATTTCATTCATTTGTAATGTCCTATTCCTTGGGACATTAAAGAAAACAACAACAAGCAAATAAACAAACAAACCGTTATTTCCCAGTCATTTTGTCAAAACCATTTGTCTTCAAATGGTAGATCCTAACTAGGGGTCAAAATTGTGCAAAACCCTCTAAAGAAATTTTGCTAGCCTTACTGAAACTCTTGGCACACTCAGAATTCTACAAATGTTTCACCTGAGGATGCATTTCAAGTGTTGCATTAGGCAAATTTCAGTGGTAGTCTTAATTGTGATCTTTCCTAGCATGGGTTTCAACAAGGGCGCTATGAAAGTCTTTTGGACAGAGGAGGAGAAAAAGAACAGATATCTCCCATCCTCTGAAGTGAGGTGAGCAGTAACCTGAAGCAAGGTTGTCTTAGTAGCGGCTCCCTGCCTTTGCAATGCCCTGTCTGGAGAAGCTTGCCTGGTGCCAACATTTATATTCAGACTTCTTAGACGTAGTTGGATTGTTTTTAGCCTACAGACATTAGTTTTAAGTATTTTTAATATTTGCTGCTGTTAATGTTCCATTTTTAAAAATTGATGCCTTTATTTGCTAGTTGAGGTTGAAGTGAGGTATCCATATATGTAAGAGAAAGGCAGTCAGGAAAGGTCAATGTACAGTACAGATTATAAAGAACTTTTAAAGCTTGCCCCAAGTCCTGCAAAACCCTTCCCTGTTTGCTGGTCTCTTTCAACCTGGCCTGGGAGGGTGGGGCTCTGACTGACTGCAGCAGCCATAAAAGCTGCTACTACCTGAAGATGCCTGAGACCATCCTGACTGTGTGGTATTTTTTAGGAGTTTCTGTATGGGCCAAAATTTAATTTCTGCTGGTCAGCTATTTTTGTTGTTATTGGGATTATGTTTTTGTATTTTATTGTTGGACCTTATTATGAATTATAATGGTGGTGTTTCAATTTATTGTATATTTCTTAAGATTTTTTTTAACATATTGTTTGACTGTTTGAATTTTGTTTTGTAGCAGTAAATTATGTAACCTTTTTCATGCCATGAGCTGCCTTGAGCTTAGATTGCTATGGAAAGGCAGCATACAAATAAACCATGATGAAATTGAAAGTCCTCAGGTAAGACCTCAGCTAGAAAAGCTGACAGCCCCTGGTCTAAATACAAAGGAACATTGATGTAATTTTGGATTTTTACTAACAAACTATTCAGAGTTTCAGGATCTTTTTTAAAAACATTCTGAGATTCTTGTACATAACAGTATTTTAGGACCTTGGGAAAGTATGAAGCAGACACTGACCCTCCTAATTAATCTTGTCTTTGCAAGAGACGAAAGAACCATCCTTAGAAACATTCCCCCCTACAGACTGTCAACAAGCCATTATCCAACCTGACCCTGGAAGACATTACATTGTTCAGATAATATCTGCTGACCAGGAATGATATCCCAGTGTGCGGCAGCTGTGAAGAAGGCAAATTCTATTCTAGGGATCAAAAATAAAACTACCTATATCATAATGCCTTTACAGAAATCTATAATGCAATCACACTTGGAATACTACGTACAGTTCTGGTCGTAGCATTTCAGCAAGGATATCACAGCTGCAGAAAAGAGCAACAAAATTAACAAGGAGCTGGAACAACTCCACTACAAGGGGAGGTTACATTATTTGGGCCCTTTTAGATTAGGGGAAAAAAGGCAAGTAAGAGGGGACATGATAGAGGGGCAGAAAACAATGCATGGTGTGGAGAGAGTGGATAGACTGCTTGCACAGTCCTAGAACCCTGGGCCATCCAATGAACCTGAATGTTGGAAGATTCAGGACAGAGAAAACAAAATGCTTCTCCGCTCAACAACACGCACTTCAGCTATGGGATTTGCTACCAGAAGATGTGATGGCCACTAATTTAGATGGCTGTAAAAGGGATTAGACAAATTAATGGATGACAAAGCTATCGGTGGCTACTAGTAGATAGGCCTTTGATCTGATCCAGAAGAACTTTTCTTCTGTCCTTATATCAGTCCACAAAGTAGTTTTGGTGGGGTTCACACCATGACACTTATTAGATGTATATAACACATAATGTGTACAATATCACCCTGTCATATCACAGTATGATCAGAAGTGGGGGAGAGACATACAGCGGCAGGAGTGCAACATCTTTTCTAACGTCCAATTCCACCCTAAGTCAGTTTTTTTATGACTTAGGGTGGAATTGGATATTTTAATGCCTCCATCCTGGTGGTAAACATCTAACAATAAAACAATTGACAATTTGTTGCCCTTTGTATCTTTAAATCTATAAACGTTCAGGTCACATCCACACCCGTATACCACTTTAACAGTCATGACTTCCCCCCCAAAGAATCTTGGGAACTGTAGTTTGTTAAGGATGGTGGGAATGGTAGGTCTGTAAGGGATCCCCTAAGAACTCTCAGCCTCCTATGAGCAAATCAGCACGAAAGGGAAATGGGTTAGCCACTGAGAAGAATCTTCTAACATACTATCCTGTCATTTCATGTTGACTGGAGTCTATCAAAGTGAAAGGAGGTGAGTCAGCTACTGAGAAGACTCTTCTCAGTATCTAACACACTCCCCTTTCATACTGATTGGTTTCTAGGGACTTCTGCTGTTGTGGGAGAAGGTGCGTGGGGGAAAGACCGAGGACTGTGGAGATGACTGTAGAAAGCAAGCAAGGGGGTGTGGCTGTGAGGGGGAGTGACTTGCCTATCATGAAGGGACCCTGCACTTCTGAATTTGCCATCCATGTTTATGTTTATGTTTCCCATCCATGGCTGTTCGTTATCCACAAAGCTACATCTTTACTGTCCCACTGAGTTATAGTGAAAGAATCTAACATTATTGCTGACATCTAGCTGAATGATAGTTTAATGGTCTCTTACATAGGTGATTTCTACATCTAATCTAACTTCCAGTATCTTTCTTGATTGTTTTTATTCACAAAACAATGAGCCAGCTAATTGCCCATCAAGTAGCCAGTTGCCCCTACGGTTATGGTTTGGCTGGAACATGAATGATGAAAGGACACAAATGACATGGTTGGGTCCCCCCTCTCCAATGAAATTATGAGGCTGGACAGAATTATCTTTTAAGTATCTTGTTTAACTGAACACACTAACCTACCTCGTAGGTTTGTTGTGTTATGCTGAGAAGGGGACACATGGAAAATTTATTCCAATTCCAACTTGATTATTATCAGCAGCAGTGCCCTTGTGAACTCTTTTGTTGTGTTTTTATGATTTTCCTAAATACATTGTTCAACATTTGAATTGCAAATTCATGCACTGTGTTCTTCTGACCTGATTTTTAGACTGTTAACAAGTTTCCCGTGCATCTGACTCTGAGTGAGTAACACACTCACTAGTCCTCAAGCATCCAGTAGCCACCATAATAATTCACAACAACCCTGCATGCTTTAATTTGTTAACCATCACAAGGCCAAAAATTGAGCTTCATGGCTGCATGTGCATTTGTGCTGAAAATAGGAAAATGTCCTATATCAAAGGACATAGTCTTTGCTAAACACTGGTTATAGTACCAAAGCAAGCATTTCTTAAAACTTCAAGAAATTTATATTGTGGCTGGATACAGTCGACCAGCTCAGATGAATGTGAATGATGAATGATGCTTCAGCTCCTCTCATTCTCATTATGTGACACCCCAAACCATTAATCTGATTATGTGATGGGCCCAAGCCACCAAGAGATAAGCTAGAAAAGGAATTTGGGTTGCCTCAGCAAGGACGACAAAGAGTGGAATGAGGATGGAAGTGTCTAGGGGTGTCATCGCTAGTGGTGAGCGAGAAAGAGGGAGAAGGGTGAAAAAGCAGGCAGGGGGGCAGGAGAAAAAATGAGTAAGGGAAGACAGGAAAGAACACAGTGAACATAGAAAAAAATTAATATAGTGGTGTCCTGTGGTTAAACAAGGTAGTGGGACTCTTTGAATAAAAGTTCCCCACAGGAGATGCGTTGAGTATAAGAGGCTACCTGGAATTCTGGCGACTTCTGGGACCAGAACCAGGGTTAGAGCTGACATTAACATTACAGTTGACCTTGTTTCATTAATGATGACATAAAGTTCACCAACTTTATAAAAAAATTGGTATTAGTGAAAGCGTGAAAGGTGTCCGGTCCTTGCAAAAAGCAAATCTGCGAACTGTGGCAAAATCTGTGCTTGTGTTTGAATGGAGCAGATTTTCCTCCATACCTACTTTCATGGGGGAGGAGGGATGAAGCATGCAACCTCAGGAGTGGTACCAGCAGCATGGACTTGCTGCTCCTTTCAATGTATGAGTGTACATTTCAATGTAATCTTAATTAGGATTTACTTTCCACATAAAGTTCTCTTGAACGGCATTGAACAAAAAAGTTCCTAATGCATTTCTTTGAACGTAAAGGCCTCTAAGCACTTTACATAAAACATTAAAATTATCAATAAAACAGTTAAAAACAAGTAATTAAAACATATTTAAAACAATTAAAACAGCTGCAAACTAAAAAAAATTAAACATATCAACATCTATGTGTCTCGATAGGTTTGCCTAAACAAAAAAGTTTGAAGCAGATGCCAAAAGGAATACAATGAAGACACCTGTCTGATGTCGATAGGCAGGGAGTTCCAAAGACTAGATGCTGTCACACTAAAAGAACTATTTCTTACAAGTGCGGAATGAGTTTTATGTGGCATCTGTAACAGTGCCTGCTCTGCAGATCAAAGTGCTCAAGTGGGCACATATGGGGTAAGGAGGTCTCACAAGTAAACTGGTCCTGAGCTGTTAAGGGCCATTTACCAATAGTAACAGCTTGAAATTGGCCTGGTAACAAATTGGCAACCAATGCAGATCTGTAAGCAGAGGTGTTATATGAGGACAGTGTCCCACTTCTGTCAGCAATCTGGCTGCAGCATTCTGCACTAATTGCAGATTCTGCGTCAGGTGCAAGAGAAGCCCCACATACAGTGCATTGTAACGATCCAGTCTTGAAGTCATCAATACCTGAACTACAGTAGCCAAGCTTTCCTGGTCATAGTTGTCCCACCATGCGCAGCTGATAAAAGGCACTTCTAGCCACTAAGACTACCAGGGCCTCCAATCACAGCACTGGATCCAGAAGCAGCCCGAGACTGCATACCTGCTCCTTCATGGGGAATACAACTCTGTCCAGGGTAAGCAATTGAGCAATTTTTTGGGCACAGGAGCCACTCACCCACAGTACTTCTGTCTTGCCAGGATTCCAGCTTAGCTTATTTTCTTTCATCCATCCCACCACTGCATCCAGGGACCAGCCTAGGGCCCGCATAACCTCTTCTTATTGGGATGTTATGAAGAAGTAGAACTGAGTGTTGTCAGCATACTAATGATACCTTGTCCCGAAACTCCTAATGACCACTCCCAGAAGCTTCTTATAGATATTAAATAGCACTGGGGGTAATATGGTACCTTTCAGCACCTCATAGCACAATTGATAGGGGCCTAGAAAACAATCAACCAACGCTACTCTCTGGACTTGGTTGTATGGGTAGGGCTGGAACCACTTTTCACACAGTGCCCCCAATTTCCATTCCACAGAGCTGATCCAGGAGGATACTGTGGTCAATGGTATGAAAAGCCACAGGGAGACTGAGAAGCAGGAGCAAGGTCACACTCCCCGTTCCACTCTCTATAGAGGTCATCCGTCAGGGCAACCAAGGCCAACTCAGTCCCATGGCCAGACCTGAACCCAGATTATTAACTTCTCAACAACTCAGCTTTCCATTTGAAAGGAAGCTTATCATTCTTATGGTTGCAGACAAAAGCTAAAAAAGTGTTACAAGCTATAAGACAAAAAACAAAGAATACCAGATAAGGTAGACAGACATACAGACAGGAGGACAGACATTTTATAAAGCACTCAAATGATCTTCAACCATTCTCATTATAAATCTGGGCTCAGCTGGCTGGAACATACAGCAAATGAGAGGAGACTTGTTAACCAGTCCAAATAAGCCCAGAACAACAACAACAACAACTGCTGCTGCTGCTGTTGCTGCTACTAGTAGTATACTTATTATTTGTTTGTTTGTTTGTTTATTTATTTTGAAAAACCACAAGGACATATAAACGAACAGTCAGTATGATTTGTGACTTGACAGGTGTTCTGGTTCCCTCTGGTACCGAGGAAATGTTAGTTAGAAGTTTGTTAAATTGTAGTAAGTAAAAAGAATGATATAGATTAGGTGTATCGACATACACACATGTGCATGCTATCTAATGACAAGAAACAAGCTCACCACAACTACCACTATCTCATGCCATAAGAATTGATCTCCTATGTGATTAGCTTATATGAGTTACCAGACGTAAGTGGTACTACTTGCCTGTTCTGAAACTGAAGGATAGATTCCTTAGTTTATGTCCATGTTACAGACATCCTTGAATCAATTACTAAGCTGCACAGAACAGACGCATTCAGCAAGCTACTTTGTTAAGCTGTTCACAGCTGAGCAATTTAGCATCCAGTACACTGCTGGCACTAAATCAATGTTTAGTAGTATTACCTAGTCAAGGTGATATTAGCAGTGGGAGATCAACTTTTGCTTCCAATGTAATGTTTTCATAAGATACTAGTAAATTCACTAATAGGGTTGTACGAACATGCCTTGGCCCATTCTGATATTCATTCACACTTTCATCTGTTATTTTCTATTTCACTGTAATTGGCTGATTTCCCACAAGTCTGTGTTTCGTTCCTTGTTTGCTGATGCAAAAATATGTATTTTAATTTATTTTTTATGTAGCACACAACAGACGTGAATATCTCAGCCATTATTTGCAAATTACCTTCCCTATGTATTCCTTTTCAGAGTTAATGAGACTGTTAGTCTTTTGCTGAAAAAACAACAAAGAGCCTTGTGACACCTTAAAAACCAAGTTAATGAAATCACTAATGGCCCATCACAAAGCCATCTATGGCTAACCATGTCTGCTCAGAAGTAACCACTTGAATTCAGTGGGGCTTATTCCTAGGTAAGTGGGGTTAGGACTGCAAACATGCTTACTATTTTCATTTCATGGTTTGAGTATAAACTTGTCATCCTATCTTGTTGCCCTCACTCAGGCATCAGGGGAAGGCAGTTTAGTTATAAGTCAAGAAAACTTCAAGGGAGGGGGGAAGGAAAATAATTTTAAATTTAATTTTACTTTTAAAACAAGGATTTATGGTGGTCATAAATGGGCAGTCAAATTCAGATGGTTCTGCCCACTCTGACAAAGAGGCTAGGACTTTAATTAAGGAGCAGTGATAAAATCCACAGGTAACAAGAGAGATCACTTCTTCCTATGTGAAAAAAGCCAATAATGAATTATGAATTCCATAAGGATTTTAGTCTTAGTGCAAATCAGCAGCCTTTGGCAATAAAACAACACTTCAGAAACAAAAAATCAAAGAGGCATTTGTATACATTAATTAATATGAAAATAACTAGGGGCTGCTGCCCCTGCTTACTTCACTCGCCAACTCCATCTACTGCCTTCCCACAGGTCGCCAGACCTCCTCCATTTCCCACCGAAGCTCTCCCTTTTGTAAGTGTGATACTTAACAATATATATACAGCAAGAGTCTGTGCCACAATGAATGGCAGACAGAAGGAAATCTACTTGATAGTTTTTGATGGATTCCTCTGACATCCCTATTCACTAGCATAGAAATTATCCTAGATGCTCCTGGAAATCACTCCTTCCCACTTATTTGGGAACACATAAATTGTGTAAATAGAACATTCTAACATACATCCATTGTTGTCCGGCCCACAGGCAAAGGATTCAGACTGAGGCGAGGTGATGTCTTTCCCCCTTTTTAGTAAAGTTATAGTTACATCCAAAGCGGTGCACTTCATATACCTGTCTACTCTGACTCACTGCTTTCCCTAACTATCCTAGCTAAACAGTCTCTGCAGCATTTGGGGAGAGTTGACTCAGCACTTGTGCCTTGGGAGACACCTGCTTAAGCAGGGAAGGTTTTCGTGCATATGCAGCAGCTCTGCCTGAGTTCCACCTTTTGAAAGTCTCTCTTCTCACACCTCCTCACGCAGGGCGAGGGGGGCAAGTCTCAGACGGCCCATCCAACAGCGGGGCTTCACTAGGTGACAGCGCAGTCTCTGGAAGGGGGATGCTGATTTGCTGGGAAGTGTTTGAAGTGTCTGACGGGGATTCATGCACGGGGGTAGATGGTGCAATTGGGGAGTCGCTTCCCAACTGCTCGGGCGTTGGACTCGCAGGCGGGGCAGGAGCTACCTCGGTGGAAGTGCCAGGCATGGGTGTTTAAGGGCTGCCAGAACCCTCCCTGGTTGTCTCCCATCCAGGAGCCTCATCCTCATCTGACTCCCTTCCCTGATCTAACTCTCCCTTCGTCTGGGGCACAACAATTGTCCCATTTTCAGATTTACATGCCTGGCTGCCACTTCAGATCCCTGTTCCCAGTGCTTTTTTGGTTAAAAAAAAAGAGGTACCGATACTTATACCTTGTTAAAAGTGCCATGGGTACCACCACAAAGTGGCTGGCAATGGCAGCAAAAATGAAGCAATGCTACTCCGTACTGATGAGTACCATCACAAAAAAGGCACTGCCTGTTCCTAATCTGAAGATTGTGGAGTGGGAGGGTCTACCACACCTTTCCATTCTGTCATCTGTGTGGCTTTGTTTACTTTCTGCTGGAGTCTACTGTAAGACAGTCTTTGGTGCCCTATACATCTCACGGCAGCAGTATTGGGCCTGCTTCTTCATGGTTACATCATCCAACAGTGCTGCTCTGAAAGTTCTGGCGCTATGTGGGCAGGGTCAGTTTTGCAGATCATCCCAACCCAATCATCACCCCTTATCCTGACTGGCCAGTGATTGCATGAGAATGACCTGCATTAATAGCCCTCTCCACATAGTGCTGGACCCTTAATATTTATTGCAAGACTGTGGTTGCTATGACCGATATAGGGCACCTCTGTGGCCCACAAAAATATCCCCTTTTTGAAATTTCCTATTAATTGGGGGGACTATGTATGAGCAAATTTAGCTTTTTGTCTGTGGAAGTTATCAAAACAGTTTTGGTCATTCCTTCCCTGTGCAAGAGAGAGGTACAGACAGACAGACAGACAGACAGACAGACAGACAGACAGACAGACAGATAGACAGATAGACAGATAGACAGATAGATAGATAGATAGATAGATAGATAGATAGATAGATAGACAGATAGACAGATAGACAGATAGACAGATAGACAGATAGATAGATAGATAGATCACTACTTTATGCTGAGTTAGCCCACTGATCTAGCCCAGTGCTAACTCTCATGACTCAGAACAGATCTTTAGGGTCTCAGGCAAAAGTCTTTCAGAATGTTTAGACGCTAGTCATCAAAGATGGAATCTTATATATACAAAGCATTAAGCTCTATTACTGAGCTATAACCACTCTGTGCTGTGGGTCTGGCTTTGGAATGCTTTATGTCAAGGAATACAATACACATCAAGTAAAACAAAATCAGTGTGGATTTTTTTGGCATGGAGATATGTGTATGTATAGAAATCTCTGATTTTCTCATGGCTGGAAAGTAGCCCACTGTACAAAGGTAAAAGTCACATCTATTGCTCCACCCTCTTTTGCCTCTAGCTGTGCCTGTCACTGACATGTGGTGTACAGAAGGTCCCCCACAACGGAGTGGAGTCCTTAGGTTGAAAAACGTTTCCCCAACCATCATCTACATGCACAATAGCAGGCCTTTCCTCATGTTGGAACTGGATCACAGCACTGGTGATAATGGGCACATCTCCCCAATGTGCAGCCCACAAAGACAAGCCACATCCAACTGTGCCAGGAACGGGTTTAACAGGCTGTTGCCTGGTGCATGAGAAAGCACCCAAAAGAATGTATCCTGAAGAGCATCTGCTCCAAGCTCATACACGCCATGAAAAGCCTATTTTGGTTGCTAATTTTTGTCTAATTTGTTTTGCAGATATTTTTAACTACTATGACAGAATGTGACTTCTCTCTAGCTCTATAACACTCGGGGGGATTGACTGTCCAATACAAAGTGTGTTTTGTTCATAGCCGAATACTAAGAGGTAGATTCAGTTTGGGGTGGGGGGGGTAAGCAAAAGTTAAGGCAAGGAAAAAAAATCTTTTGAAGAAAAAATATCAACTGATCAGATATTTCATGCATCTCCTGATGTTCATATGTCTCCCCACTCTTGTCCAGGCTAGGGGTGGGAAAACCTTTTCAGCCCAAGGGCTGTATGCTCTCCCGGAATTTCAAAGGACAGCTGTCTTTCAGTTTGCATATTGTTTCAGGATGAGCGAATTAGATACGACTGCATTAAAATGTGAACTGAACCAAATTTCCCCCCATCCCTATACATTGCTCATACAAGAAGAGCAGGGTTGGTTTGTCTGTTTTCTAAAGGCAGCCGCCTGCATATCGCCAGAACCAGGCCACTGACCCAGGTGCTCAGTCCCAACAACTGTTGTCATGGTGAATGAGAACATCACCTCTCTCTGCTTTGAGGGGGGCACATACAGTAGGGCCCCGCTTACACGGCGGGTTAGGGACCAGGCCCCAGCCGTAAAGCGGAAATCGCTGTACAGCGGAACCCATAGACTATAATGGGGCCGTCGCGTGAAAATGTCGCAAAATGCTGCAAAATCGGCTTTAAAAAGGAAATTTTCTGCCGCCGCATTAGCGGAATGCCAGAATGCGAAGCGCCGGTAAGCGGGGCCCTACTGTAGTGTGAACTGGGTGCCTGTAGAACCAGGTGTCGGCAGGCAACACCAGCTTCATGAGCAGGATCATTTGTGTGGTGTATGGAATGGTTGATGACTGCTCTAGACTATACCACCTCCAGGGCTGGCCCAAGACTTTTTGCTCCCCGAGGTAGACAAGCGGGCACCCCCTTCCACATATAGAAACTGACCAATTTGGCAAGTGAATCTCATTTTGACACACACAGTTCTCTCCTCCAACACTTCGCCACCACTCCCCACACCTCCTATAATCTGCTGCCTCAGAATCTAGCTATGATGACCCCATATTCTATAACCTGTTTGAGATAAGTCTGCCCTTTGTCCCATATAGGTTCAAGCAGGGATCCTGGGGTATATGTCAGGTTGGGTCAGGGTACCAAGTTCAGCTCAGTTTCTGAATGACGCAGACCCAACAGGGCTAGCAGCAGAATGGTACAATGCCCATTGAAAATTTCTCAATGCTAGTATACACTTTGCAAATAGGTTAATGTTTTCCAGATGCTGGCAACCTATTTCCAGGTCTTGACTCCCAACACATCCTTTGAAAATGAATGACATAAGACAGGAGTGGGGAATCTTATGGCTGGGTGCCAAATGCGGCCTTTGAAGCTTCTCCACTTGTCTCCTAGGACTCTACCCAGGCCACACCCCTCACTGGCCCTGCTTTTAACCCTTCTTGAGTGCTTTTGGACAGATTGTGTCCTTGAACTATGATAATGTCTGTTGCTTGTCTGGATGGAGGATGCAGAGAGATTTGTAGAAACCTCTGACATTTGCATGCCTGGAATGTAGCCTATGGTACAAAAATAAAAATCACATCCATTGCTCTGCCACTTTTGACTCTGTCCGCACTCACCACTGGCACACAGCCCCTGGAAGGCTTCCCAAGGCAAAATATGGCCCTCGAACGGAAAAAGGCCCTCCACTTCTGTCATAAGACAAAGGCAATTTTTGCTCCAACTTCAATAAAAACATTAAAAGATCCCCCCTTCTCTGGACTAGACCTCTCTGTATGTTTTTTTAAGATGGCACTGAGAGTCACTGAACAGAGGAAGGAAAATGTCAACCCATTTGGAATCTTGTTTCTGAAGAAACTACATCCCATTGCTTCATGGTAAGGATGGCCCTACGCAAAGCATAGTGGCCTCAATACACCAGGTGTGGAGAACCTTTGGCCTGCCAGATGTTGCTGGACTAGAACTCCCATTAGCTCTAGCAAGGATGGCTAATGGCCAGGGATATAGTTCAGCAATATCTGAAGGGCCAAGAGTTCTCCACAGTTGCACTACACAGTGAAAGAGAGAAGAAATAAGCCTCTGTTATTTACTAATATATCCGAATATTATAAAGAACTTTTTTGAAAAGACCAGCCACCTGATTCTGGACACTACATTGTCTGTAAAGGAAGCAGACTGAGGTTGTTCAGAAGGCTGAAATCAATGGCTAACAAGAAGGATTCAGTTCAGAAACGTATGAGTCATTCCTTTTTTTGTGGTTGCTTGAAACTTCTGCCATTTCCCCATCACCTCCCTCCCAATGGAATAAGAAATTAAGAAAAAAATATGCTATTCACTCCCCTTATCTTGATGTAAATGCTCTGTGCTGCTATCTGAAACCTAACTTCCTGTTATTAAGGAAGACATTCTAGTATTTAGCAGCACAAGATCCCCCCCCCAAAGTACCCAAGCAGAATGCCTAATGAATCTGCAGTTTGCTTCCTGCTTATAATTAAATAGGTCACAGCTGTGAAGCAAAGAGAACAAGAAAATACACTAAAATCACACAAAGCCCATAGCGATCAAATATCTGCAGCTGAAGAAAACGGGAGCTTTTTTTAAAAAAAAAGAGGAGGGAAGCAATTGCAGAAGTCTGGAGTCTAAGGCAAATGAATGAAAATGTGAGATGATGAACTAGAAATCGTTATTTGACCAGATGAGGAGATATAAAACAATGATTCAGAAACAGCTGATGCTTTAGGAAAAATAAGACGGCCTTGTAAAACTCCAGTCCCTTACAGAATTCTCACAGTGTTCTTATTAGCGCAGGATCCCAAGTGGCCACTTTAGTTGCTGGTTAGCTTTCAGAAGGACCACAGAGTGCCTTTAACATTTTATTTTTTAAATAATATTTTAATCATTTTTTTAAAAGTAAGCTACATCCAAGAACTATGGCTGCATTCTCATCTTAACAATAAATCAGGAATTCTGGCTTATTGTGGTTTCCCACAGGTGCTGGTCCTATCATTTAGCAGACTGAGACAGTTGCTTCAGGCAGCTGATTTTGGGTGTCATGAAAAGTCAGCAAATTGTTATTTTTACATTTATTATTAATGCATTTTTATACCCAGGGAGAGGCAGTTGTGGGATTTTCGGACTCAGGTGTCAAAATAACTTGGTCAGCCTTGGGTACTATGCTCCTTGTCAGGAGTGGGGTGGAAAAGCACCACTTGGGTAAGCCTAATTGCTCCCACCCTCTTCCTTTTGTGGTACAAGCAGGGTAAACAAATCTTGGTTTCCCATTACATCTAAACCAGGAGTCATGGTTTGTTGTTTCTTAACATGCCAAGATCCACAAGCCAACAAATAACCATGGCTTAAAGTTGCTTAACAATTGTGGCTTGTTATGGAAAAACAAACTATGATCCCTGGTTTGGATGTAATGGGAAGCCAAGGCTTTTTGGTTTGCTTATCCCATTCATGCTAAGGCACACAAAGTGAAAGCAATCAGGCAGTGTGCACTAGGACGCTGGTTGTTCATAATAAACCATGATAAAGCCAGAAACCCTGGCATAGTGTTATCTGCGAATGCATGAGCAATATGTTTTTATAGAGATGAGCTGTATCCAAAAGGAGAGTCACAAGCAACATTTACTTGTTTGTTGAACATATCTCTGAGGATGACTGGATATCCTGAGAGAAGTTAGGCTGTTGAAAGAGCAAGGCCCTCTTCTAGGATTTCCATTTTGTGTAACTAGTGGGACATTAATTTAGGTTGAATTGCAAAATCAATGCACCATGAAACAGCCAGACAACATCTTTGCCATCTAATCCACATTCTCATGACATCAATTTGGTTGTGTAAATTGGCCTTATTTCTTACACTTATTGCCCTTGGGTTATAAGCAATGCAGTCCTCATGCTATAATTCAAGTTCTGTACATTCTTCTCACCACTCTGCCAAATACATCAGTATAGATACATAAACCACTGAGATGTAACCCTGTCTTTGTCAATTACCTCATAACAAGATACCATTCCTAACATGATAAACTACCATTGGAGTACATGGTTTCTTTAATCATATGCATATTGGATCATATGCTGCTGTGATTTTATGTCTGATCTCCCACTGCTCCAGAGGGTTATCCTGAATCGACTAACGTATGTCTTCAGAACTTGCTCACAGGTTTAGACTATGCAGCAAGCACAGTAGCAGAGCATGTGCACCAAAATATGAGGCTCGCCAACCATGCTAATGATCCTAATTAAACATCAATATATGGAGGCCAGGGAGGGCTTAGATTAGGGCACACATGTTTTAACAAAGCACAAGAACTTACTAACTGGGCTATTGTGAGTTGCTAAAGGTCATGAAAATGAAATTCAAACATGAAATAAATCTCCCATACTTTCAACACACAAGAGGAAAAAAGTCAGATATAAAAATATACCTTAAAGATATTTCTGTTAGATGCCTCATGTAACTAGGGGTTCATCATCAAACAAGCCTGAGCCTATGATGTATCAATAGTACAACCACATGATTGACCAGATATTTTCAAGATGTTGGCGATCTCTCTCTCTCACTCACTCTCTGTGTGTGTGTGGTGTGTGGGAAGAGGGTATTTGCTGGACCATTATCATTGACAGACCATTACCTGGTCAGGGTTCAAATTTGGGGCTCTTTAGACCTCCAGAAGACTTGGGAACAGCTTAAGATAGTCTGCTTTTGGACACTAATGGATCAAATTGGTTCACAGGATGTTTGGGGAGATTTGCCAATTGATGTCAGCCAACCTGTAATTTGCCTGGTAGATGAATGGAACTAACAACTGTTTCAGACCCTTCGCATGACTGTGTCTAACCATTCTGTATCTGGCAACAGGTTTGGATCTCTCCTCAGTTTCATTAAAGAGTTCAAGGGAAAAAGCTTGAGCACAGGTGGAGAAAAACTCAAACCCAATCTGACTAAACACAGTTTAGGGTTAATTTTAACACTGTGGCAATGAAGAACCAATTTCTCTACCACCATTGCATCCATACAATATCAGCCAATGGAGGTTTTGTTTGTTTTTTTAGGTAGCAAATGTGCACTTTCATTCTGATGTTCTAGACAGTAAAGCTCCCCAAGACCAATGAGATCAGTTTGCAAAAGACAGTTTGCAGATAAAATCATTCATATCCAGCTTGGACCCCCAAAATTAGGATGGAGCTGGGTGAGGTGTCTAAAGGATCTGCTCATCCAGTTTTGATGGACAGGCTTCAACTATTGTCGCCCGAAGAAGCAGACAAGATTGTTAAACATACAAGTTCTACCATTTGATCCTTGACCTTAGCTAAGTCTGGCTAGTTAAAGCTGCCACGCTTAGATTAAATAAGCTGCGAGGAGGACAGGCTGTTCCTAATGTATTAAGGAACCTGTGAATACAGAACTTTTGAGAAAGCCCTCCTTGCAACTACAGTAGGGCCCCACTCATATGTCGGGTTACGTTCTGGACCCCCGTTGAAAAGCAAAAATTGCCGAAAAGTGGAACTCATTGAATAGAATGGCGCGCAAAGCCAGAAAACTGCCGTAAAAGCGGAACAAGCGCCGTATGAGTGGGGCTTTAGTCTAATTGCATCTAATTGAGACTGCTGCATTAGCGAAGTGCCATAAAGCGGGGCCCTACTGTATAGGCCCATGCATGTTATGGAGGAGGGAGCTGGAATTTACTCTAGGGCTTCCATTTTCAACTGGTGATTCTCATAATGCAGGAGTGGCCCTCCCAATGTTGCTAGACTCCAGCTCCCATCAGCTCCAGCCAGTATGGCCAATGGTGAGGGATGATGGGAGTTATAGCCAAGCACCATCTAGAGGGCCACAGATTCCTCATCCTTGTCATAATGTATACTTTTGCCCCAAGATATCCTTTAATTTTAAAAGGGCTTCCTTATTTTACAGGAATGAATCATATCCCATAACATGTGGACATAATCCCAGGCAGAAATCTGGTCAGATGAACAATGTGCTACAACTGTAAGCTTTGTTGGAAGGGAAAGCTCTCCTAGGAATTTAGTGCATTGCATAAGCAACTCTGTTCTTCTGAACAATGCTTTAATTTAATTTTACTATAAACAGGAGAAAACTTTAAGGAAAAACTCAAAATTTTAATGAATGCTGGCTTAGAAAATTCCAATGGGGAAAATGCATCTGTCTTCTCTGTCCTCATCCAACCAGTTCATTTCAGGATAAGAGGCTACAGACAACAGACCTTCCTGTATGAGGGGTGTTTGGCCTTGAATGTCAGCAAACAGGCAACTGGACTGTGCGCGTGTTTCCCTAATGAACAGACATTGAAAAGAGTTAACAATTTTTCTATAGTTTTCACTGTGGAATAAATATTCCCTATAATCAAGTTAAAATCCAATTTATTGTTACATATAACCCTAGGGGGTAGCGGAGTTTACAGCTGTGTTCACCACCATGTTTATACATTATTTGAGTGTCCACACTGCTGCATTTTCATATATTTAGAAGCCCCGGTTGTACCTCTCTACCCATGTCATGCATGAGGCAGTCCAAACAAGCTTTATCTAAAATTTCTAAAGGTGCCTCAAAATCTCAGATGATAGGACTAGGGACAGTTGCACAACTCATTTGAAGAGTTAAATTATTGAACATCTATCCTCCATGAATTCAACATCTTGGGCCGATCTGGATTATAATTGCTCCCCCTCCACTATCTGACCTCCTTTCCACCTCTACTGCAGTAGTGTAGTGGCACATTCAGAAGTGCAGGGTCCCTTCATGATAGTCATGCCACACACTCCTCACACCCATGCCCCTTTTTCCACTTTCCCTTATCTCCCTTGCTCTCCCTGTCATCTCGCAAGCCAATCAGCATGAAAGGAGAGGCTGTGTGTTAGCTACTGAGAAGAGTCTTCTGAGTGGCTGGGCTTATCTTTCATTCTGATTTGCTTCAATTAGCATGAAAGGACAAGGACTCTTCTCAGTGGCTAACACAGCCTGTTTTCATGCTGATTGGCTCCTGCATAGGGACCTAGGTGGGACCCTGCTCCCAAAAAAGTAATGAGTCTATGACTACCAGCATCCCTAGACGACTACACCCTTACTCTGCAGTCCCTACTTGTGCTTACGGGGTGGATTTTTTTAAGTGTGTACAAATTATGCAATTTGGAGGCAGGAATGGTGTTCCAGGTGTGTAGGAAGAGATACGCACACTGGCTCCCCTCCACATATTGGGTTGGTTGAGGGCATGGTATTATCCAAACTAGCCTCCAGTCTACACAACAAACTATGCATGTATATCTGAATGTACATTTGCTATGTACGCACTATCTGTAACCTCAAAAATGAAAAGTACAGATTGTGTATAGGTCCTTGTGCACAGAGATCTCTTTGCCACATTAGAAACAGGCTCAGCAGGCACAATCCCCAAATTGTCCCTCCATGGCTTCATCTCTGCATGTTCCAAGTGCCTGTATGTGGCTTATGACATTAGATTTGGATAGCCAATTAGCAGCCAGAGGATACACGAGAGTTATGGTCAGGGTGTGTGCATTCTGTGCTAGCATAATCAAATTTCTTGTCATAGTACCCATGTTTTGCAAGAGAAGCAGATGAATTCTGTGGCTGATATCAATTACACAAATATACACTATTTTCTATCATTTATCCTGATTTTTTATTATTATTATTATTATTATTATTGCTACTTGTGTAATTCATTTTACTTCTGCTAGTCATGGAAAAGAAGCAATGCACCAAATCCCCTGCCTTCTGACTAGAAATGTTATTCAGCAGCTTCTCTGGCTTCTGAGATTTCAACAGGCATCACCTACACACACTTCGGAGTATATCTTCTCAGCCATAAAGGCTAGAAACTTGCATTTAAAAAATGGATTAAAAAATAAATAAAAAAGAATACTTTTCTGCATGCCATGGAATTTCTATATACCCACGGTAGTTATTATAGAGCAAACTGATGGGTGCTTCATTACTAAAATTTGTATAATCATATTTTTATAAAAATTGTTACCTGGAGATTTCTAAGTAAAAATCACATGTAATATTTTATATATTTAAGTTTATTTCCACCATATCTAATCCTTCTGTGGTTTTTCAAAATACAATTTCATGTTGCATTTTATTGTATTTCTATTTTTAATATTTTAATACGTTAGCTGCTCAAAAAACTAAAGAGAAGTCTATAAACCTGCAAAATATATAAATTCATAACAGTGTCTACCTTGACAAAGTGTGTCTCATATTATGTTCCATCAATGGAAACAACAACAATCAATGGAAAGAAAAGCAAACATTTCCCCCCACCTACCCAAAGAAGTAGAGTAGATAAAATCCACAGGATTTTAGTCTAAACACTGTACAACAAAAATGATATTTCCATCCCTCTATCAGCATCAGTACAATCACATTATTTGTTACTTCTCCAGCCTCATTACTGTTCCACAAGGAAGTCATCTAACATATTATGAAGAGAAAAACAGACATTACTCATCAGTAACACTGAAACAAAAGTTTATATTTATAGAATGGGTGTCACAAGCTAAAAGGAGTTTAAATTTAAATTAGGACTTGCTTTCTTTGTTTCAAACTTTGTACCACTCTAATTATACGTTCTAAACATTGCCATCTTACTGAGCATGCAATAGCAATGGAAATAAATCCTTTGTAGTGCATCCTGAAATTTTCCATTTGAAGTCAAATTAATGTTAAAAATATTCCAAACTGACAATTTGCCATCAACAAAATAATGAAACTGACAAATTTACGTATACACACACACACACACACACACGAGATTATTTTATGGTCAGCTGATGCGTGTCATACTATAATTTCATAGGAAATTGGAATACAAATGAAATTAGGGTTTCCAGTTCATTGATGGTTTAGACACCAGGGACCATTCAGCCACAGAGAAAGTGGAAGAGACACTATGATTGGGGGAGTGGAGGCTACTTCATAACCATTGTTATTTATTTATTTTTTATTATTATTTAATTTGCATCCCGCCCTTCCTCCCAGCAGGAGCCCAGGGCAGCAAACAAAGCACTAAAAACAGATCTTAAAATACATTAAAACAAAACAGCGTTAAAAACATTTTTTAAAAAACAACTTTATAAAAGGGTTAAAACATTATTAAAAAACATATTAAGCAATTCTAACACAGATGCAGACTGGGATAGCTCTCAACCTAAAAGGCTTGTTGAAAGAGGAAAGTCTTCAAAAGGCGCCGAAAAGACAGCAGAGATGGCACCTGCCTAATATTCAAAGGGAGGGAATTCCACAGGGTAGGTGCTGCCACACTAAAGGTCCGTTTCCTATATTGTGCAGAACGAGCCTCCTGATAAGATAGTATATAAGGGGTAAGATGGCCTTTCAGGTATCCTGGTCCCGAGCTGTATAGGGCTTTGTAAACCAAAACTAGAAAATGGACAGCTAGTGATTTTTCCATCATTTTTTTAGGATGAACATAATATCCCAAAATCTTTATTGGTTGTATATTTTGAATTAGATGAGTTAACCACCTGTTCCAAAAGCACATTTCAAATAATCTTTGGATGGCTGGTTACCATCAAATTGGTTTTACACCTACAGAAGATGCAAAGGACACCATGTGTAGGCTGGACGATGGCTAGAGCACAAGCAGCGAAAGACATGCTGTGAGGCTGATCGGGCACGAGTAAAACATTATAGCTGTGCCTACTGTGTGGCGGTGAGGGCGGCAAAGAAGGCCCACTTCTCTGCCTCCATTGCATCCTCAAGTAGCTGTCCATACCCCCTTTTTAGGGAAGGTGATTGAGAGGGTTGAGGCGCAGCAATTGCAGGTATTCTTGGATGAAACAGATTATCTTGACCCATTGCAGTCTGGGTTCAGGCCTGGTTATGGGACTGAATCGGCCTTGGTCGCCCTGATGGATGACCTTTATTGGGAGGGCAGGGGGAGTGTGACCCTGTTACTCTTACTTGATTTCTCAGTGGCTTTTTATACCACTGACCATGGTATCCTTCTGACTTGGGTAAGATGGGTATCGGAGGCACTGTTTTACAGTGGTTCCAATCCTGTCTCCAAAGTCGTTTTATTTATTTATTTATTTATTACATTTATAAACAGCCCCATAGCCGAAGCTCTCTGGGCGGTTTACAGCAATTAAAAACATTAAAAACAAATATACAAATTTTAAAACACAAAAAACAATTGAAAAACGCAATTTATAAAATTTAAAACAGAGAATTTTTAGAGAATAGCATTGGGTGATTGTCTTTTGGCCCCATGGCAGTTGTGCTGTGGGGTGCCGCAGGGTACTATCTTGTCCCCCATGCTGTTTAACATCTATATGAAGCCCTTGGGAGTGGTCATCAGGAGATTCGGGTTGAGGTGTCAGCAGTATGCTGATGATACCCAGCTCTATTTCTCCATAACATCTGAATTGGGAGAGGCTGTGCAAGCCCAGCCCTGGACCGCTGCCTGGACTTGGTGGTGGACTGGATGAGGGCCAATAAACTGAGTCTGAATCCTAGCAAGATGGAGGCACTGTGGGTTGGTGATTCCTGAGTTCAGATAATTGGTCACTTGTCTGCTTTGGATGGGATCGTACTCCCTCTGAAAGAGCAGGTCCATAGTCTGTGGTGCTCCTGGATCCATCTTTGTCACTAGAGTCCAGGAGACCTCAGTGGCTATGAGTGCTTTTTACCAGCTTCGGCTGGTAAGACAGCTGCGGCCGTTTCTGGACCAGGATAGCCTGACCACTGTTGTCCACGCACTGGTAAGCTCCAGGCTGGATTACTGTAATGTGCTCTATGTGGGGCTTCCCTTGAGATTGGTCCAGAAGCTACAGCTGGTACAAAATGCGGTGGCAAGACTGCTCACTGAGGCAGAGTATCGCCAGCATGTCACCCTGCTGCTGAAAGAACTGCACTGGCTGCCCATTTTCTACTGGGCCAAGTTCAAGGTTCTAGTTTTGGTGTACAAAGCCCTATACAGCCTGGGACCAGGATACCTGAAAGACCGTCTTATCCCTTATATACCCGGCTGATCACTGTGCTCTGCAGGTGAGGGCCTCCTGCAGATACCATCTTATCAGGAGGTCTGTTCTGCACAACATAGGAACAGACCTTTACTGTGGCGGCACCTACTTTGTGGAATTCCCTACCCTTAAATATTAGACAGGCGCCAACTCTGCTATCTTTTTGGCGCCTATTGAAGATCTTCCTCTTTCAACAAGCCTTTTAAGTTGAGACCTTATCCCAGTCTGCATCTGTGTTGGAATTGCTTTATAATATATTTGTAAACCTTTTTTTAAAAAAAAAAAACCTACGTTTTTAACCTTTTCTTTTTTAGGATGTCTTCAAAGCCTTTTAAAAAAAATGTTTTTAAAGACGTTTTGTTTTAGTATATTTTAAAGTCTGTTTTTATGATGTTTTAAAGTGTTTTTATTGCTTTTGTTTGCCGCCCTAGGCTCCTACTGGGAGGAAGGGTGGGATATAAATAAATAAATAAATAAATAAAATGTATGCCTCTGAATACCAGATGCTGGTAATTGCAGGTGGGGAGAGTATTAATGTGCTCAGGTCCTGCTTGCAGGCTTCCCAAAGACATCTGGTTGGCTACTGTGATAACAGAGTGCTGGACTAGATGGGCCACTGGCCTGATCCAGCAGGGATCTTGTTTGTTTGTTTGTTCTTATGTATGAACTGTGGATCTGAGCTCATGCTTGGCAAATACGAGATCACCAAAATCTGAATGGGCCATGGTTTTCTTTAGATGTCTTGTCAAAGGTAGTCCAAGGCCTGGGGTGAAAAACTGAAAATGCTATTCCTCTTCCTAGTGCAAATCTGGTCTTCTCTCAATTTGATTGTGAATGGAAACATATTTTGCTAATGTACTGTGGGTGATTCCAGATTGGGGTGGGGCTTAATTTGCAAACAGGTAATCACAAATGAGTTATTTATTTATTAGATTTATATCCCACCCGTCCTCCCAGTAGGAGGCAACAGGTGGGGTTTTTGTTTTTGTTTTATTTATTGGATTGTCCATGGAAATGTAAATTTGGATTAAATGGGAGGAGGAGAATATGGGCTAGCATTTTGATGTCGATGACATTGTGAGGACACTGAAAAAAGCCTGAATGCATGAGGAGGACCAATTCCACAGGAAAACACCTGTCTGGAAGCACCTGCACTAGAGTCTTTTGTTTGCATTGCATTCCCCCTGCATCACACTAGACACCATTAGTTACTGTAAACCGCTCAGAGAGCTTCGGCTATGGGGCAGTATATAAGTACAATCAATCAATCGATCAATCAATCTATGAGTGCACATGGGTGGATTAGGAGGCAGGGGAGAAAACTGTAAAAAAATTAAATACTAAATATATCTGGGTTATAACTTCAGATGCTTACATTGTGCAGATCAGAATGTCTAGATACACACACAAACATTTCTAAAATATTAACTGGTAAAAACCCTCTGAAACCGTTTAGTGTTCTTTGTAAAGGTCCAAATTTGTTAACTGAAGATGCCACTTCTAAGCTGTTTCATGGTAGGATCAGCGATGCTTTTTCTATGGCTGAGCCAATGGATTGGGGGTAACATACAGTATACATTTCTAAGTGTTCAGACACCAACAGTATACTGCATAATACTACATAACAAATCCTGTCAAAATAAAGCACAGACATTTAAGGTCACATTGAAAGAAACATAATGTCCTGTGCTGATGCGACACTTATGGGGCAGAATAAAGGAGAACTCCTACCGAACAACTTGCTTGGACCTGCCTGAAGCCTTTTATGCCTTGAAGACCACTCCTTCCTTCTTTGAGGAGCGGAAGGCTTTAAAGGAGTCTGGTCGGGAATCTAACAATCTAATCTTCATCTGTTCTGTGGATTCCCTCAATGGTGACTGCCACAGTTTATTATACAGCCACAAGAGTAGCTGTATACTATAGCCAGGATAGATTTTTCACATTCCACAATGTTACATTGAAAACACCCCATGCCGTTCTGCTGCTTCCTACAAACTCTTTTCAAAACAAAACTTTACAAAACTTATAGTACTGAACACAGAAATGCTTGCTTAATAACCCTCTAGGTTTTCATGGCAATAAACACAACATTCTCAGAGATCTGAGAGTTCAAAGTGCAAAACAAGAGAAAAAAATCTAGACCCCTGTTGGACTTTTTTCTATCAGTGGTCTCATAATTTGTTGAAATTAATTAAAAATCAGCCATGTTCACAGAGTACCTGTAATCCTATTACTGACCTTGTCCCATACTTTCACCTTCTGCAATTTAAAATTAAAAAATGCATGGCTGATTTTTAATTAATTTAAGAAATTTAACACTGAAGTCTATTATAGCGTCAGTCTTATAGTGTAAGAACCATCAGTGTTCTAAAATCAAGACTCTCAGCTGTTTGGCTGGGCTAATCAGGTGGCCACACCCATGCCAGACATTTCTTTCACTTTAGACAGTCATGGCTTCCCTCAAAGAATCCTGGGAAGTGTAGTTTGTGAAGTGTGCGTCTGTGTAGAATTGCTTAATATGTTTTTAATAACGTTTTTAACCCTTTTTTAAAGTTTTTTTATGTTTAAAGGTTTTTAACGCTGTTTTGTTTTAATGTATTTTAAGATCTGCTTTTATGATGTTTTAAAGTGTCTTTAGCACTTTGTTTGCCACCCTGGGTTCCTGCTGGGAGGAAGGGCAGGATACAAATTAAATAATAAATAATAAATAAAATAAATATATAAATGTGCAGGGAGTTGTTTGGAGACTCCTTTTCCCTGACAGAGCTCCAGTAGCCAGAGTGGTTTAACAGTCAGCCCCTCTTCTGGAGATTGTGAGGGTAAGAGGGCCTCTCTTAGCAATTCTCAACACCCTTCACAAACTATTCTTCCCAGGATTCCTTGGGAGAAGCCATAGTTGTCTAAAGGGAAATATAGGTCTGATGTGGATGTGGCCATGGACAGCTTTGGTTTAAATTTGGGTGGGAGACTACATGTGCCTGCTGTAGAATAAAAAGGTGGGGGAAATCTTGGAAGACACTGACACTGTTCACAGTGTTTTCCTTTTGGAAAGGAAAGGGGCTTCACCTCTGCCCAGTGCCCACCCACCCAATCTTCTCCCCACCCCCTTCTTTCCCCCCTTCCTGCCTTCCTTTTCCTTTCCCTGCCCCTCCGCAGGTCGGTTTCACCCTCTCTTCTTCCTTTGCCCCTCCCTCCTCATCCCCTTTCAATCCCCTCCCCATCCTTCCCTCCTCCCTTCCTCCTTCCCTCTCCTGTCCCCTCCTCCTCCATAGTCAATTTTACCTATTCTAAGCAAGATTGCATGGGAGTAAATCAGATACATTCATGGAGGAACCATATGGTGAAGAACCATATTTTAGAACCTGAGGTGAAAGCTGCTCCTAAAAACAAATCACCAGGAACAGATGGCATACCAACAGAGGTGCTACAAGCTACTGAGACTGAATCTGTCCAAATTTTGACAAAAAATTGTCAACAAATATGGAAAACTAAACAATGGCCCACAGACTAGAAGCGTTAATATACATCCCAATTCCAAAGAAAGGGGATCCCAGGGAATGCAGTAATTATTGAACTATTGCCTTAATATTCCATGCAAGTAAAGTAATGCTCAAGATTCTACAACAAAGGCTCTTACCATATATAGAGTGAGAAATGCCAGACAATCCAAGCTGGATTTAGAAAAGGAAGAGGCACCAGAGATCATATCGCAAGCATACGTTGGATAATGGAACAGACCAAGGAATTTCAGAAGGAAATCACCCTGTGCTTTACAGATTACAGCAAAGCCTTTGATTGTGTAGATCATGAAAAACTATGGAATGCTACAAAAGAAATGGGGGTGCCACTGCATCTGATCGTCCTGATGCACAATCTATACACTGGACAAGAGGCTACTGTAAGGACAGAATATGGAGAACCGATTGGTTCCCCATTGGAAAGGGTGTGAGACGGGTGTATTTATAACCCTATTTAATCTATCATACGGAAAGCGGGACTGGACCAAGATGAAGGAGGTGGAAAATTGGAGGGAGAAATATCAATAATTTAAGTATGCAGACGGTACCATACTACTAGCAGAAACCAGTAATGATTTGAAACAAATGCTGATGAAAGTTAAAGAGGAAAGCACAAAAGCAGGACTACAGCTGAACATCAACAAGACTAAAGTAATGACAACAGAAGATTTATGTAACTGTAAGGCTGACAATGAGGACACTGAACTTGTCAAGGATTATCAATACCTTGGCACAGTCATTAACCAAAAGGGAGACAATGGTCAAGGTCTTCAAATGCAAAGATATATCACTGAACACTAAAATCAGGATCATTCAGACCATGGTATTTCCGAACTCTATATATGGATGTGAAAGTTGGACAATGAAAAAAGCGGATAAGAGAAAAATCAAATCATTTGAAATGTGGTGTTGGAGGAGAGCTTTGCGCATACCATGGACTGTGAAAAAGACAAATAATTAGGTGTTAGAACAAATTAAACTAGAACAGTCACTAGAAGCTAAAATGATGAAACTGAGGTTATCATACTTTGGACACATCATGAGAAGACACGATTCCCTAGAAAAGACAAGAAGGGAGTATAAAAAACAGAAGGGAGTATAAAAAGAGGAATACGAAATAAGAGATGGATTGATTCCATAAAGGAAGCCACAGACCTGAATTTACAAGATCTGAACAGGGTGGTTCATGACAGATATTGGAAGTCACTGATTCATAGGGTCGCCATAAGTTGTAATCGACTTGAAGACACATAACAACAACAAGCAAGATTGCGTGGGAGTAAATCCCGTGGAACTCAAAAAGCATGCCAACAATCAAACCTGCCCTCCCCTCCTCATCCCTCCTATCCCTTCCCTTTTGCTCCTTCCATCCCCCTTGCTTCACCCCTCCCTCTCCATCCCCTTCCAAGCAAGGAAATTGGGCAGCTATAGTGAATGCACCAAGGGGGCAGGAGACCTGACCTCCTCTCTGAGATATTGTACTATCCTACAAATTTGTCAAAATGCAAACACAATTTGGGTTGGTCTTTCACAGTCTAATCCACTTCCTATGTAGCTTGGAAGAATTTGGTAACATGTGCTTCTTCACCATCATGTGACATTGGCCAATAAAAAGGCTTTGAAATTAATAAAAATAAATTTGACACAGATTTCTAGGATGAATAATGAGAGAAATATAATTTTCTAGGTTAGATTCTCTGTAGAAACAGCAGTAACACAGGAAAGAAGCGAAGTAAGAAGAACACCAACAAATATACAAAAATGTGATTCTCTATCTTTGGAGATGGCAGATGTTGCCACCACTCACCATATGCTCAGAGGCAATATCCCAGAGAGGAGATCAGGTCTCCTGCTCCCCTAGTGCATTCACTATAGCTGTCCAATTTCCCTGCTTTTTAAAGTTTGCTAGAAATATCTGTTGGCTATAGATACATGCTTAAATTGGAAGGGTTCCCCCCCCCATTAGTGATTCATTCATTCATTCATTCAATTTATATCCCACCCTTCCACCCAAAAGGAGTTCAGGACAGTCAACAAAAACACTAAAAGCACTTTAAAACATCTTAAGAGCAAAAGACTTTAAAAAATATTAAACCAAAACATCTTAAAAACATCTTTTAAAAAAACCTTTAAAAACATTGAAAAGCAATTCCTGCAAAGACTCAGACTGGGATAAGGCTTCTACTTAAAAGGCTTGTTGAAAGAGAAAGCTCTTCAGTAGTTGTTGAAAACATAACAGAGATGGTGCCTAATATTTAAGGGGAGGGAATTTCAAAGTGTTGGTGCCACAACACTAAAGGTCTGCTTCCTATATTGTGCGAAATGGGCATCCTGATAATATGGTATCTGCAGGAGGACTTAACCTCCAGAATGCAGTGATTGACTGGGTATATAAGGGCTAAGATGATATTTCAGGTATTCTGGTCCCAAGCTGCATAGGGCTTTGTGCACCAAAAGCAGAACCTTAAACATGGCCCAGTAGCAAATGGGCAGCCAGTGCAGTTCTTTAAGCAGCAGGGTGACATGTTGGCGATACTCTGCGTCAATGAGCAGTCTCGCCGCCGCATTCTGCACCAGCAGTAGCTTCCAGACCAACCTCAAGGGTAGCCCCACATAGAGTGCATTAGAGTAACCCAGCCTGGAGGTTACCAGTGCATGGAGAACAATGGTCAGGCTATCCTGGTCCACAAATAGCTGCAGCTGTTGTACCAGCTGAAGCTCGTAAAAGGCACTCCTTATCAGATATCAGTTCCTGGACAACACAGCTGATGGACCAACATAAGTATGTGAGTCCCTGGTGTGGAGCATGAGTTTACTTGTGTGGAGGGGGGAGGTCAGGCTCTGGTTTGTAGGCTCTGAAGGCCAAACTCCAGAGATTTCTGGACTGAAGGCTCCTGATGTGATAGGCTCCAGCTATGGCTCAGGATTGGTCATGACACTGACCAGGGTTTTATTTATTTATTTATTTATTATTGAATTTATATCCTACTTTTTCCTCCAAGGAGCTCAAAGTGTTGTACATGGTTCTCTCCCTCCTAATTTAAACCCTGTGAGGTAGGTTATGCTGAGAGGGAGTGACTGCCCCAAGGTCACCCAGTCTGCTTCATGGCTGAATGGGGTTTGAAGCCTGGCCTCCCAGGTCCTAGTCCAGTACTTGAACCACCACACCACACTGGCTCCTTCTAGTGCCATTGTCTACCAGTCTGGCTGGCCCCACCTCCTCTCAGTCCTAGTCCAAGCCCAGACTTCTGCACTGGGTGGAGATCCTGACAATTGTATGATTATGCCATTTTGCTACCTAATGAGGTGATGATGATGATGATTAATTGCATTTATATACCGCACCATAGCCGAAGCTCTCTGGGCGGTTTACGGCGATTCAAAACATTAAAAACAAATATACAAATTTAAAAACACATTTTAAAAAGCAATTTAAAAACACGTGCTAAAATGCCTGGGAGAAGAGGAAAGTCTTGACCTGGTGCCAAAAAGATAACAGTGTTGGTGCCAGGCACACCTCATCAAAGGAACCATTCTATAATTTGGGGGCCACCACTGAGAAGGCCCTCTCCCTTGTTGCCATCCTCCAAGCTTCCCTCGGATGAGGCACCTGGAGGAGGGCCTTTGATGTTGAACATAGTGTACTGGTGGGTTTGTGTTGGGAGAGGCATTCCATAAGGTATTGTCGTCCCAAGTCGTGTAAGGCTTTATAGGTTAAACCCAGCACCTTGAATTGAGCTCGGAAACATACAGGCAGCCAATGCAAGCGGGCCAGAATCGGTTTCATATGTTTGAACCATCTGGTCCCTGTTACCAATCTGGCCGCTGCATTTCGCACAAGGTGCAGTTTTTGAACCATCTTCAAAGGCAGCTCCACTTAGAGCGCATTGCAGTAATCTAACTTGGAGGTTACCAGAGCAGGGACAACTGAAGCCAGGTTAACTCTGTTCAGATAGGGGCGTAGCTAGGCCACGAACCGAAGCTGGTAGAAGGCACTCCATGCCACAGAGGCTACCTGAGCCTCAAGTGACAGAGATGGTTCTAGGACAACCCCCAAGCTACAAACCTGCTCCTTCAGGGGGAGTGCAACCCCATCCAGGACAGGTTGGACATCTACCATCTGGCCAAAAGAACCACCCACTAACAGCATCTCAGTCTTGTCTGGATCAAGCCTCAGTTTATTAGCCCTCATCCAGTCCATTGTTGCAGCCAGGCACCAGTTCAGCACACTGACATCTGAAGAAGATGAAAAGGAGAAACAGAGCTGCGTGTCATCGGCATACTGATGGCAATGCACTCCAAAGCTCCAGGTGACAGCACCCAACGATTTCATGTAGCATGGGGGACAGAACTGACCCCTGCGGAACCCCATACTGGAGAGTCCAGGGTGCCGAGCAATGTTCCCCAAGCACCACCTTCTGGAGCCAACCCGCCAAGTAGAAGTGGAACCACCACCATGCAGTCCCTCCCACTCCCAATTCAGCCAGTCTTCCCAGAAGGATAGCATGGTTGATGGTATCGAAAGCCGCTGAGAGATCAAGGAGAATCAACAGAGTCACACTCCCCCTGTCTCTGTCCTGACAGAGGACATCATACAGGGCGACCAAGGCTGTTTCCATGCCAAAACCAGGCCTTAAACCCGACTGAATTGGATCCAGATAATTGGTCTCATCCAAGAGTATTTGGAGCTGGCCTGCAACCACTTGTTCAAGGACCTTGCCCAGGAATGGAACATTTGCCACTGGCCTATAGTTATTAAAATTTTCTGGGACCAGGGCAGGTCTCTTCAGGAGTGGTCTCAGTACTACCTCTTTCAGGCGGCCAGGGACCACGCCCTCTCTCAGAGAGGCATTAATCACTTCCCTGGCCCAGCCAGCTGTTCCATCCCTACTAGCTTTTATTAGCCAAGAAGGGCAAGGATGCAGCACAGAAGTGGTTGCACGAACTGTCCAAGCACCTTGTCAATGTTCTCAAGCTGTACCAACTGAAACCCATCCAAGATATCGGGACAAGGCCGTGCTCTGGATACCTCGCTTGATTCACCTGCGATAACACTGGAGTCTAAGTCCTGGCAGATGCTAAAGATTTTATCCTGGAAGTGCCTAGCAAATTCATTACAGCAGGCCTCAGATGGTTCTACCATGTCCTTGGGGCCAGTGTGTAATAGCCCCGGGACAATCCTGAAGAGCTCCGCTTGGCAGCATATTGATGATTTGATAAAAGGATGGATAAAAAGATCCAAAGTTCCTTCATATCTGGATTCCTTTCTTAGCTTTTTGGGACAGAGTTCTTGCCATCAATTTCCAGAATCTGAAATATTCAGTTGTCTTCACTTTTTGTTCATCTGCTGACAGCATTGTGTATATAGGATCAAAGGGTAGACTGAAAGGGCCACCCTTAATTTTCCACATCATTTGCAAGTTGCTTGTTTCAGGGGCTATGAATCAACCCTCAAAACAGTTTCAGGGAGGAGAGGAGAGGGCTTACCATAGTTCCAGGGAGCTTCTTACTACCTCTTCTTTTGCTTCACTGGGACAGAATGTCCATGCTAGCGAAATGACATTAGCATAGACATACTAGATGGCATTCTTTCCAGAGTGGTAGGCAGAGGTCTGAACTTGCTTCTATACTGAAGCCACTGGCAAAACCAGCAAAGTTTAAAAGAAAGAGACAAAAGGTAAAAAGTTCCTTCACCATGCTACCTCCTTCAGCACACTAGAACAAATTGTTTTGCACAATCCCCCGGCTTTACTTCACATTGGCTTCCCCCCCCCCAAATCTCCCAACCCCCATTGGGCAAACCCTGAAACAGGGCAAAAGGAGACCAAACGTGTTAGGATCCAGCCAAGATCAGAAACTGAAATGCCACATTGCAATACAATAATCCTGTCCATTTGGAAAGACAAAAATCCTAGAAATTGCACAGAAAAGTATCACTTTAACAGGTCTCCAAACCCAAACAATGTGATCAGGCTTCACTTCAGAGCTTTAGATGTTCCTCTTAACAATGTGCCAATTCTCTGCTTCAAATGCCAAGTCACAACTTATTACTTGGTCATATTGTCTGACTTCGTATACCATTAGATTTTCTGATACTTTTGAAGAAAAAGTCTATTTTGATTATGCTGCTTGAAACCATCAAAAAATGTATGACAGTTTCTAAGTATCTAAGGGTCCAGCACTGGCAAAAGAAAAGCTCAGACTTTAGTATCTTTATGCAAAGGTCAAATTAAGCCTTCTAAAATACTTGTGCGGAAGTCGGAAAAGATTAATTTCATATTAAGAAAGTACAACTGAATGGCATTTCAGTGATTGTGATAGCCATGTCAAAGCACTACCTCAATGGCAGTTTTATTATTTAGGTTGTCTTCAGACTTTCAAATTCAGACTCTCAAATTTTAATAAAAAGGTCCATTTGACAATGTGTACAATATAGTGTCATGCATGCATAGTTTCCACTACAAATGTCCATTGATTTCTACACTCAAGTTGAAATCTGAGTTTGTTACAAGAAAAGAAGCCAGAAGTTCATGGCCACATGCTTTTCCCATAAAGCCATATATTTTGTTCAGCTTTTGCTGAACTGTATTACAACAAAGAGGCATTGCTGTTAACAAAGCTTAAATTTTGGTCTTGGCAATGAAGCCAAAGCTCATAAAAACCACAGGCTTGAAATCCATTCAATAAAGTTTTTGTATTTCAAAAGCAAGAGTTTAAACTGATTTCACCTTGATATAGAACAGGGTGGGCAATCTTTTGCTCTTGAGGTCCACATGCAGTGATGCGTGAGTGCTTGGGGCCGCATGCTGGTGGGTGGGGTCATTAAAATGCATGAATGAATGAATCTTTATTTTTACCCCACCCTTTTTCCAAAGCTGGAACTCAGGGCGGCTTACAGATAAAAACTACATATGGTTAAAAGCATACAAAAATACACAATTAAAATACAATTAAACTATTCACGACATTAAAACCATGAAGCATACACCTAATATACAAAAAAACAATTTAAAATAATACAGGTAAAACCATGGGACAATACAATCGACCTTATAGAGTCCTATCTTAAATACCTTCTATACTAAAAGCCTGTCGGAATAAAAAAGTCTTTGTCTGCCGATGAAAGGATAGCAAGGAAGGGGCTATTCGTACCTCCCTAGGAAGGGAGTTCCAGAACCTGGGGCAGCCACCAAAAAGGCCCTATCTCGTGTCCCCACCAAATGTGCTTGCGAAGGTGTTGGGACTGAGAGAAGGGCCTCTCCTGAAGATCTCAGGGCCCGGGCAGGCTCATATAGGGAGATACGGTCTGACAAATAGCCTGGACCTAAGCCGTGTAGGGCTTTATAGGTCAAAACCAGCACTTTGAATTGTGCCCGGAAACAAACTGGCAGCCAGTGGAGTTGTTGTAACAAGGGAGTCATATGGTCCCTATAACCAGCCCTAGTTAGCACTCTGGCTGCAGCTCTTTGTACCAGTTTAAGTTTCCGAACAGTCTTCAAAGGCAGTCCCACATAGAGCGCCTTACAGTAATCTAAATGGGATGTAACTAAGGCATGCATGGACAGTGATTCTGACTGCATTGAGAATCCTGGGAGAGGCTGGTTAAAGCCTCCACTCTCCGTCAGTGATCTTGATGCGGCACGAAGATAGTGAGTTGGGTTGCAGGGAAATTGCTGGTAAGGGGAGACTAATCTCCTCTCCCAATGCACTATTCACCCTTGTGCTGCTCAGTAAGACAGGAACTACAGTATTTTCCCTGCTGCCAAGCTGCTGGCTGATCAGCTGGGCAGTGAGGAAATGTGGATGGGCCTCTCTAGAGTTTGGTGGACCACAACGATTGCAGCTAAGAGCCATATTGAGCCTTCAAGCCACAGATTGCCTCCATCTGATATAGAAAGTTTCTTATACTTATTCTTTGGAAACAAAGGAGGTCTAATGCACAACATATGCTGCTGGATGGGCCAGAGAAAGATTTTATGCAATATACAAATTTTAAACCTTTATCACTTGTTCATTCATTCCCAACTGCCGCCTTGCTGCATGTTTACAATACACATAGACAGAAACTGAACTTGCAGTGGACTGAGCTGTGGTGAAAAATATTAGAAGGGCAAACTGTTCTGCTCTGGTGGAATTCCCATTCACTTTGATGGAACTTGTACAGAAGATGTAGATTGTGCTCAGATAGCAATTTAACAGGAATCTAGTAAAATTTATGCAATAATCTGGAAAATGTCAGTGACAAGACAAGAGGAATGCAAGAAATGAATTGCCCAATAGCAGAAGGTCATGATGACAAGCCTGGTGAGCGTGGGAAAACCTCCCATGGGCTTTAGTTCACGAATCAGACAGACTATGGCTGTTGGGAGTAATATTCCAATCACTAATGGAAGGATTCCTCCAGAACAGTCATTTAGTAATTACAACCTTTGGCTCTCTTCTGGCTCTATTTCTCTTTTCTCATTAGATATTTATTTTTAGAATGAACTCCTCACCCCTTGTGACGCCCTTCCCTGGTTCTCCCTGTCAGGTTCCCACCTGCTTGTGGCTACTGCCTTTCACTAGGCACCACCAGGGATACCACCAGTCCGGACCGTCCTTTATATGGTTTCTCACTCCGCTCTAGCACAGATCTCACTAGATCCCCCTGCTAGGCAGCACCACCAGTCACGTCCTATAACCAATACTCCCAGAGACTTTGCCTGAGTCTCTCTCTAGCTGGTTACTTTTGTGACTGCATGCTTATGCTGTTCCCAACCCCCTTGTATCTTTATAGATAACGCATACAACTCTGGGTTGCTCTGGATACTTGAATTGTTATTATTCCTCCCTTCACCGCTGCCACCATTAGATACTGTTTCTGTTCAGCCATGGTAATTACCTTGCCCTCCCTTCTGGTCTGTATATCCCCCAGCCAAGGATCAGGCCTTTGGTAAACCAAGTAAGTATTTATTAAATATCAGAAATAACAAGATTAGTTTTAGAATGTTTCACAAGCGTATGGTTTCATCTATTCCTGTTTTGTACTTGACTTATTATTAATCAGAACTCCAACTCCCTCTTTCTCCACACTCCCAACATCCACCGAGATTCAACTGTCATTCTTCCATTTATACTCCCAGCCATTCAAATGCTCAGCCAATCATCCAACATTCTACTACTGCTCATGTACTCCCCCCTCCTCTTTCACTCCACTTACCATATGTCTTCTATATAAACAGCACTTACCATATTTACACTATAAGCAGGAACATCACACCCCTCACTGAGTGTAAACTTTTTTCATGACTGAGAAACATATCTTGATTTTGATTTGCAAATATTTCTTTAGATTATGCTTGTAATGGAATAAGCATCTACCTAATTATGTTTCTCCCACACTTTTGGGGTCCTGCAGAGCTTGAATGAGAATGTGCATAAAAAGAGATGAGGGCGTCACAAGAGCAAGGGTCATATCTTGCTGTTTTTAATAAGGGTCTTTCCACATAAGGGCTTTGTTTGCTCTTTTTTTTGCACTATTGGCAGATCTTCCCAAAATGTAATACTTTTGTAGCTCATATTTCCCAAGCACACAAAGTGTAACATGTTTTTCTTAATAGAAGACCATAAGAACCCTGCTCGATCAGACTAAGGGCCTACCTCAGGGATGGCCAACGTGACACCCATGGGCACAGTGATAGCCTTGAAGTCTTTCCCTGGCAACCATGAAGCTTCTGGGCCTGCCCAACCCCTCTGCACTCTTAGTCTTTTTCTCCTTTGAAAGGAAAATAGAACTAAAGAAGGGAGTTGGAAGAGTGATGCTGTTTCCCACTTTCTCTTTCACCTCTATGTATTTTTCAAGGCTCAGATTAATTCTATTGGATGCGACTTTTGCCCAATTCCCTTGGAAAAGTGATGCAAGTGAGCACATGCGCTCTCTCTCTCTCTGTGTGTGTGTGTGTGTGTGTGTGTGTGAGAGAGAGAGAGAGAGAGAGGGTCTGATCTGAAGGAGGGGGAGGGAAATGACCAGAGGGGATGCTGTTAAAAAATCAAAGTTTAAGTGGACAATCCTCCTAGGGCCACAGAGTAATGCAGGTGCTCAAGGAAAGGTAGTTCTGCCTATTAACTGACTGTGTAACACTACAACCTCAAAATCAACAACCTGGAGGCCAGCCCAAGGTTATGGATTTGATTCAGCATGATGACCTGAGCTTATTTTGTCAATCTTCCCCATATACAGGCATACCCCGCTTTAACATACGCAATGGGACCAGAGCGTGTATGTAAAGTGAAAATGTACTTAAAGTGAAGCAATTATCTATGCATGTACTGCACTGCAATCGCCACTAGATGGCAGCGGTGTCATGCCATTAAGTGTCCGTAATTGCGAAGCGCGCGTACGTTAAGTGGGGTATGGTGGCGTATGGAGCATGTACGTTATAGCGAGGCAACGTTAAGTGAAGCGACGTTAAGCCGGGTATGCCTGTACACCATTTTCCCAAGCAAATGCCTACTTCTACAGAATCAAATGTTTCAGATGTACATTCATATGCACCCCACACAAACACACAGCAGTAGAGATGTACAAATTTGTCAATTTCAGTTTCTCATTTTTCCAATCTTAAATTCAGTTCTACACATTTCCAATTTTTCCCTAAAATCTGCATTAAAAAAATCCTCATGAACTTTTGTCGGCATTTTAGTGCAAATTTCTCCTGATAAACAGGTTTAGGAATCTAGTTTTGACCAATATGTACTTTTTTTTGCAAGCAATTTCCCCTAATATAATGCATTTTTGTATACCATTTTCACTAATGTTTGTATTTTTAAGTACTCTTTACCCTATTATATTCATTTTTCTACACAATGTTTTGTTGGGAAACTGCATCTCAAAATCCAGAGATGAGCAAATTTCAAAGGTGAGTTGTGTTTCAGTTTGCATATTGGTTCAATAAGTTAGAATTAGGTAGTTTCTCATTAAAATGCAAACCAATTTGAATTCCTGCCCCCATCCCTGCATGGCAGTGGACCTTGCTTCTCAGATGATTTTCAAAACATTTTCCCTGATCTCTCTTTCCTTCTCCTCTCCTTCACAATGGTGGTAATAAGTAATCAGCTAATTAATGATGTCCAGATGGAGGGTAAATCAGGGACAGCTAATGTGCTGGTATTTGTTGTCTCTTTTTAAAAGCTCTGCAAAGGTCTATGAAAGTAATGCAGGCTGATCCCCTCCATGTCATCTTTTCTGTACCATTTATCTCCTTAAGGGTTACTCTACAAAGCATCTAGCTCAATGGGGAAGGTATTAATGACTACTCCATAAGAAGGTTAATTCATATAACTGAGAATGGAGAATTGCTTGGGGTTTCCAGCCACCCCCACCTCACTTTGTAATTTCACAAGCTTTTAAAAAATGTTGGTCATGAATATTCAAAGGTCGTCATGTACAATGACTTCATAACCCTGGTTTTATTTGGATGTTCTGGCTTCCTTGTCTTTAGAGTTTGAAGTAGGTTTGTTATTTTAAGCTGCCAAATATCATTTACAGATGATTGCCACATTTGACAGATATCTTGCTAAAAGCACAGAAGCCTTGCCAAAAAGGTAAAATAAAGATTTTAAACCTTCATTTCACCTACTAACGTGCTGTTTTTTAAAGAAGGAAGGGAATCAAACAAGCATCTTGTTAGGAAAATGTCCTTTTGATCTGTATCCATCCCTTACAGATTAGAACCCTGTTAGCTAACAGACTGAAGTTCAAAGTTTTGTCTCCTCCGGAATCCTGCTTAATCAAACTTCATGACAATGAATGTTTTCCCCCAAAAACCATGAGTATGCTCATGTGCTGCTATAATTGAGCAAAAGCATAAAGCAACTGCAGGATGTGACAAGTTTGGCATGTGCAGAGGACAACCCCCCAAGGCACCTTTCTCTTGGATAGATTAGAGCACTGTTCCAGTCCCAACTCATAAATCTTCTAGGTTTTTGTATAGTTCACAGAATAATTAACCCAAGGCTCTGAATTCATTCACTGTTTTTTTTTTATTGGTCATCACTTCACTTCTGCCCAGCTGTTTCATGGGTACACACATACAGAGCGCTTCCTATTGTGCTATAGTATAAACAAAAGGGGCTGCCCTACTTGGGCGACAATGAACAAGAACCAAGGTGGATTGAGGAGCTTACTTAAATACTGTAGAGATAGCCACTGGGTGGGGGAGGTAGACAGAGCTAGACAGAGCAGGGACCAGCATGATGTACCCAAGTAGTGGCCCTCAGAGACCAACGGAAACCAGTGGAATTTATCTATGTGCCTGTATTGATCTTGGAGGACCCCTGCTCAGGTGCTATATGAGGACATCTGCACTGTTTAGCCTGCCCCCTCTCCACTACTGTTACCCACAAGGGTAAGCAAGCACCCTCTTCCTTCCACTTATCACTCAACAGCAGCAGTGGTCTAATTCCACCACTACTGAATACAAAAGAGCTCCAACATCTTCAGATTTTACACCAAGCTGAATCATAGCAAAGCTGCCTTAAATTTCCAGTTGTCTAAATGTGACAATGCTGGGTAATACCACAAAGCAAATCCTCATGCCCTGACATTGCTAATTGTATCCACGTGTGCTCATGTTTACATTGCCTTCACTTTTTCAAGGACTGCCCTGCTTCTCATCACCTTTCCCTCCCCACAGAAAAATAATATAGTGAAAATGTGGTAAGACCTTAAGCCCTGTTCAGGCATTTGGTACCCACAGGTACCAACCATGTGGAGGGGCTTTCTGGGATGCACCCTGCTAGTTCTACCACCTAGACATCAGCACACATGCTAGCCAAACCAACACATGATTGCCATCTGTCTGAAGTGGGGCTAAACACAGAGATTTATGTTTGTAGGGCTTCTGCATGGGGATGCAAACCCTAGTCAATCAAGGTTCACATCCCTATGGAGGGAAGACTATGTGTTACATCTGGACTGGGGAACCTCTGGTCCTCCAGTGTGATTGGACTCCAACTTCCATAAACCCAAACCAGATGTGACAGGAGTTGTAGCCCAGCAACCTCTTGAGGACCACAAATATCCCAATTCCTGCATTACGTCCATTTGCATCTAAGGCCCCCTTCTGACTGATGCTGATTCCATGTCGAGCAGGGGCACAGCTAATATGTGCATTGATATGTAAGGGGCAGAGCAAGCCCCAAATCTCCTACTTGAAGATGGCTGTCTTCCACCCATATCCTAAAACTTCAGGTTACCCACATTTCCCATACCCCTCCATGTAGACCTCTTTCAGTGTAACTCCATGAGGATAACTTCCATCTGATCTGCATATCCAAACATGTTGAACTCCAAGGTAGTGTTAGTCTGAAAAGAAAAACAATAGGAGCACCAGCAACCACCACAACCACAAAAGCAACAAAGAGAGCTGTGGCATCTTCAAGACTTGGCAGTTTTGTTGTGGCCTAAGTCCACAAAAGCTTATATCATATAATCAGTATGCTAGCCTTTAAGGAATCACGGAACTCTTTGTTGATTTTGTGAATATTTTGAGGGTTCCACAAGCCATATGAGGATCAGCTGCACAGTAGCTGGCTACCACTACCCGAGGACAGTGTAAAGCAATGAGATAAACTTTAAGCTTTACATCACATCTACCCATAGATGGCTTTTAGAATGGAATAATCCTGTACATCTTCCGACATCCCAGACCAATACTTACAGCCTTAGAACCTTCAGGAATACAAATTAACTGTCCTCCTTATGAGCTCTAGCATTGACTACTACTCTTCATCTTCATATTGCCCCGTCTAATATTGATTTCTTGACACGGTAAGGGAATTTTCATTAGGGCCAGCTACCACAATAAATCATGGCCAACTGGCACTAACACTGATTACAATTTTAGCTAATCTTCATTAGTAGTTATTAGCATATAGCCACAACCAGTAAATCACAACTATCCATTCACCATAAAGACTAGAATGGCCCAAGTAAGTTTTATGCTCTCATGAGTGCAACTCCCCACTGGTTTTGGTTACTATTATTTATTTATTTATTTATGAGATTTGTTAGACACCCATCTGGCAGAGGTTAATCTGCCACTCTGGGCGACTTATAACCAAACACAAGTACAATCCATATAGACAATCAGAATACTAAAATCCTAAAAATTAGAAATGAAATTAAAACTCAGACATTTAACCACCAAAATCTGCAACCTGCCAGAATTTTAACCCCCCCCAAGAACTACATTCTGCCAGCCTGACCCCTTCCCACACCTGAGTAAAGAGCAGGGTCTTTAAGGACTGCTGAAAGCATAGAGGGGGCTGACGGAGATCAGTTGGCAACAAATTCCAGAGCGTAGAAGCCAGGATAGAAAAAGGCCCTTTGCTTTGTGAGAGTGGGCTTGACTGTCTACTCTACATCATCATGTAGACATCCCTTGGTTTTGATAGCTTATGGGAGAGCACCAGGCTAGAGCACCATGGGTATAAAAGGGGGGACATCCAGGGAAAAAATGTTAATCAGTACAAAACAACAGCTGCTTACCCTTTCTGCATTGTGTCTTCTCAATGATCCATATGGTATTTTGAAGAGAAGTTTTCGGCTCCTGGTTGGTGTCACGGCTGCCTGCACCACCATAGCGTAGTACAAAATTGTGTGTGTAGTGTGCGTGCATGTGAGAAAGAGAGAATGAATGAATGATCAGCCCAAAGAGATTTCCTCTGGAATGATTTAAGGAGTTCCCAGTTTGCAAATATGAAATAGCTCAGTGGGTTGGTTCCCCCCCCCCAAAAAAAGTAGGAGTATGAGTCAAGATGTGGCTTGTTTGAAACAGAGAGAGACAGAGACAGAGAGAGACAGAGAGATATCCAGCCCCTTCACAGCATGCTTCAAGCAGAGTATCTTTAGCTCTGGTTATGTTTCTCCAGTGCAGAGAGACTGCTGTGCCACAGAGGTGGAAACATTCAGCTTTCTGGGAAGATTGTTCCAAAAATGTCAGCCTTACTTTTTGTAGCTACAGATGGTAACCAGGTCAGTTGTCTATTCAAAGCTATATCAGACTTCTTTATACATGTCATCATGTGATTGTAGACCCCTTCTGATTTGCTCTCTAGTAGATCACATGTTCTCCTCCAAAACAATATCTCGTGTATCACCATCTGGTGTGGAGATTAATGTTAAGTCCTATGTTCAGATTTTACTTCCTTCCAGACAGGAGAGAGCAGAATGGCACATAGAGCAATTAGGCTGGGAAGAGAAGGAGTTATCAGGCTGCTCAAGACAATAGCAAAATACCATGATCACATTTAGGGATGAAAAGATCTGTCCATTTTGATTCTTCCAGTTTCTCATTTTTCCAGTCTTGAACACAGTTCTCCACATTCTGCAGTGATTTGCAATTTTTAAAAAAAATCCTAATAAAAATTCTCCAGCATTTTAGTGCAAATTTCTCCTAACAAACACATTTTTGTAGGCAGCGTTGACTGATATATCCATTTTTTCAAGCACTTTCTTGTCATATAATGGATTCTGTATGTTATTTTCACTTATATATTCATTTTTATGAACATTTTCCACTGACATATGCATTTTTGTAAACATTGGTTGGTGAGCTGCATTGTAAAATTCAATTAAGTGCAAATTTCAAAGGATGGCTGTGTTTTGGTTCTCATATTGTTTCAGAAAATATGAATATGATAGATTCGGCTTGAAATGTGAACTGAATCAAATTTGTCACCCATTACACATTGCAAAATACATACATCCTAGCATGTATTATATATAACTGGAACACTGAAGTGTACATTCTAAGTTATAAGTTGTACGTACACATTCAAATACTACAACGAAAGCCACAGGGTGCAACATGTTAGGTAACACCAGTCAGTGAGCAGTACAAGTAATTGAGATATATGCGCAAAATGTAGTTTGTTAAAAAATAAATAAGAACCTAAGGGGGAACACTTAAAGACAGCAAGCCTGTGTTCAGCAGCGTCACTAGCCGGGTGCAGGGAGTGCAGGCCGCACCAGGGTGACACCATGAGAGGGGGGTGTCACCCCAGTAGGGTTGCCATATTGCCCGGTTAGCCAGGTTTTACCTGGATTCTTTGCATGCCACCCGGCACCCATTTAGCCCCTTAGCTGGCCCAGATTCTCAGCTTTAATTTTTTAAAAAATTAAGTTTCTAGGTGGTCCGGTTCTCGAGATATACATAAAAACGTCAGCCCCCCATTAAATCTTTTTTTAAACTACTGTATAGCACTTTGTAGCTTTAACCCCGTCCGTTCAGGATTGCAGCCAATCAGTGAAGTGTTTGGTTGACCTATGGCAGTGTCTAGTAAACCTCATTGCAAGGCCAGAAAATGGTGGTTCCCCCCCCCCATTTATCTGAAAATCTCATAAATTGGGTAAGTATATACATTTCAGCTTTTTTCCCTCTTGTGTGTAGGAGTCAGATCCTGGGCAGTGTTTTGAAAACCTTCCCAATACTTGCTTTTGTGGGGGTAGAAGCATTGCTAATCCCATATGTCCAGAGTAAATCCCATTGAATTCAATAGGACTTACTTTTGAGTAGACATGGTTATGAATGTGCTGAAAATCAATGGGACTTTGAAGTGAATGTAAAAAAGAATTGTGTTTGTGTTCTCTTTCTGCCCTCCCCCTCCAGTCCTATTTTAAAGCAAGTAGGCAGGGCTTACTTAGGTATTACAGTTTTTATTCTGTAGGAAACTAATACTGATTTTTTAAAAACTAATACTGATTTTTCTGCAATGACCAACTGGTTTGACAATAAACTATTATATGGGCTGTATGTATTTATACATCTGCAGAGTGTGTGTGTGTGTGTGTGTGTGTGTGTGTAGTCTTCCCAACAACCCTGTGAGGTAGGGTTGGAAACCAAGGCAGCTCACAACAAGAAATAAAGCCATTTAAAATCCAATAACCATAAAAACAAGTTTAAACAGTTGCAAAACAGTGTAAAGTGGCATGATTCGGAATTTTGGGTTGTGTGAATGAAGTTGCTTATCACTTGAGGTTGCAGTTCTGTCCCTGTTTGAGTAAGTTCCACTGAATACACTGGGACTTGCTTCTGAATAAATAAACCTAGGATTGCACTATAAATATCTTTACAGTTTGTGTAAATAATAAATATATTTGATAGTCATGCTTATATAAATATTTCTTCATTTATCCTATTTTTGGTTTTTGGTTAGGAATCCTGACTGGTTGTGAGATGCTTAGTTTTCTGCCTTACTCATAGGAATCTTGTATGGTATTACATTTAGGAAAGTGTTACTGCCTTCTGTGTTTTTTTTTCCTGTTTGCATTTCACTTATCTTTAACCTCACTCCATTACAGCCATAGAAGCAACAGCAGAATATGCAAGATAATTAACTCCCATTAGTGATAAGAGCAAGGACTTATAATTATTATTTTAATTAAAAGAAGAGGCTTATCAGTACTTTGAAGAGGACCAGATATTTATTTTCTTTCTGAGACCAGGACTGGGTCTTTCATGATGCCCGGGAGGGGGGAGCAGGAGAGTAGTCAATAAGACAGACATCCTGGCATTGGTAATCTAATTAGCAAGGTATGTGTGGGGTTGTTGCACACTTCCAGGCCCAGTTTCATTTTGAGTATGGAGGTGGAACCTGTGTAGATGTGGTTGATCAAAGGGAGAAGAAATTTTGAGTTTAGCAAAGCTCTGCTTTTATAAAACCTAAGAAACATACAGATACTTTGAACGTCTGAGTGCCTGCATCAGTGGAATACTGGAGGAACTTGTAAAACTTGCTGCAACAGTATTTAGAACTGAGCATGTGGCATGAAAGACTCCTTTTCCTAACATTTTGGCTTGTTTTTCTCCACCCACCACATCTCTGAAATATATCGTATATGTAATGGTTAACCGTACTGCTGCCCAGACTTACTTTATGTTTGTTGCTATTTTGTGTTTTTATTATGTTTTTATATTGATTGTGCATTTTTATTGTTTTTATTATATTTGTAAGCTGTCCTGAGCTCTGTTTTTAACAGCAGAAGGGCAGGATATAAATCCTCTTAATCAATCAATCAACATTCCATAGTGTTGGAAACTAGAGTCTAGGCATTTAAGGCTGAAAATGTTTTTTTTAAAAAAGATTTCTCACATCTTTCCCCAGTTTTTGGTGGTAATTCCTAGGCACAAAAACAAAACAACTGGACAATCCAAATATTAATATGCAAATATTATGCAAATATTTTGCATAACATGCAAATTAGCCTGCCTGGATTTGTGGAACTGGAATATGGCAACCCTAACCCAGAGCCATGTTGGCTTGTGTGCGTTGTTGTGTGAAACAGCAACATTACGTTGGAGTTAAGTTGAGCAAGAAAACTTCTTCAGAGCATGTTAAGAGTCTTTATTGAAAGACATTAAGGCCAGAGGCTTAAGAGTAAATACATGTAGAGATTCTTCAGTCACCCCCCTTCTGGTACATCTCTCTCCATAGATAAACACAAAAGACAGCCTCTCAGCTCAGAGGCATAATTCAGAAGAGAACAACACATAGACTCTGTTAGAACTTTCCCAGTCGCTATCAGATGGCTACCATAGCAACGACCCTGGCAGTCCGTTCCCAGACAGGACATAGACGTAACTCCCCCTTAACCACAGTTACATCTTCACTCTTGCAGGCTTCATGGAAAACTACTAGAGACAGTAATGCCTACTGGTCACCAGCCCAACAAGCCACCCCGCCCCTAGGCACCCTAGGTCTGGTACAGGAGGAGGTCCATGGGGGTGACACCATGAGTTACCGCACCGGGTGACACCAACCCTAGTGACGCCACTGCCTGTGTTTCAGACTCTACATTCTGTTGGAGCATCTACTCCTCTGCTTATTCTAAGACATAAAAAGTAACCACAACAGATGTTCTTTAAATTACTATTTTGTTGTAATTATACTATTTAATCTTGAATATAGTCAACAACAAGCCTTTGAACCTAACTGTGAATCTGTCTCCGCACCCTCATGCCTGGCCCTCTATCACCACTGAAACTTTTCTGGCCTTCTTACTGAAACCTGTAATGGTCCCCCTGCAAGAAACCCTGAACAGGCCTGGTGTGCTGGCTAGACTGTTTCCCTTGGACTGGAGATATTTGGGTTCAAATCTACATAACAAAGCTTGCTGGGTGACCTGGAGCCAGTCACTGTCTCTAACCTATCTCACAGGGTTGCTGAGAGAGTGAAAGTATGTATGTATGGGCAGTAGTATAGTACCAAATTCAGATGTGCAGGATCCGTTCATGGTAGTCACACCATGCCTGCTGACAGCCACACCCCCAGGATTCATGGTCTCTTCTGCAATTACATAATAATAGAATCAGAATAAAACTACTGTGTGCATAGGCTTCCCCACCCCCTCACTCTCTCTCTCTGGGGGTAATGCATTGCAAGAAATGTTTTCATTTTAAGAATTCTGAAATGAATCCAAGTGTGGAACTAGGATTTGGGAGACCAAGGTACTTTGCCATGGAGCTCACTTCTCACTTATCTTAGGAGCCTATCAGCATGACAGGAGAGGCTACAGAGAAGAGTCTTCTGATGACTGACTCATGTCCTTTCACTTTGACTGGCTCCAAATAGCACAAAAGGATGAGGAAGCATATTGTTAGCCAAGGGACAAGAGTCTTCTCAGTGGCTAACACATTCCCCTTTCACGCTGATTGGCTCATACACAGAGACCCTGCTCCCAAAAAAGTAAGGGGTCTAAGACCCCTCACGACCCTGGACAACTACTCCCCTGTGTATGGGTGAGAGATCATGTAAGCTGCCTTGAACTCAATAAGAATTATTTCCAGTTTGTGTTAAGCTTGAATAAGTTCTTCATCAGGAAGATTCAGCTCCATAGAAACATCTATTTGAAAACATGGCTATGAAGCACATTGAAGAGATCCTTTCGGCAGCTTTTCATATCCTCATGAAGAGTTTGTTCTAGCTCGAAGCATGTTGGATCTCTTTGTCAATAAATTCCATTTTTATACCTATTAATTAAACATATTTATTTTAGCTTTTTAATAGGTCTGCTGCCTCCTAGGGATAGGGAAAAGTTTCCATTCACTTCACATTTAAAGGAAACCTACAGAATCTGCACATTCCACAACAATACACAAACTGAAAACATCATCCTTTGACATTCATACTACTCCAAATTTTGCAGCGTAGCTCCCCAGATAAGTAATGTGCAGAAAAACACATATACTGGGGTAAAGTGTGCACAGAAATATTGGGGAAATAACACACAACAGTGTGTTATATTAGAGGAAATGGTATATGTAAGGCAAAACTGTACATATAAGAAAATCTGCACAACAATGCTGATGAATTTTCAGGAGGATTTTTTCAAACTGATGTGGAAAGCCAGAGAACTGAACTTAAGATTGCAAAATTGAGAAACAGAGAAATTGACAGATCCAACCATCCCCACTGCTGGATGGCATACATTATCATGTTGTCATGCTGGCATTTATTCCAGCCTTACTAGTCCTATCATCTAGTGCCTGACTTTCCCCCATAATCAGAATTCTATATGAAATCACAATTTTACACTATTATTGTACAGCAGATAAAAATCAGCTTGAATCTAGTTAGAGCTATGACATTTACAGAGATAGCCAGCATGGTGCACTCCAGATGGTGTTAAACTACAGCTCCCATCTTCCCTATCCATTGGACAAACTAGCTGGGTCCAATGCGAGTTGGAATCTAACAACATCTGGAGAGCACTATGGTGGCTACTGCTAGTATATTACTTTCTGCAATGGCTTGAACAATCCCATCATAAAGAGCATCTGTTTAGCAAAGGTAAAATGTATTCTGCAACATTTGTTTTTAGGTTTTGTCACACATGTTTGAAATAGTAATATTATCAGCCAGTCAGTCATACTGTGTGTTAAACAAACAATGAGCAGCACCCACTGATTTCTTGCTGCTCCCTTAAAGTTATGTAGTAGGCAAGAAAAAGCAAAGATGAGTCAAGCAATGATGAAAATATCATCAGAGATAATGGACACTGGTCAGTCTGCAGACCTGATCAGGTTCATGAAGCAAATTTGCTAGTCCAATCCTATTTTAATTGAAGTGTGCTGAAAAGTTTCACTCATGAAGAAGCAACGGAAGAGGGAAAGAGAGAGTGAGCGTGAGAGACAAAAGTTGTTTCATTCTTGTTTAATTTTGTGTGCCAGTGATCATGCTATGCCCAATCATACATGCTCTGTAACTGTGATCACTGCTAGATGGCACCCAGTTTATTACAGAATATGCCTGAACAACTCGTGACCCACCAGGCCAAACATAGTTTAGCAGCCATGTACAATAGCCCACAACAGGCTTGATAAAACTATCATGCTGCCTGTATCTATATGCCACTGGAATAGCACAATATATGGCTGGAGGGCTCCATTCAGGACTGGTGGTAGGTCATAGTTCTACAGACCTGTTACAGAGCCTGGTCATCAGTGAAGAGGTCAGTTGCAGTGGCGTCACTAGCGTGAGTGCGGGGGGTGCGGACCTCCAGCGCGCGCCCTCCCAGGTGCATGGACGGGGTGGCTGGTCTTGCGTGCGCACGCACACGACTCACCACGCGCTCCAGGCTGGTGGTGGAAGGCCCGTCCTGGCTTCACCGCCAGCGAGCGGGCGCCTACTGTCAGTCTCGGCCGCCCGCCTCCGAGGAGGAGTTGGCTGCACTGACCCGGAGCGCTTCTCGGCTCCTTTGCCGGTCAACGGCGCGGGGCGGGGTGGCTCTGAGTGTCACCCCCCTCAGGGTGTCACCCGGGTGCGGTCTGCACCCTCCGCACCCCGGTAGTGACGCCCCTGGTCAGTTGGATTGCAAAATAAACTTCCAGCTCTCAGATCCCTTTGTGGAAAATAGAATGACTCCTGAGAATCGAAAAGTTGGCCATCCCAGGCCAATCCAAATACCCAATTTAATGTAAAACTGGAAATATTTTTTTTTGGTCAAAACTCAAAAGCCAATAGGGGAAAATATAATAATGAATATACAAATACACTCTTTAAAACAAAGAGAGGGGAGAAAAAAGATCTGGCTGGCATAACTGCACACATATTAAAAGGCATTAAAGGAAAAAAAGCAGCAGCTTGATGTGGGAAATTCCAAATATTAAAACAATCAGCTTTTGTTCATAATTAGTTCCATATGTGCACTGCAAATTGAGTCAGTGTATGCATGAGAGAAGGAAGGAGGAGGGGAGGGAAAGCAAACCCGGAAAGGATGGAAATGGCTTCAGCATGACTGATTCATATAGAATCTTTTAAAAGTCTTGGTTTAGGGTTACATCGTTGGCCTTAAAAATGAAAACAGAGAATTCTTGATTTATTTCCCCCAAGAATATATCTCCTATGACAACTGACTTCCTTTATGAAGCAAAGCATTCAGGGACAGATGGTTGCTGTTTCTATACCGGTTGATCTCGGATGACTCCATTGCATGGAAAAGAATTTTTCTGGATTCGCATAATTCTATGTACACAGGTGGAACAATTAGACTGAGATTAGTACTCTCTTTCTGGGGCAATGGAAGAACTTCCTGTTCCCAGTAACATGACAGTAACCCTGATCTGGCCCTAAACTGCAAATGTAATGAAGGAGGTAGAAGCCTGTTTATTCCTAATTCCAGGCACTTCCCCAGTCCCATATAAATCCTGGGACAGGTGAAACTGACTAAAGCAGATTGCAAGTTGCCTCTGGTCCTCTCAAGTTTCCTCTTAAAATAAACTCATTTTTTTCTTTTTAAAAAGCAAGATGAGCACAACCATTATTTCACTTTTTAAAAAATCATTACATTTTATTTTAACAGAGCTCTAAAGCATTCTGGTCGTGATGAGATTGCAGCAGGGAAGAGGATAGACTGAGTTTCTCATATAGTCACTACACACTAGGAGCCCATGACAGCTGCATCATTACTGTACACATCTGCTCATATTTATTTCAATAACACTGACCATTTTAAATGAATGGATGTACTTCAGCACACTGCATTAAATGGTTACTTTGTGGTCAGAGTGAATCTGCTGTCTTAATTTCAGAGCTAAAAACCTTTTTAGTCTTTAACTGAAAACAAGCTCTATGGCTGAGCTTCTGAACTGCTGATGCGGCTTGTACAATGAATGGACACCTACAAAATGTGTTAGTGAGTGGCAGGATATATTTGAAACTGTGGAGTAACTGTTTGCGGTTAATAAGATCAATATGCCAAATAAAAGCTCAGTTTTGTAAAACTGAAAGATAGTTATAGTTCCTGACCAGTGTCAGGGGCTGGCATTTGCCCCAAGACTGGCAAAGGCCCAATAATCTATCAACATCACCAATCTTATTTTGCATAGAGTACCCAACAAGCAGCAGGAGAGGAACTCTATTTTTGGCAGGGGGATGTAAAGAGGGCTCTGATTTGCCCAGAGATCCCCTTGTGTGGTGTAAAGAGTTAATATTGTACAATGGTAGAATATTGGATTAAGACTTTGGAGACCCAAGTTCACATCAGCAATAAAGTTGCCTTTGATTGAACTTGGATCTATTACTCTGTCTCATTCTAATCTACCTCACAGGTTTCTTGTGACAGTAAGAGTGGGGAGGCCCATGTATGTTCCTCTGAGCTCCTTGGAGAAAGTATAAGATATAAATTAATGAAATGAAAAAATCCTAGACCCAGCACTGAGTTTCTTTCTTTTCCTTGTGAAGTGTATGCATTTTCCAGAATTGATTTCTTTCTGAGAAAATCAGACTATTACAATGTATTTGTACCGATCTGATTATTTATAGGACTCTCTATGTGCTTTGAGGAGTGGTGGACTAGCTCAAAAAGAAACTAGACGTGGATGGATAATTAAATGTTATGATGGCACAAAAAGTTGGAATTTTAATTGCACAGATGGTGAGATTCATTGCCCTTGTAAAACAAGTAGTCTAGACAGCACATATAGACCAAACCATTTTACTCTCTTGGTTAATTTGAAAGCCACTCCATTTTTGATACTGTCCTCATCATCCTATACACACATTGGAAGAATTGCTCCCCTATTGCAGCTGGCTTGGGACCTGGGCTCATGTCCTGACCATGTGAACATATTCAGCTGCCTTATACTGTCAAAACCATTGGCCCACCTAGCTCACTGCTATCTACTCCTATCAACAGTAGCCCTCTAAGGTCTTGGGCTGTTGTCTTTCCCAGCTGTGCCTTTCTGCTTGGTTCTCTAAAGCAATCAGACTCATATTCTGCTTTGATAATTTGGTGGTCTGCAAAAACTAGGAGTTCAGGCAAAAAGTCAGAGGCCAAACCGTATCCCATTTTGGGGAGGTGCATGGATCCCATATGTAAAAATAAACCTACAAGTATAATGGACCCAGTTGCTTCACTGGAGGTTTTTAAGCAGTGGCTGAACAACCATTTGCCAGGGATGCTGTAGCTGCAGCCTGCAATGAGCAAGGGATTGAAGTAAATGAACTACAAGGTCTCGTCCAACTCTATGATTCTATGAAGTCTGTAATCAGCTACGTAGTACAGACTACTTGCCACTTAAATGTTGAGGGTTTAAATGTACTACTTCACAACAACTGGAATACAAACCTTTACTACAAATTGATATAAAAATAGTCTGCATATGTTTTCTGCATTGTTCTGCATCGTTTCCGCATCGTTTCCATCTTGCTGGCTGCAAGGTGTTTCATGCTCTTGAAATAATATTGACTTGTTCCACATGAAGCTACCCAGCATTCATCTTTCCCTCCAGCTCTGGTCCTGTGCTTATCCATCTCATTTCACATTTATCCCTGGAGCAAATCCCCCCAAATTCTACTTCTCTTCCAGAAAAACACTTGTTATCACTACCACACTGCTATTATCTGGAAGGCAAGGGCGGTGATAATGAAGTATCCATAAAATTCTGTGTCACCCATGCATTTCAGCACTGCAAGCACTAGCAAAAAAAGGGGAAAAACACACATTTCCATATCAGCTTGTCTACCACAGAACTTACTGCCCAAGTATGTTCTAGGGCGCATGCTCAGTTCTCACAGGGCACTGGTCTCACCATCTTCCTATGCGATTTAGATTGTGCTCTAGAATACACACAACCATTCTGCCACATCTGAACATGGCAAAGGAGGTTCTTTAGTGGTGGTGAGTAAGCAGTTTTTCAAATAAGCTTGTAATTCTTTTCATTAAGGCCTCTCTGAGAAGCTTCCAAGATCCCCCAGCACATAGAATGGAAACCACTGCATTTAGAATGGCAAATGGTCCCTTGCTAGAGCCATCCTGAATGACTGGCTAAACTGTTCCTAGGATCTGGTATGCATTCCTGCCATGGGCATCTTTTTTGTTCTTTCTCATTATGACACATTGTAACATGGATGCTGTATCTCAGACCTGCAAAGGGTTTAAGAGGGTCTCTCTGTGTGTGTCTGCATGTGTTCATGGAAGATTTGGGGACTATTATTCTTATATGTACATGTCTGCAAATTACTTGTTTTTCTACATTCAATCACTTTCTTGCCCTCCTGAAAATGATGGTAATAATGTTGATTTATTACTTGTACAGTATCATCAATATCCTGGGTGTTTCACCAGACATTTCACAAAAGTAAAAAAGACCAATGCTTTCAATGTAAGATTGGCAATGAGAAGAAAATGATGGAGGTAAGGGATAAGCGAGGCAAATGTGAGAAGGAATTAATTTGTGGTTTATAAGAAAATGCACTTCAGTGCTGTGTATGTTCAGTGCAGATTAACTCTCACTGCATTAAATTAGGATTACTCCCAAGTAAGTGTGCATAGGATTTCAGTTTGATTCCACTTGGGGATAAAGATCAGTGACCACTCAGTTTAGCTACAACAGCCACGGAACAAACAGAATGGTATGCTGGGGGATGATCTTCCGCAACCCACCCAATCTATTGAGGTTTTTCCTGAATATCCAAAAGCATTTCTAAGTGCATTATTTTCTTAATACTCTTCCTGAAGACATGGTAGTCATAATCCATTCCTAGACTGTGGAACACAGGATTGGGACGGGCCAGATTATCCATTAGGCTTAGTAGGCTGAAGCCTAGAGGCCCGGAGCTCTTGGGGGCCCGTGGGGCACTGGCCTGAGGGCCCCTGGAGCTATAGGGGGCCCTCCGCTCTCCTTCCGCGATCCACAGAAGCATTCGCGGACCCCATCCCCCCGCTATTCCCCTGCTTTACCTACCTTTCCGTTGTTTTTTGCAGTGCTCAGATTTGCCATCAATAAAGATGATGGCCGAGGTTTCCTTAAGGGGCTGAAGCCTCTGCTGCCATCTTGGCTGATGGCACGCATGCGTGCTACATGCGTGTGTTGCTGCCATCAACAAAGATGGCGGCAGAGGCTTCAGCTCCTTAGGGAAACCTCGGCCGCCATCTTGATTGATGGCAAACCTGCGCACGCCGCAAAAAACTATGGAAAGGTAGGTGAAACGTGGGGATAGGGCCCCCCAAATACCAATCAGCCTAGGGGCCCTCCTCAGCTTAATCTGGCCCTGGGATTGGGAACTAGTTTGGGCTATAGTAATTGCAAGGAGCACTTTATTTAAAATAAAATAAAATAAATATGCCCTAGACAGGCAATGTTTTGGACAGCTGAACACCCAAAGACAAGCTATGTTGCAAACATACTCCTACTCTGGGTGAAACAATATCTGCCTTTCCTTTTGGAGTCAAAAGGCTGGAGATGGGCAATACTTATTGGTATAAAAGAGGCATCATTACCTCTTCTGTTGCTTAGTGTACAAACACACATATTTCTTTTGTCCTACTATTGTCTCTGCTCCAAACGATTTTGCGGGTTTTGAAATGAACCAACATTTCTGACCAGGGTGGATAATTCATGAGTGCACACAATAGCAACAATGCTTCTGTCATGCTATCTCTAACTTTCTGGAAAAGCAATTGCCTGTCTCCATCCAGAATGAAGTTTGGGTGTAGCCCTTCATTTGTTGGCAGAATGGAGGGGAAGAAATTCAAATAGATGTGAACAATCACTTCTAATTCACCTTTTCTATTAAACTTCAAAAGTGAAGGGGACAACAGACTTACAGCGTAACACAACTTTAGACTAATAGACAGAGAAAAGCCTGTCTCTCACATTCATTTGCATTGTCCATCACTCAACCATCCATGTGCAGATCTGCCACTTGCAGCCTATTAAGCCAAATGGTGCTGCTAGATCACCCCAAAAGAGCCACAGATTCCATGTCTGCAATTCAGGCTGAATGCATGCCCTGGCAATAAATGATTTTTTTTCTTTTACTCTTGCCCAAGACAAGAGTAACTGTGATCACCAGGCTATCTCTCTGCCTGCCTGTTTTGCTTACCCTGTGCTTGGATCTATCACCGTCTCAGAACCTTTTCTAACTGTACCTCTGTAATTGCTGACAGAATGAACTTTGGCTTGCTGTAATTCATTAGTGTCGGTTGAGAAAGACCTGGAATTGGTGTGGGGTTTCATATAAACAGCTGCTTACAGGAAGTAATTTGTATGGGCAATAATGACTTTTATTACTCCTGCAAAACCTAACAACAAGACAGAGTATATTTCAGTGTCATTCCCATTAACAATTTATGTGTATACAGACTATTTCTCTCTCTTGCTTCTAAGTATTCATAATAAACACTCCAAAGGTCTGGTACCCAAATGCTCATCATCATCTATCAACATTTGCCTATAACAAATCTTCCTCCTCTTGGACATTCCCACCTATCCAGACAGCAATGTATTCTGAAGGTTAAAGAGGAAAACTGGAACATCAGTGTTCCTGTGGTGGTGGTGAACAGATAGGAAAATCTTTAGTCTTCCTGTCTAGGCTTGCACACTGCAACAGAGGAAAAATGGTTGTTGCTTATTGACATGTTACTTGTAATTTATGGACTTTGTCCAATATTTAATCAGAATTGTTTTTTAAAAAGTAAACAAAAAGCTTCTGTCAATCCAATTTAAAACTGGATTGAACAGGTAGAAATCCTAGGCCCATCTTTATGAAATCAACACTGGATACAGATAAACACTGAATCAGACACAGGGCCATACAGAAGTCCAAACTGCCTGATAGGAAGCTCTTCCATTTTGGGATAACCTGGGTTTATTCATATAAATCTTGCCAAATGGTAAGAATTTTACCACATGCCTGCACACGACTTTTTGCTGTTGTTGTTATTATTCTCTCAAATCTTGTTTTGGGATAGTTTGGACCAGAGCTTGGAAAAGTTACTTTTTTGAACTACAACTCCCATCAGCCCCAGCCAGCATGGCCACTGGATTGGGCTGATGGGAGTTGTAGTTCAAAAAAGTAACTTTTCCAACCTCTGGTTTGGACATCGGTATGGTATCCATATCTAAATCTCAAATTACACAACAACCTATTACCTACTTATTAGGTACAAACTGGGATGCATATGTGTGGCCATACTGAAATACATAATATTTATTTAGCCCCGAGTCCTACTCACTTGTTCACCCCTTACTGGTCAGGCATTGGAGGAAGAGTCTGAAGTGGCTTTCCATTCAGTTTAGAACCCTGATCATGCAGGGTTCTAAAGCACATGGGGTGCCTCAGGTAAGAACAGACTTTGAGCCCCATTGTGTCAAGGAAAGGGGGAAGCACAGGGAAGGGGTGGGATCCATGAGGGTAGCCCCGTTCTTTCCTTATGCATGGGGAGAACAAGTGAACAGGGCTCAGAGATTACTCCTGCCTTATGCCTGGGGAACCATGTAATGTAATTCTGGGGGGCTTCATTCATACTCCCTAAAATGAACTGCTGTAGTAATGTCCAGGAGAGTCAGAGACTGACAGCACACTCTTATACATGTTTACTCAAAAGTAAGTCTCAATGGGCATAGGATTATAACCTAAAAGTAGCAAAGGGGTAGAGTTGTAGTTCAGGAAAGAGGCTGTTCTGTAGAAGAAGTAGTAGTTTGCTGATGACACTAAATTGTTCAGGGTTGTTAAAACAAAAAGGGATTGCGAAGAGCTCCAAAAAGACCTCTCCAAACTGAGTGAATGGGCAGAAAAATGGCAAATGCAATTCAATATAAACAAGTGTAAAATTATGCATACTGGAGCAAAAAATCTTAATTTCACATATACGCTCATGCAGTCTGAACTGGCGTTGACCGACCAGGAGAGAGACCTCGGGGTTGTAGTGGACAGCACGATGAAAATGTCGACCCAGTGTGTGGCAGCTGTGAAAAAGGCAAATTCCATGCTAGCGATAATTAGGAAAGGTATTGAAAATAAAACAGCCGATATCATAATGCCATTGTATAAATCTATGGTGCGGCCACATTTGGAATACTGTGTACAGTTCTGGTCACCTCATCTCAAAAAGGATATTATAGAGTTGGAAGAGGTTCAGAAGAGGGCAACCAGAATGATCAAGGGGATGGAGCGACTCTCTTACGAGGAAAGGTTGCAGCATTGGGGCTTTTTAGTTTAGAGAAAAGGCGGGTCAGAGGAGACATGATAGAAGTGTATAAAATTATGCTTGGCATTGAGAAAGTGGATAGAGAAAAGTTTTTCTCCCTCTCTCATAATACTAGAACTCGTGGACATTCAAAGAAGCTGAATGTTGGAAGATTCAGGACAGACAAAAGGAAGTACTTCTTTACTCAGCGCATAGTTAAACTATGGAATTTGCTCCCACAAGATGCAGTAATGGCCACCAGCTTGGATGGCTTTAAAAGAAGATTAGACAAATTCATGGAGGACAGGGCTATCAATGGCTACTAGCCACGATGGCTGTGCTCTGCCACCCTAGTCAGAGGCAGCACGCTTCTGAAAACCAGTTGCCGGAAGCCTCAGGAGGGGAGAGTGTTCTTGCACTCGGGTCCTGCTTGCGGGCTTCCCCCAGGCACCTGGTTGGCCACTGTGAGAACAGGATGCTGGACTAGATGGGCCACTGGCCTGATCCAGCAGGCTCTTCTTATGTTCTTATGTTCTAAGAAGGAAACAATGTCCTAATCCATAGTGATGTTCACCTCCAAGTGAAGGTGTTGGCCCAAACAAGGTGGAGATCAGTAGGGACAAGATCTGAAACAGATGGGAAGGTCAGGCCACGCCAGACCCTTGAATAACAACCAATGTGCTGGTTCAGGACAATTAGTGGTCCTGCAGTTGCGGCAGAAAATACAAGTCGTTTCTTGGAGCATCTGGCAGAACTTTATAGTGTGGCCTAAATAGTCAGAAACCCTGCCCCCTGAGTGCTGTATCTGACCAGTTAAAGGGCTGGTGGGAGCCATTGTCTTTTTCTAGGCAGTGGAGCTTCACATTGTGGGAGCTCCTTTGGAGAAAGCTCCTCAGGGGTCTCTTGAACTTTCGAGGCAACTGTGGTCCAGTCATAAGAGTCTAAAGGCAAATATATCTCTTCAGGGTTCAGGGGATGAGATGCAGACTCCAGAGCACAAGATTCACAAGGGAAGTATTGGGGAGTAAATCCATTTCCACCCTGAGGCTGCTGTTGTAGAACTTTCCTGGTCTAGGACCTTAACAAATGATTTCCTCAATATGGGGCCATTATTTTATTCCCCATCTTGACTCTTGGTAACATCATGTTGGAGATGTGATCTGTGGTAGTCCACTGCCTGCCAGATGGTTATTCCTACACTAAAACTTCTGGCCAAATTTATTATTTTGAAATGTGGGTCTTGTTAGAGCTTATTCGCTTAAAAAAAATTAAGGAAGAAAGGAAGAAGAAAGAAACATTTTTTAACTTCATTATTGCACAGGACCCAATTTGGAACTGAAGGGTTGCTGCCTTCTGCTCTTGTTGCTCTCAAAGGTGAGAATACCCAGAGTTTGTGAATTAGCTGATGCCTGTTTTTAGTGTAAATTTTAATGTTGATAGCTGGCTTGGAAATTTTTCATGGAAAGGTGTGCATAAAAGGAACAAACTGTTTATCATGTGTTGTATTTGTGTTTAATTGGAAGAATAACAGTATTTTTTTAAAAAAAGAAGCACATAGAAAATCAATCAATAAATATAATGAACAAACAAAAATCTAGACTTTACAGAGAATATGATGGAGAACTATATGTATCATATACAACAGAGAAAATTGCTGGATGGTAATTTATGAAAGGAAGCTAGGCTTTGATAATTCATCAGCATATGATTCAATGAATGTGATTAGATGAATCTGACATGTGGGAGCACATTTACAGGAAATATTTGCCAATGAATCACTGTGTTTTCTGTTATAATTATTTTTAAAAATTACAGAGTCCTGCAAAATTCCTTTAACTATGGCATGTGTAGTTTTGCTTGCTCAGGTGAAATCAGTCCAGGTCTCTACAGAATATCACAAATACAGAAAAATAAACTACAGTTTAACATATTTATGGTATCCCCCCCCAAAGCCCCCCATCATTCCACAATCTCCTTAAATATTTCTGAGTCGCCTTTAAGCTCACCTTTCTTTTAGTGTTTATTCATTATATTTAAAAAAAAGTGAATGCTGTCAGTGCAGAAAATAATTTGGATTTTATATTTTCCCACATGCCTTTGAGCGGCAGCCATTAATCAGAGAGGGAAGTTGTTTGACATGGCTGCCTTTGAGACATGCTGCTATGACATCGCCGGGGGAACTGGGAAGTGCCCTTTGACCTTGAACACTTACATAAACAAAAAGGATTCTGTAGTGGATACAATTTCTCATGTCATGGTCTGTGCTTAGGCTGCGGGAACTGGATCTTATTCTGACACTTGTATTAGCTCAGTATTCGGGGCTATTCCTCTATCATTTTTTTTGTAAGGGCCACATCCTGAAATCTAAAGGACAAAATTCCAGTAGCAAAGTAGGGAAAGGTTGCCTCCATTTACTATCCTTGTTGCTGTTACTCAGGTTTGTCAATTTCCAGCAGCACAAGGAGGGGCCAGCAGCCTTCAATTTTATACTTTGTATCAATTCAGGCTAATTCCTTTTCACAATTTTGTTAGCCACTGTGAGGAGCCTAGAGAGGCTCACCTGGTGCTGACTTTGCCAGTGTTTTGGTGGCAGGCTGACTGATTTGTTTTCCTGGGAATCTGGGCAACATCAACGATTTGATGTTTTTAATATGTGTTATGCATTTTATTAGTGCATTTTATTCTTGTTGTAAATCACTATACATAAATCCACTAAACCTAACCCAGTGGAAAAGCAGGATGCATATTTAACGAATATAAACGTCTGATGTTTTTAACTTGACCCCATTATCAAAGCCTTGAAACTATAATACTTAGCATTTATGTAAACTGTTAGCATATTCAAAGCATGTCAGATGCACTCAGTATCCTTACATCAATCCTGTAAGGTAGGTCAATATTATCCCCATATGGCAGATGTGAGGTTGTGGCTGAGAGTGGCTTGTCTAAGGCCATCTTGCAAATTCATGAGCCCCATCACATGTGAATCACATGAAGGGACATAATGCATAGGAAGGGGATATGGGACCATACCACTGGACTCAACCCAAGGTTGCATCATTTCCCTGCTCTTACGTCCATATGCTGATGCCTACAGGAAAAAGCCTATATGCACAGAGATTTATGTGCATAAGCTTTCTTTTAGCAATGCCCTTCTCTGGAATGTTGATGTTGGGGGCAGAGAAGGCAGGTCCAGTGGTGTGGGCCCACAGCCTCTTTCGACACAAAGGGAGCCATATTGGGGGTAGGAACTGAACAAGGGACAACCTGATTCACAATTCTGTCTCTTAGTCATGACATTACACTTAAGCTCTTATCAACAGCTTTGCATTTGTTTCCTAAAGACTACCTTTCGTTCAGCTACCAATATGAAACCCCTCTCCAAGAAATGTTGCTATTATTATTTACATAGTTTTAATTCTTCCCCTACTCCATTCTAATTTCTACATGTCTCGTTTTGAGCAATGATTTCAGCAGTAAAGAAGTGAGCCATCAATCATACCCAGGACGGCTCCATGCAGAGCTCAGGCTGGCCACTCCATAAGAACAGAACTTGGATGTTGACTCAGCAGCAGTCACTCTCAGACTGAGCCTTAAATAGGTGATGCAGCTCTGTCTGATGATGCAGTTGCTAGCTCCACACTGAGTGAGAGGAGCCTCTTTGGGAGCCTCAATGATTCCTAGAGCCCCTTTAAATAGGGCCCAACCCGCTTTAGAAGTCATTGACTTTGAGAGAGCAGGGGAAACTGTGGTTCTACTAGAGCTTCTGAACTGGAGTCCTCTGAGTTAGAGAGCATCATGGCATCTCTGGGCTGGAGAGGTACTAGCACAACAGGATACTCTTGTGCAAGTGCTTCTGGTTGGTTACATACGTCTGGGGTTGGCCCTAAGGGGATTTCCTCTCCCACTCCAAATCTCCTGCCTCTTCCCTTGAAGTAGGGGAGCCTGACACTAAGGCATGACACTACAGATATTTCATCAAAGCAGCATCTTTTAAATTCACTTAGAATTTTATTTTAATCAAAATCCCATGAAACTGCTAATTTCACACTTGTGATATAATTTGGGGGCAAAGTCTGAATAACACATTTTTCATGTTAACATATTGATTTCTTTTAGGGACTAGAGGCCATGGCATAGTGAGCTACCTGGGACTACCTGCACTCAGGCTTCATAACCCTTCTGGTTCAAAAGGGACAAGGGACATGCAACATTCACTATGAAGACTCTAGATTGGCTGGTCATAGAAATATTAGGAACCTGTTCTTTGGCCTTTAGAGGTCAACAGATCAACACCTTCTGCTTGTTGCATTCCACCCACCAGCTCAAGCCTAAGCAGTTGAACCCAGGGACCCTAGGCTGGAGATCACATTCCAGGTGTTGATTTGGGTACAACCATTCACAGCCCAAGCCTGGCTCTGACAATTTTAAACGTGAAAGATGGGACAGGATTATTTGAGGTTACTCTTAGCATAGTTCTGCCAAGATGAGCTCACCCCTCTTATAGATAAATGAAAATATTAGTTATTTCACAGGAGCCAAGGGTAGCAGTTAGGCTATTACATTATGTATGATTTGTGACTGTGCAAAGTACCAACTAGCTCCCTTTTGTTCCATTAGCAAGTCCCAGCAGCTCTGCCAAATCTATTGCTTCCCATATAGGTTAATGGATCACTTTACATTTTGATAATGTCTTATATTATTGCATGTTTCATTAAGACTGATGTCATGTTCTGAACACCAAAGATCAACACGGACTGCAAGGATGCTTATGCAATTAGAGCATGTAACAAGACACCATGGATTTTTTTCTCGCTTTCTAAAAAAGCCCATTATCACCTTATTTTGCAAATCCTTTCTACCCAGCAATGCAGATTTTGATAATTTGTATTGATTGCCAGTGTTTAGAGAAGCAACAGTGCAAATTCAGTAATAATTACACCAACAACTGGAAAACAAAGAACATAATTATCCATGCTACTGATTTCTAGTGCTGTCTACATACCTACAACTGAAATGCCAGAGATTTTCTACCTTCTGAGTATCATCAGCTGATCTTCCTAGTAACTACCAAACTGTTATCTTTTTCTTTCAGATCAGACCTGTGTTTAACTGTGCATTTAAATTTTGTTTAGAGGCAGATTAGTTCCAGGGCTGGCATCTGGCATCTTGGGCAGTGTCCATGGCCTCAGCAGTTTGGAAGGGCCCACTGCTGATTCCTACCCAGTTAAAGTCCCCCCCATCACAGAACTCTGAGCAGAGCCAGCTAGCTGGGTCTAGACATCATTTTAATTTCCCACAGTGTCCCTGGTCTACAGTTGCTCTGACTTTCCTTTACTATTTTAAACCAAGAAAGTGCCTTTTAAAAGAAGTCAAACAATAAACAAGTTGTGAGACTCTGCCAGTATTTCATGATACTCCAAGGATTTCCCGGATTCATCATTAAAAGCCCTGCAAGCCAAGTAATGTTCTTTTCCCGATTTCAATTTTTTTTTTTCATTTTGGATCTTTGGCCCCTATGACTCTTTGGCTGTGGCTTGCCCACTATTGCTAGATCTTCTGTTCAACAGGCTCTGATGACAGCTAAGTGATGACAGCTAATTATGTCGTGCCCTGTCTGATGCTTCCCCTTTTCCCAACAGAATCCAACAAAGCCTTCTAGTGTCCTTTTGGAATAAAGGAAAGGGAAGTGTCAATATGGCAGCAGCTGCTTTGGAGATAGTGTGATGCCAATGCTGTAACAAGAACATTATGTCCTGCTGATAATGTGAGAATGCAAAAAAAAGAAGAAAAGAAGGACTGGAACTATCATGGGACACGATCAGACCTGGTTCTCACTGCAGAAACTGTGGCAACTACTTGCCCTGCCTGTGGCTGCTTGAAACACAACTGCATGGGTGCAACTCCATGTAACAAGTTCATTGTGGGAAAGCAGCTGCCCGTGAAGTTCCTCTTTTTCACTGTTTGCATTGGCATAGCTGAAAGAGCTAAGGTGGTTTGGAGAGCCATTTCACATGCACACCACTTGTCATGTATACCTGCTGTCACACAAGTGAATTTTAAGCAGCAGGTCACACACAGCAGATTGCATGTATTAATGAAAGCTGAGAAGTCGCATGGAAGGACTTGAGTAAGGGTTTGCCTCTCCAGCAGCGGCGTCACTAGTGGGAGTGCAGGGGGGTGCGGACCTCCGGTGTGCGCCCTCCCAGAGGCATGGACGAGGTGGCTGGGCTTGCGTGCATGCGCACGCACATGAGGCCAGCCACCCCGTCCATGCCCCTGGGAGGGTGCACGCCGGAGAGGCACCCAGCCGGAGAAGGCCTGGGAATGTCAGCGCACCTCCCTCGCTCCACCAATGCTGCTCCCGGTCTCGCGCGCCCACCCGCCTCAGAGGAGTTGGAGCAGCCTTGCCGGGCAACACTGCTCCCGGACTTGCCCACCCGCCCGCCTCTGAGGAGTTGGAGCAGCCTTGCTGGGCAAGGGCACAGGGCGGGGCGGCTCTGAGTGTCACCCCCCTCATGGTGACACCCGGGTGCAGGCCGCACCCTCCGCACCCCGGTAGTGACGCCCCTGCTCTCCAGTCTTGATTTTTAAAGCCTGTTTTTAAAAAAGCCCAGGGGAGTGTTGCTCAAATATTCTTTACATCACAATCTTCACCTTATACCAAATACCTTGTACCAGTTATCTTCACCCTTCATAAACCTAGGACCTCCCTTCCAAATCTGCTGCCACACTGGACTATATATAGATCCATACTTCTCTCTCTTTCTGTTTTTCCTTTCTCTCGTTATCTCGCTTTTTGCCTCTATCTTTCTCAACTTAGATCTTAAAAGATGAAATGGCAGCAACCCTTTGAGAATCGAAGTTAGCCCCACTATGATTTATGGCTACCAAAACAAAGCCACAATGAAACTAAACTAAACCAATGGTCCACACAGACCAATCAGACTAATTCTGCCAACTGATTCTTTAACTAGAAGCAAAAGAAATTACCTAGGGAGGTGGTGGACTCTCCAACACTAGAGGGATTCAAGAGGCAGCTGGACAGGCACCTGTCTGGTATGCTTTAATTTGGATTCCAGCATCGAGCAGGGGGTTGGACTCAATGCCCTTATAGGCCCCTTCCAATTCTACATTTCTATGATTCTATGAAATAAAGCTTGGGTTGTCATATCTACTGACCAAATATGATCAACCATACTGTATAACTATAGTTCGCTAGCTCTGTTTGCTTTTCATGGTATGGTAGCTGTACCAGAGTTTTATTAAATGTGTGATCAATCAGCTTTCTGGAACTTTCAGGATTCTGCACCTGAATCTGATTTACGCTGATGCAATTTCATTACAATTGTTGCTCAATCCATCAGTATAATTTAGGTTATTATAAAGAGAACAAAACAAATATATAAGTGTGCAACCCTCTTCCCCCCCCAACCTATAGGAATGCTGGGATTTTAAGGACCCAGAATTCTATCATGCAATGATTTCCAAGCGTATGTCCCAGACTGGAACAAAGGAGACTACAAGAGCATTGAAGCAACTATGCTATGTCAATGTATCATCTCACTTTTAAAGCAATAACACTGACACAGATCAAGATATATGGGTTCTGGGGGATAATTCCCAGTTGGCTCCTGTTACCTGAGACAATATCCACCAGCAGTTCATTCCAGTGGAATGGCCAGATGCTAATCTGAATATTAGTTTTCATGCTGATGGCAAAATGCTTAGCAATCTATTAATAACCTTAAGTGAAAATACACTTTGCCTTCCCAATGCTTCCCACTGAATGTTATGTTAGCTTCCTCTTTTCTGAAAATGTGTGTTTGCATACAAATGGAAACAACAGTCTGGGTCCTATTGTGTGTCTTTTTGCAAACACACACACACACATATCACAAGCAGTAATTGACAAGAAAATATAAAAATATGATACCACGTTGGTAGGGTTACTAGTTGTGTCATAACAATATAAAGTGGACGGAGGGCATTTTTAAGGATTTGTATTAGCAAAATTAGCATGGGGATTAGAAGAGAAAAAAGGTGCTATGGTTGAAAAAGCTCTAGTGGTCACTGGCATCAGGTGATTGCTGAGCCACAGACCAGTTAAAAGAGTTAGTAATTGACAGCCATAAGAGGAGATGTTCTGTTGATCTTTGTTCTTTCACAGCATGGGGCTCAGCTAAACTGAAAGCAGCACAGCATGGCTGACTGACCTGCCTGCCATGTAATAGTCTGTGATGGTGCATTGGTCTCTTGGGTGTGATTTCAGCCCAGGCAAAGCATAGCTAGATCAGAAGCAGTGTAAATGCCACTGACCAGGCTGGACTTCACAATTATTAAGAAGAGACCCTTAGAATGATACCAATCTCTCCAGAACATCTGCTCAATTGGTTTTTCTTTAAAAAATAAAGCATCACACACACAGAGAGAAAAAACATGAGCCAGAAGCTGTTACTAGCATCTAGAAGAAAAAGAAACACAAATGCTCCCTTTTCCTGAGGGGTAACCTGTAGAATAGAAATCAACAGCAAGAGTTCTGTGGCATCTTAAAGACTAATAATTTTATTGTGTCAAAAGTGTTATTAGACACAAGCCTATTCTATCAGGTCCCCAAGCTACCCATTAATGGTTGTGTTAATTGTCCTGTCTTCTAAGGGCAAAGTCAGATATCACAAAAACTATCACATGTCCATCAGTCTAACAAGGTGTTATGGATACTGCCTCACCATCATCTGCAAGACTGATGGCTTACTGTCGAGGATGATCAGCTGAAGTTTTTCCTAACAACATTTTTCCTAACAACAGCAGATGTTTCTTGATAGATGTGAATCTTTTCCCAACTTTTGGAAGGCGATACACATCAGAGTTTGGAAAGGTCATGCCTTCCGCCTAATGGGAAGAGGTAGAGAAAAATAGTTTGGAGCTAGTGTTAAATTTGATTTCTGGAGGCAGAGAGAGCTGTGAATTGGCTGAAGAATCTTTGGGATGCAGCTGCTCTTCTTGGGGACCTGATGCAGAATTAGCCTCCATTATGTTCTGCTTGCATATTTGTAAGTAAAAGAAATATTACCAAGATGGCATATGTCTCATCACTAATGGCTCTCAGTGCAGAATAAATTGTGTATTGCTGGGCAGCAGACAGATGGCAGCAGTCAAATGCCTTGTTCCAGAGAATAGCAAGTTCAGCTGATATCAATCCCAATCCAGTGATTTCTTAGGACTATAGAAGAAGCAGAACTTTGTGTGTGCATACTATTCAATAATGGGCCAAAGTTGCAGGAAGCCAGATTTCGACTGGACATCAGGAAAAACTTCCTAACTGTTAGAGCCATACGACAATGGAACCAATTACCTACAGAGGTAGTCAGCTCTCCAACACTGGAAACATTCAAGGGGCAGCTGGACAGCCATCTGTCGGGAATGCTTTGATTTGGATTCCTGCATTGAGCAGGGGATTGGACTCGATGGCCTTATAGGCCCCTTCCAACTCTACTATTCTATGATTGCATAAATTTGATTTTTCCCTATTGAAATTATTGTGGAACCTTCTGCATAAATGCATCAAAGCACATACTTCCTGCTGTGCTCCAAGAGGCTCCTCTTCCCACTGCCAAAAAATTGCTGTCACAGATATACCTGCTCTGAGATGAACCTTCCTTGCATACTCACATCATGGAATGGGGTTGTCCTCTAAAGGTTCTGAAGTTGGTTCCAAGGAGCAGGGCACTTTTCCATTAGTTACCACTTGAGTCCTTGTGGAACTCTAAGCCAAAGAAGCCCACTTCTCTCTTGGCGTACATGGGACAGAGAAAAAACGTTCTATTCTGCAAAGCCTTTCAGAGAGAATAGGATAGCTGCTATGAGTGTTGCTGGACAGATGTGTGTGTAGGCACACACGCTTTTTTACTGGTTTTGTGGCTGAATTGTGGGTGTGTTTATTTTAGTAGGGAGATCTCAACAGTTTGAGCACTTTCACTGCATTTTATTGTTTGATGTAAGCCTTTTTGAAGAAACTTTTGGACAGAAAAGTGGGGAAGAAAAAAAAGAAAGTAAGACCTGACAGACCTGAAAGCTTCTTTGAAGGGTTGGGAGAGAGGTCCTTACACCGAGCCCCCCAACTCCACCTGCTTCCTCACATCTGAACAGCATGGCTAGAGCTATTGATTTATGATTATTGGTTTGATAAGAATATAAGAGCTTTGCTGGATCAGACCAAGGGTCAGTCTTCTCCAGCATTCTCTTTTCAACTATAGTGAAGCACATGCCTCTAGGAGTTCTTGACAGGACATAAAGGCAACAGCTGTTGCTGATGTAGTACGTGAAGCCTTATACTAGAAGTGCGTGATTCTTATTCCCTGCAACAGAATTTTGTCTGTGTACATTTATTTATACACACTATTTGTTAATTACCTTTGCACTGAAAATATGAACTCAATGCAGCACATCAGTAAAAATAATAAATAGTTGCCATGGTTTGGCATTGGAAATAACATGGAAATGGTATGTAATGTCTCTACCCAATGTGCTCATAATCTATGCAATATGAACAAGTTAGGCATAAGATGACCATCTTCCCTAAAATTGTTCCTAAGCCTAACTCCTTAATTCTCATCCCCAACTAAAACATAGCTTAAGAACATGCAGCTGCTTTGGCTCATGTTGATCCCCTTATTTTACCCTCTCCTCTCTCATTGTTTGGTACTCTTGCCTCTGTCTCCCACCCCTCTGTCATTTCCCCCATGTCAAAACTCAGACTGTAAGCTCCTTTGGCAGATGCTTTCCCCCCTCATTTACAAAACTCTGTAATACTCCGTACACGTTAACAACAGTGTACAGGTAAATAAATACTTAAATAAATCCCAGCATCTACAAACTCTGTCTCAAGTGGCTTAAGTCAGCTTCACTGATTTCAGTAGAGGCCAACAGAACTGACTATGTATTCTCTTCTGCTTCTTTGAGAGCTCCATGCGCATATTGGGCCACATGCTGTTTTCTGGAAAATAGCAAAGAGGGTTAAAGAAAAATGACGGACTGCAGAACTGATGAAACTATGGGAAGCTACATAAAGGATGGGCGGAAGAAGTTGTTCTTGAACAGCGATTTGCAGATGGCCAAAGATAAAAACAGAGGAGGAGAAGCTGTTGCACAAGGGGTGGCATGGGAGAGCGGAAGAAGGGAATTAATTGATTGGCAGACAAATACAGGGGAAGAAAGGCCTGTGAAGTGGAACAGAAGAAGGAGAGATATGATATATCGTTAGACACAGAGTGATTAGAGTCTTGCATGTCAGGAACAGAAGCCGTTGTACAAGATAGAGGGGAAAAGGCAGTGACTTAAAAGTGATAAGCTATAGAATCACTTGTAGTACAAGTATTTATTTATTTATTACTTTTAAAAACAAGTAATTTAAGGAGACTAGGTTAGCCTCTGGCCCCAAACACCTAGGAATAAATCTAGACCACTTTTGATTGCTAGACATCTGATCTGAGATAAAATCTGGTTTTTCAAAAATAAACAGGACACATATATCTCAATGTATCGAGTGCATCTGCCCTTCCATTATTTTAAAATGACAACATACATGCCACAACAGATTTCTCAATGCTAGAGGCAAGGTTGAAGCTAGTTTACCAGATATGTCTTGCACACACACCTTCTCAATCAAATCAAACACATTTTATATCAAAGGACACCTTTTAAAGTCTCTTAAATAACCCTTCACTTGAGAAAATCACAGCTCATAGAAATGAAAGAACATCATGGCTCCACACAAGAAAGCCTCCATAATAATATTTATCTTGCAAAACTGGCTGGATTTCAAATGGTTGTAACACTATTGGTGTAGCTTTCAATTTGCTTCAGGGATATATTAGAGTCAAGTTTCCCAAGTATGTAGGCATCACTGAAATTAAACAATTGTACTCTGTAAAATTAATGCAAAACACATTGTGCCTTCCAATAATTCACCTCTAATTCACATATCTCTGCAGAAAGCAAAATAATAATAATAATAATAATAATAATAATAATAATGCATTGCTATGCCTTCATGCGCTGATATTGCTGGACATACAGCTTGTCAAGGAATCTAAAAAGATTCCCACAACATACCATTATGTTAGTCTAGCCTACCATTACATTAGTCTGCTGCTTTCAAAATGACCAGCATATTACTTTGAACTCAAAATCAGGATTTACTTACAAACACATCCATTAGCAGATGCTCCAACGTGGATTCAATGTCTTCTAGTCTGGCTGCTAAAGTCATTGTGAAGGCAAATACTAGTTCAAATTCAGCAACCCAAAGAATTCAAAGGATCCACAATTGCTGTTAGTGGACCAGCTCACTGAACTGTATACGGTCTGACAGTCTACACAATACCAGAGGCTCAAGTCTTCTCCTGTTCATCACCTAAATCTCACAGCGCTGACTGAGCTATCATTATTACTTTGTCTGAAAGGGAAGGCATAAAGCGGAGGCTGAAGCTGCTGCCTTTCTCCTCAAATAACTCCACGGTAAGAAGAACTGCACTGTATCTGGGAAACCACAACAGAGAGAGCTTTCGTGACAGAGATTCACATACACACAGGGGCATTAGAGACAGGATGTGGAGTGATGTGTCTTTAACTATGACTGATATTTATAGGAGGACAAGGTTTTTTTTGACTCCATTCCATTTCTCTGTTCATTTCTGACCTTTCAACAAATGGCTCAGTACACTGGAGTCTATTGAAAAATGGGGGCAGCAGGTCTCACAGAAGCTGGCTGTGACCAACGCCAGGCCAATTCACACAGCCACCCCTATCAATAGCTCTTTGTCAAAAGCCTATCAGACTCAGCACTGTCTGCTGTTGACAGAAGAGAGCACAGGCATGTAAGAAACAAGGAACTAAAGTTGTGCTGGGACATTAATTTTTTCCTAGAAATATTATTAGCTCCCTTTGCTGCTTGAGAAAAGTAATGTAAAAGCCAAAGTTAAAGGAAGGAACTACGCAGGGGAAAAGGAGCCTCATGTTGAGTTGACTCTTCCTCTTCTGCAACTTCATGTACAACTTACTTTGTATCTCAATGTCATTTCAATGTGCGCTTCCAAAGTGGAGCAGGGAGCAAGGAAATGCACAATATTGTGATGATATGAAGTTCTAAGGTACAAAATGATGTTCTAAGATGCAATGGAAAGGGGAAGGACCAACAACATAGGGCTACTATTGTACTGGCAGAGGTTCTGCATTCTTTATAACATGTACTTTACAAGCCCAGAGCAATATGACCAGTTTGGCAGAAATGAGCATAACCTAAATTATTTGAATGTGGAAAGAATTTACTTGTATATGAGCATGTAATATATATGGCTGGTGAAAATAACATAGGCCGGACTATGTTATAAAATATGTTTTATTTATTTCAGTGGGCTTAGTTCAATTTACTTATTTATTATATTTGCATTTTACCCTTCCTTCCAGGAACTCAGGGTGGCATAATAAAACATAGGGTTTTGCCCAAGTTCGCCAGCCATACATATTACTTGCTCATATGCAATTGGCCTAAGAACTTCAAGGTATAGCCTCAACCTTGAAGCTGAATGTTGGAAGATTCAGGACAGGTGTAAGACACAGCCAGACCTTGGAAGTAATTTGTTACTTGGAATTCATTACTTTTTTGAGGAACGAGTGGGTAATTCCTTTACATTTTGATTGTAATAGAACTAGGAGTAATTGTAATGTTTCCGGCATTACTTTCGGGGGGGGAGCAGGGGAAGTCTTCTGCTCCTCTGATTTGTGGATGAAAATCATGTGCCTCAAACTGGGCTTCTGTGCAGCATCGCTCTTCCCTCATGCTCTGTGGGTGGGTAGGAGGCAACGAGGGAGGAAGTGGAGAGTGAGATGGGTGGAGTGGAGAAAACAATTGTTTAAAAAAAAGGATGGTGGTGGTGAAGAATGGAGTGGAGGGAAAAAGGAGCCAGAGGGCAAGAAGAAAGATGACAGTGTGTGTATGTGTGTGTGTGAATACTGTGTTTGCACCTGGCACACAAAGTGGCCTCCACCACCCTCTCTGGCTACTATGCTGCATTTGCAGTATTTAACTTTTTTGCATCTCAGGGGAAAATGTTTGCTTGGGTGAGTGTCCCTTAGTTGGTGGCAGGGCAGGGTCTGGGAGGTGGTTAAGTGGGAAAGATTATGCTTGCTGGCTGAGTGGGGGGGTTACACTTGGTTTGACGTGCAAAGATCTGAGTAGTGGCCTCTGTCTCCCTCCCCACCTCCCTTACCAGCGGAGAGACCACCATTGCTATCTTATGGATAAAAAAATTATTCTGCTACCTCTGTATGTGTGTGTTTATTTTTAATGTTGTTTTAGGCTACTTAGATGTGCAGCAGCCAAGGCCAGCACCTCATAGGCGTTTTTTTTTAAAAGTAACTGAAATGTAATTGTAGTGTTTACTTTTCAGAAAAAGTAAAGTAATCAGTTAATTTCAGAGCACTTGCAATTGTAACGGCAATTACTACTTTTTTGGGCCATGTAATTGTAATTGTAATTTATTACTTTTTAAAAGTAATCTTCCAAGCTCTGGACACAGCACATAGTTAAACTATGGAATTCACTCCCACAAGAGATAGTGATGGCCACCAACCTGGATGGCTTTAAAAGAAGATTAGCCAAATTCATTGAGAATAAAGCTATCAATAGCTACCAGCCATGATACCTGTGCTCTGTCACCATAGATGCAGGATGCTTCTGAAAACCAGTTGCTGGTAGCCATAGGAAGGGAGAGTGCTGTTGCACTCAGATCCTGACTGCGAGCCTCCCATAGGCCACTGTGGTTGGCCACTGTGGGAACAGGATGCTGGACTACATGGGCCACTGGCCTGATCCAGCAGGTTCTTACTTTGTTCTCATGTTAAACATTGACTTGTTCCTCTCTCTCTCTCTCTCTCTCTCTCTCTCTCTGTGTGTGTGTGTGTGCGTCTGCCTTGAGATTTTCTGCTGAAAAATAAAGGCAGCATATAAACATAATAAACAAACAAATAAATGTTTAAGATATTAAAAACCTTGCAAGTGTCTTATGTTTTATTTTATCATGTATATCTCTACTCACATCAAATATAAAAAGTACATTTGGCATACACAGCTCTTTTGCTCTGCAAGCCACAAAGTGCCTCACAATTAGGGTTGCCAGGTCTCCGGTTTTCTGCCGGAGTCTCAGGGAAAAGGGGGCCGTCTCCGGCCTCCGTCTAGAGTTTGTTTGAAGCCGTTGATCTCCGGCTTTTCAGTGTCTCCGTCAGGCACACATGCGTGATTGACACACGCATGCGTGATGGCTGTGGCTGGACGCCTTCCCGCCCTTTGTGATTGAGGGAGGGACTTCCGGAGAGACAGGAAGTGAGTGAAGTGTAGTCGCCGCCGTTGCAGGTCCTCCGCGAGCAGTAGGAGGAAGGCTTCGTCGGAGGAGGTGGTTAGAGGCCGGCTTGTTGGTAGATAGGCCTTGGGGAGTCGTAGAAAGAGCGGAATTGGTTTTGGGGCAGGAGGCTTGGGAGGCCATCAGGAGAGAGAGAGGGAGAGAGAGAGAGAGAGAGAGATGTTTTTTGTGACTGAAATAGCTGAGATATCCTTTTAAATTGTCCTTTACTGCGGAAGACTCCTTGATATCACCATTGTACTGCTTTTGTGGGAAAAAGTCCTATTAAATACAGACTATTCATGTTCATACTTGCATTGGTCTGCTTGAATTCTGGATGGCGAATGTTTACTCAGGCAGAAACTCAACCTTGTAAAGGTCTAAGTGCCTCATTATGGAACGGGACAAGAGCAGAAGATTGCTGTATTTGCTCTTTTCTAATGTTAAGATGTACCTTCACCATAAGGCCCTAAGGTGTGTTATAACAATCTAAAAATACAATATTAATATTCGTTCAAACAATTTGCAATAAGAATAATACTGTGATTAGTTATATATATATAAAAGTTATAGTTATTTCTATAACCCACAGCATATATATATATATATTATACACACACAAACATATATATCAGCAGTGTCAAAGACAGGAGTGTAGTTTTGCAAGGTCTCAGGGAGTCTTACACCCCTTACTTTTTTGGCAGCAGGGTCCCAGCATCATACTAGCCAATCAGAGTAAAAAGAGATGAGTCAGCCACTGAGAAGTCTCTTCTCAGTAGTTAACTCTCTTTTTCATCATCTGTTGGTGTGGGATAACACATTAACAAGGACCTCATTCTCAACCAAGCAGAAAAAAACAAAAGGAGGAGGAGGGCTGTGACAAACATAAACATAAAGGGACCCTGTATATCTGAATTTGCCACTACACTACTGCTCAAAGGACAGGGTAAAGAGGTGCTTTTTCAGCATATAGTGGAAGCTATACAATGATCACGCTAGACGAACCTCTCAGGGGAGGAAATCCCACAATTTAGGGGCTGCCTCAGAGACAACCCTTCCCCAGACTGCCATTCCCCACACTCAAGAGGGTCCTCACTGCTGATCTTAACACCCCAAAGGGAAGGAGGTGGTCTTTCAGATATTTGGAGCCTAAGTCATTTAAGGCTTTATACTCAATGTGAGCACAGAAACAAACTGGCAACTGGTGTAGTCGTTTTAAAATGGGTTATATATGCTCTAAATGGATCCCTAGCCAGTAACCTGTCCATTGCCAATGCATTATGGATCAGTTGAAGTTTCTAAGTTGTCCTCAAGGGCAATGCATTTATGCTGCAGTCCAACACACACCTGGGAGAAAGTGCTAGTTAACTCAATGGGACGTACTTTTGAGTAGACATATATAGGATATATATATAGAGAGAGAGAACTATCTATGATAATATACCTTTTCTGATGATGTTGACATTCATCCCTCTCCTTTTCTTTCACTTCTAATTAGTTTACCAAAAGGAGAATCAGGCAGGGGAGAACCTCAGGGAGATGGGCTGAAGAAGCCCAGGGAGATGGGCTCAGGAACCACAGGGAGAGGGCTGCATAACCCTCAGAGAGCGGCTGAAGAACCTCAGGGAGAGGGCTGCATAACCTCAGAGGGGGGGGCAGAGAGAGCAATGGGCTGCATAACCTCAGAGAGAGGGGGGCGGCTGTGGGCTGAACAATTCTCAGCGCTGATGTGCCTGTCCCTCCACCTTTATCTTGCTGTAGATAGTTGGGACGAGGTCCAGAACATCCGAGAAGCACGCACAGCAGGATCTTGGTAGGCATGCCTTTATGGAATCATATGGCTTTCTTTATGGAATCAATCCATGTCTTGTTTGGCCTTCCTATTTTTCTACTCCCTGCTATTTTCCCAAGCATTATAAAAGATTATTCTTATTTTGTATAATCTTTTATAAGACGTTTCATCTTGATGCAATTAAAAACCATTCAATTGCTTCAGCAGGCAAAAAAGTCATTAAGTGGTCTGCCAAGACCCTCAGTAATGTTCAAGTAGTGGTGGTGGTGAGTTTGCAAATCCCTGGTCTATCGCCTTGCTGTCTGGTTGTGAGCTTACAGGATGCATTTGACTGGCCAGGGTTGGATGCTGGGTTTGAAGAACATAAGGACAGCCCTGCTGGATCAGCCAAAGGCCCATTTAGTCCAGCGTCTTGTTTGCACAGTGACCACCTAGATGCCTGTGGGAAGCCCAAAAGCAGGACCCGAGTGCAGCAGCACTGTTCCCACTTGTGATTCCCAGCAAATGGTACACAGAGCCATATAGCTTGTGATATGAAGGGCCTTTACTCTGATCCAACAGGGCTCCTCCAGCAGCATTGTGGCATACTTGTGTGCAGGGCTGGATTTCCCACTAGGCCCCTGCATTAGTGCCTATGAAACTCCTACAGATCTACAAGAAAGTTTGGGTTCTACAAAATAAGTTAATTAATGCAAATTATTGTGTGATGTAGCAGTTTAATAGTGAATTAAATGTGTGGTGTGAATGTGGCATTGTGTGCACTCTGCTGTCCTGATTTTAAACAACAAACACTGTCCTTAATTTGCCTGTGAGGAACATGTTGAGGAATACTGCCTTATTTTTTTTTTGTTAGTGTGCAGACAGGTGCTAAAATGTTCTATTTTGCAGCCTATTTTGCATTCTTAGCTATTAAACCTCCCGAGAGGGTTGTGTGGCTGCATCGTGATGTAAATTTGCACACAGAGACAAAAAAAAAAACACCACACCTCCAGACACGGCTTTCATCACTGTATCTCCTTTGCCAGGTTGTAAATGTGCTTGGCTGTGCATCAGTTCTGTAATAACTACAGTCAGCTCACAACTCTCATCAGGCCTACAGATAATTGAGGGCGATGGGAGTTTGGGGTCCAGCAACATCTGGAGGAACACAGGTTCCCCCACCCTCACCGTAGAGCCAATCTGAGCCCAAGGGCCGCATTCCTTTCTGGGCAGTCTTCTGAGGGCCATGTCCCAGTAGTGAATGTGGCCACTGGCCAGAGGCAATCAATTTTACCTTCTATGTTTTGTTATGTGCCTTCGAGTCGACTACGACTTATGGCGACCCTATGAATCAGCGACCTCCAAGAGCATCTGTCATGAACCACCCTGTTCAGGTCTTGTAAGTTCAGGTCTGTGGCTTCCTTTATGGAATCAATCCATTTCTTGTTTGGCCTTCCTCTTTTTCTACTCCCTTCTGTTTTTCCCAGCATTACTGTCTTTTCTAGTGAATCATGTCTTCTCATTACGTGCCCAAAGTATGATAACCTCAGTTTCATCATTTTATCTTCTAGGGATAGTTCTGGTTTAATTTGTTTAACATGGCTGCAACCATATCTACTCAGAAGTAAGTCCTATTGAGTTCTATGGGGCTTAGTTCCTTAATAAGCATGTTTACAGTTGCTGCCTTCAGGGGCATCCATCTGTGCTCCCATCTAACATCTCTGCAACACTGAGCTTCTTTCTTCCAATAATGGCCTGGCCTGAGGGCACGTAAACCCTTCTTGCCAGAAGCAAGTAAGCTAGATTAAATGTTCCCTAAAGGCATTGAACTGTGACCTGGGAGACCAGGGTTTGAATCCCCACACAGCCATGAAGCTCACTGGGTGACCTTGGGCCAGTCACTGCCTCTCAGACTCAGAGGAAGGCAATAGTAAACCACCTCTGTCTGAATACTGCTTACCATGAAGACCCTATCTGGGATCAACTTGAAGGCAGTCCATTTCCATTTTGCATCACCCTAAGCTTGTGAGAAAGAATGACCTTGTCACTTCAGATGGACCTAGGAACACCTTATTTTAAGTAAGATTTCTATTTTAATCGCCAGAGAATTTTTTTTTTAATGGTATGCTCCAAGCAACTGTGGTTGATACAATGTATCATGTTTAATGATGTCACTAGGGCCTGCCCCGTGATGTCACTAGGGCCCGCCCCATGACATCACTAGGGCCCGCCCCGTGATGTCACTAGGGCCTGCCCCCATTTTCTCAGGTTTTTGGATGGTTCCAACCTGGCAACCCTACTCACAACTTAAAGTCAATTACACTGTGCCCTTTCTGACATCCACTAAAATCAAACCGAGCTTTTGCACTTATATCAGTGGGGATTCCCATTGTATTACATCTGGAGGAAAGAGAATATGGAAAAATGACTGGACTTATTCCAACAGACTGCATAGCACCAGGCCAGAAATAAAAAGCTGGAATTGAATTCTTGTCTTCTGATACCCAGTACATCACTATCTGCTAAACGGTGCTGCCTCCATATTTTATATTTTTGTAGGATCTAGGGGATGGGCCATAGACCAGTAATAAAGCACTTGCTTTGTATGCATAAAGGTCCCAGATACAATCCCTGGCATCTCCAAGTAAAAGAATTTCAGGTAGCAGAGCTGGAAAAGGTCTCTACCCAAGAGAGATGCTGCCAATCAGAGTAGACAATATTAGGTTAAATGGACCAAAGTTCTTGGGGACAAGTCACAGGTCAGCTGTAGAGTGCATACTTTGCATGCATAATGATGCAAGGTTAAAACCCTGGCATCTCAACTTAAATAATTTTAACCTATGGATGTTACAGTGGTCCACTATCAGTTGGAATACTGGATTAGACCGATCGATATTTTGTTTCAGTATAAGGTGGGTGTGATGTTCCATACATTTGTGTTAATGTTTCATGATTGATATATAAAAGAGGTTTGTATTAGAATAATTTAGGTAAGTAGTGAGTGTTGAGAGAGGGGAATGAGCGACTAGAATGCTGGAGTGTGCTGGATGGAGATTGGCTGAGTGACTGGGAGTGAGAAGTTTATATTTGAGGGGTTGGCAGTATGGCTGTTAGATCAGAACAGATTGAATGGGATTGACTGTAAGGGACCGTTAGTGGTAGACAGTAGGGTCAGCATTGGTTTATTATTTTGGATTGAGTTGGTGACAGAGTGGAGACACAGAGTAGGAATAATAGAGTGGGTAGGCCAGGTAGGACTTTACTTTAAAGTGTTTAAAGAACATACAGTAACTTAAGTGTAAGACTTTGGGACAATTAATGAGGCCACATGCTTATAAACAAGTGAACTTGCTTCTTTTTAATACTGCTGTTCAATAAAGAAATATTATTTGTGTTCACACATACATGCCTCATTATTGGTTATACTAAAGGTAAATCAGATGCCTGTTATCTGTGGTAGCAGCAGGAACCTGAAGGAGTGTTTAAAGTATCAGGTTACAGGAGCTAAACTCAGAGTTGTGAGCTTTAAAGAGACAAAGTGTCACAGGGGAGTTGAGGCTTGCCTAGAGACCTGAGCCATTATAGCAAAAGGCCCGGGGGAATATAGGAAGGAATCCCTAACAGCATTTCTATAAGGTGTGTAAAAGTGGTAATGCCCCCATGCCCCCTGTTAACAAAAGTGGGTTGGTGAAGTGGTGAGGCATGACATTGACTTGTTGTGTCCATATGCTCTTGATGAGGGCCTAAACTTACAAAGAACTCACTTCCTGTTTTAGAGTGTACTTTTTAAAAAACAATAATGTATGCATTTTAAAAGATCTAACCCATCCTCTTTCTTCAGTTTAAGAAAAACAAGTATAATGTAGCAACATAAGCAAATGAATTGTAACAAGGAATGGACAAATGAATGAATAAATTTGTTGATTTCAGTCAAGGACCAGCACAGATTGGACAAACAAATGTATTGGGTGATTTATAAAGGCAGGTGATCCCAGAAGTAGACAGAATGCATTGGGATGTGAAGCTGTAAATTCTGTCTGCATGTTCTTGATTATAGTTGATACCACCTTTTCAACCATCTACTACAGTTGACGGGCAGGGAGTGACAGGTGACATTTACTAGACATCGGTATAACAGTCCATTTAGAGCATGATGTAATAGATTACTTCAACAGTAATGAAGAGAGATCAAGATGTTTCCCTGACAGACAAACTCCTATAGTTCCTTGTATAAGACTAGTTCCTTGTATAAGACAATAGATTAGCTCCCCCACAAGGAGAACTTTTAGCACAACAGCAAACTTGAAGATTCACAACCTATTTATCCTTGAATGGCTGTCCCTCAGTGGAAACAGGAATATCACCACTAGGATTACCGTTTAATTTCAAAAATACTGGATGTCTGGGAGGAGCCAGCATCAGGGTAAAGACAGAACCTGATTGGTTGAGAGGAGGGCAAGGAACCAAGCAGGGCAGAAATTGGTGGGCCATGGCTGGGGGCATTTGGCAAGAATGGGCAGAGTCTGAAGGAATCTGGAATTAACTAGCTTCTCAGACACTAGAACTGGGTACTTAGTAAAACATGTCAATTTGTCCCCTGGTCAGACCAGTAAAATACTGGGTGAACCAATTCAATACTAATTTGTTGGTAATCCTAATTATATATGACAATTTACAAAAGCTGTTTGGGAGCTGAAAGCACATTCAGTAGGTACCCCTTGGTGTGGTAGCACCCCAGCCACACTTCATTCAGACTGTCGTAGTATCAGTTAAGAATGGTCTGCATATTCTGGCCCCAGGAGAGGTGGTTAGCAGTTGAAGCAATAAATCTGTTTATTAAGCTTACTACCAATAAACAAATGGGAACATGAGAACGACCTTGTTTTAGGGCCAAACTAGTTTAAAACCAACCAGGAAGGAGTGAGACCAAGGCATTGATGGACGGGTTAACCCTTTCCCTTAGACCAGGGATGGTGAACCTGTGACCCTCCATATGATGATGGACTCACAGCTCCCATCATCCTTGACCACTGGCCATGCTGGCTGGGCTGACGGGAGTAGGAGTTCAATGACATCAGATTTCCCATCCTTGCCTTAGACAATTTCCTATATTGGAGGGAGAAATATCAATAATTTAAGATATGCAGATGATACCATACTACTAGCAGAAACCAGTAATGATTTGAAACGAATGCTGATGAAAGTTAAAAGAGGAAAGCACAAAAGCAGGCCTACAGCTGGACATCAAAAAATAATGACAACAGAAGATTTGTGTAACTTTAAAGTTGACAATGAGGACATTGAACTTGTCAAGGATTATCAATACCTTAGCACAGTCATTAACCAAAATGGAGACAATAGTCAAGAAATCAGAAGAAGGCTAGGACTGGGGAGGGCAGCTGTGAAAGAACTAGAAAAGGTCCTCAAATGCAGAGATGCATCACTGAACACTAAAGTCAGGATCATTCAGACCATGGTATTTCCGATCTCTATGTATGGATGTGAAAGTTGGACAGTGAAAAAAGCAGATAAGAGAAAAATCAACTCATTTGAAATGTGGTGTTGGAGGAGAGCTTTGCGCGTACCATGGACTGTGAAAAAGACAAATAATTGGGTGTTAGAACAAATTAAACCAGAACTATCATTAGAAGCTAAAATGATGAAACTGAGGTTACCATACTCTGGACACATAATGAGAAGACATGATTCATTGGAAAAGACAATAACGCTGGGAAAAACAGAAGTGAGTAGAAAAAGAGGAAGGCCAAACAAGAGATGGATTGATTCCATAAAGGAAGCCACAGACCTGAACTTACAAGATCTGAACAGGGTGGTTCATGACAGATGCTCTTGGAAGTCGCTGATTCATAAGGTCGCCTTAAGTCGTAATCGACTTGGAGGCACCTAACAGCAACAGACCCTCTTAAACTCCTGTTTGTCCCAGATATAGATACTCTATATTAGATATATTGTCTAATTTGGCCCTTATTATAGTCATTTTGGGTGCTCAGAAGAGAGATCTTCTAAGCAAACTAACCCCCCAATGAAGGAGACCACTATCTAAAAACATTGGACTGGACACCTAGAATATGTTTGCATGAATGGATAGTGATAACATTTAATGGCTAGTAGCTATTAGGCAGTGGCCACTCTTTGAGTGGGGGCTGGTAGATACAGTTTTAATATATTTACAAAGGAAACAAAACTCTGATTTATTTGCAACAGCTATGAAGGAGCACTGTTTGTGTGTGTGTGTGGCTTTTGCTAGTATTGTTTGTTTCAGCATTTACTCACTCCATGCTCATCTTGTATATCTATGTTACTGTAATTGTTTATAGATTATACTTTTAATGTTTTAATATGTATGTGGTGATATCTGTACTCTGATTTTTTTGTACATTACCCCTGAATCTGAATAAAGGGGGTTAAAATGCAGTAAATAATAATAGCAAACAGTTATTACAAAACATTCTAAGATGAAAACTGGGGCTCCAAAGAGATGTCCTAGGAACTTTCTTCCACTTGCAGATGTGGAGAGCAAAAGGCACTGTCTTCGCTCATGTATGATCCTCATATATTTCATTTTACCTACCTGCCTCGTATGCATTATTTAACAGAAGAGAGTTAGATATAAGATGAACGTTTTTGTTTTGCATATGAAATACTGCCTGGAATAGTCATACATTTGCTCACCTGCAGATAGATTTTACTGCCTGCCCAGAGAGACTAAAACGAGACATTTCATTGCGATAATAAATTTTAAAAAGCATACAAGTGCTTCCTTGTAATATTTAATGCACAATGGAGAGCTGGTAAATACATTACAGCCGTCTCCATAGGATCATTGACAGGATGGCATGGCATTTTGTTCAGGAACGCATTGATAGAGTCCACGCTAACAGTCTATTAACCGTATTAAAATCTCATTGGCCAACCAATGTCATCTTGTATGTTTAGACTGATGATTTGATTTGACAGAATTGGTCAGACAAACATGGAGCTCTTTCCCCTTTTTCTGTTCACAGGGAATGAATTTTAAGATTTCAGAAACCAATAGACAGTAAAAACAGTGTCAAGAGTAGAAAGAGTGAGGGAAAGCCTCAACTGAACATATAATGGCCTCCTTCATTTGGATTCCTCCCCACCCATCATTTTTGTCATTGATTCTTTATTACTCTCTGGCCATAGGCCTCAAACAGGTAGTACATTTTATAATTACAGAGGTCATTTTAAACAGACAGATAAAAACATAAATATAATTACAATCGAACAAATAATACATTTTCTACTTAGACTAATCATTTTTAAAATTACAGTTAGAATCATAATTATTATTGCTGTCAATGTATTTGCTAACTGAGGAGTCCTAATTACGCTGATCGTTTCCTCCGCAGTTTCAAAGCTGCTAAGGCAAATAAGGCCACCCTGTATGTAATGCCAGGGTCCCTATCTGAGAGGAGGAAAAAGATACGTGATGGTGGGTCTACTGGAGCATGGGTCAGTACCTCATCCAAAAATTTTGATCGAGGATGATTGTATAGGGAGCATTTTAACAAGTAGTGTGGGAGATCTTCCACCTCAGGAGCATCACAGATGCACAGTCTTTGGGTCCTTGGGGTCCCAATGTATCTTCCAGTCAAATATGCCGTGGGCATTGACTGGAATGTAAGAGCTGTAAAAGCATGATGCAGATTTACTGCTGTGAGAAAATCTAGATATTGCGCTTTATTTTGATCGATTTTGAAAAGACTGTACCATCTTGTAAACTTAGTTTGTTATTGTTAACCTATCTGTCCACGCAGTATGTCGAAGAATGATCTCCGTAAAGCTAATTTTGTTAGAGGGATCTTGTAAGGCTTTACAACCTATATGATAGATTTGGCAAATTTTTGTTAATTGGGCGGACCAGAATTTGTCCGACCATATGTTTGAAACATTGATTTTTAAGGTTTGCCTTGAGGGGGATTGTTTGTCCGCCTTGCAATAATTTACCAGAGCTGAATGGATCTTTGCCCTAACTGGAGAGGTCCCTGTTTCAGCCCAAATTAACGCTGCTGGAGTAGGTGAAGGGAGGAGCAGAAGTTTTTTAAAGAATTTATTTTGAACTGTCTCTAACTGTTCTAATAATGGGTTTTCCCATCCCCAAATAGGTGCTCCATATTGCATCATGGATACTACTTTACTCTGAAATATTTTAAGAGCCGGGGAGACTAAATTACCTCTTGCTGAACGATAGAAATTCAGGATAGTTCCACTGGCTCTAAGTGCGGCCGATTTAGTGTACTCTATGTGCTTTCTCCAAGAAAGGGAGTCAGTGAAATATACGCCGAGATATTTAAAAGTCCGGCATTGCTCGATTTGATGACCATTAATTGTCCATTTGTATATTGGTGACCTATTACCAAATATCATGATTTTTGTTTTGGAGCAATTGATCTGAAGCTTTTCGGTGTCGCAGTAAGATGATAACTTTGTTAAGCCCCTTCTAAGTCCATTGCGGGTTATTGATAATAAAACCATATCATCCGCATATAATAGGAGGGACACTTTCCTTGTGCCCAGGGATGGGGGGAAAAGGTCCGTTCCTGAAACTGCCGATACTATGTCGTTAAGATAGAAATTAAATAGAAATGGGGCCAAGGGACATCCCTGTTTAACTCCTTTGGTTATTGGAAAGGGATCTGTCTGCGAGCCTGTTGGGCCTACTCTGACTCTAGCGCTGGTATTCGAGTATAAAGATTTTATCAGACATAAAAGGCGACTGTCTATGTTAGAGATTTTAAGTTTCTCCCATAATCTTGGTCTATCAATTGAATCAAACGCAGCCGCTAGATCTACAAAAGCAACATATAAACGTTTTGTTGGACCTTGTAGTGATTTTTTTGCTAGGAAGGAAAGAGTGGCGCAATGGTCTATGGTGTTAAAACCTTTCCTAAATCCTGCTTGTTCTGGGCAGATTATCTGATTGTCCTCCTCCCATTCCTCAAGCTTCATCATCAGAAATTTTGCGTAGAGTTTAGCTCGGGTATCTATCAGGCTTATGGGACGGTAATTATTCAGAGCTGCACGTTCACCCTTTTTGTAGATTGGAATTATTATACTTAGGTTCCAGCCTTCAGGCAGGGTACCTGTATTATTTATTTGGGTGAAAAGTTTGGCCAACACTGGGACCCACCAGTCAGGGAAGTTTTTAAAGATTTCTGGAGGTATCATGTCCTCACCGGGAGCCTTCCCTTGCTTAAGGGAGGAGATTAGAAACTTAATTAAGGATGGTGAGACTGTGGGCCAATGGGCCATTGATGTCTCCTGCGACAGATGGAGAGGGGGGTGACAGGTGGTTTGTTGAGTATTGTGATGGGCATAATGATCGAACCATTGTGTTGCTGTTATCTGACATGGCTCTCGGGGGCGGTTTATCCCTCTGGCTGTCAGGTCCCAAAATTTACTCTCGTTTCTATCTTTGACCGCTTGCGCAAGGGAGTGCCATCCAGCTCTGGCAAATGAGTGTTTTTTCTGTTTTAATAGCTGCTTGTAGCGTGTTCTGTGTGACACTAGAGATACCCGAGTGTAGTTTATTGGGTCTCGTGATATCCCCCTTGAATATTTCATTAGCTGATTCCTGGCCTTTATGCAATCTCTGTCAAACCATGACTTGGCCCAATATCTAAGTGGCTCCTGTAAATGTATCTTTGTTAGTTTTGGTCTGAGAGCTTGTGTTATATTTTGATATTGGGCCAGGACATCGCCGGAACCGTTTATTAGCTTTTGTTTGTATGCTTGGAGTTGAGGACTGGTCAGGTGGTAATCGATGGAGGTATGTACCTCTTGGGACCAAGGCTTTCTCCGTTCTATCGGTAAGCAGCCGTCCCTCACAAGCCTTATAGGAGGGAGACTAGTTAGAGACGTCTTTAAAGACAGCGTTAAGGGAAAGTGATTACTTTCAGGCCTATTATCAACTCTGAACCCTGAAACCTCTAAATGGAGTGGCATTGAGATAAATATGTAATCGATTACACTGGCACCTCTATTGTTCATATAAGTATATGTTCTGTTAGAGGAGTCCAGTTTAGAGCCATGAAGACAATAAAGGGTTGACATTTTCAGGAACTCGGCTAGCCAGCGGCCTTGTTTATTAGAGTGTATGTCCTGTGATGACCTGGTGTCTGTGGCAGGAGGTGGATAGGGATCAAAATTCGAAGAGACTTCCTCCCATGGTCTGATTTGGCCTAGTCTGGCGTTAAAATCCCCACATAGAATAATATGGGATTGTGGGTATTGTTTCCTTATGTCATTCATTATGTCTGAAAGATCTTCCCACGATGATTCCATTCGGGCTATTGTGAGTGGAAAATAGATATTTACACATATGAGTGTACCAATTTTGTCGTCGGTCAACCTTACTGCTAGGGCATATTGTGTGTCTCCGCAGGATAATATCTCGGACTCCAGCAGTAGATCCACCGAGATTAATGTGGTAAGACCCCCACTTGCTCTCCCTTTATTTTTGCTTTTAGTTGCTGGTAAATTAAAAACTCGGAGAGATGGTGCTTCTTCGGAAGGTAACCATGTTTCTTGAAGACATATTATCTTGAATTTTTGTAAGTATACTGACCATTCAGAGTCATGGAGTTTGTTATTCCATCCCATGATATTCCATGAGAGTATCAAAACGGGTCAATTACAGGCTGTTCTATAGGTATTTATGTTAGTTTTTATATAGCTGTCAGAACAAAGATTTGATCCCTCTGTCAGACTCCTTGATAGCAGGTGGGACAACGACTTTATCTTCTCTTTCTGTACTAGATTAGAGGCCAATAAAGATGTATCTTTTGTCATTCTCTCTGGTTGGACTGAGTCCCACTCTTTTCCAGCTTTGCTGGCATTGGATAACTGAGAGGGAAAATTTGGCATAGGCAGCTGGATATGTACATTCACCAGACGGAATTTCATGAGGTCCAATCTGGCAAGTATTGCAATTCTTTCATTGAACGGAAGTGCGGCGAAAGCTTCTAAGAGTGATAATTCGTCCTCATCCAAGGGTTCTTGGGACCAATACAAGGTTTGGTTCAACTCTTGTGCCGGCAAAGTCTCTGCGATATCGGAGTCGGATGTAGTCACTTTTGAAGCCAAAATAGGTTGGTCTACGTGGTCCAGGAAAATTGAATTCTCTGATATTTTTGATCTTTTGTTATATATCGGAGATAGTGAAGGACTGAAAGTCTTTTTGGTGAGCAAGGGCCAGGGAACTGTCTTGTTTTCGAAGAAACGGTGGGCGTAAACTCCTTGTCGAGCCAGTAAGGGTCTGTCTTACCAGAATTTTTTTGCCTTCTGCACTGTTGCAAACGAAATCACTGCCCTGGCATTTATTCCATTATAATATAAATACTCGACACGTGTTATGTCTTTCATAGAGAGATCAAATAGGGCACAATGATGTAAAAATGTTAGGAGGTGTAGTTTCCTTTCTGTTTGGAACTGCAAACCAATTGGCTTTGGATAGTTGTCGAGGACTATTTTATGCTGGATCCACCTCAAGTCCCATACTTCTTGTTGATTTACTTGGTCATCATTTGAGTAATGGTCTGGAATCTGTGGGCTTGATCTTAATAGGTTCAACTCCTGAATGTCCGTATTCCCATTTGTTGGGCTATCTTTCTTCCCCTTGCCTGCTTTGCCTTTCATTTGTGCTGTGTTCTGATCCAAAGTCTTAAATAGCTTATGAAAATTTATTTTGTTCCGTTTCACAGTTTTTATATTTTTTATATTCTGTGTTTTTTTCCTTTTTGGTGGAATTTTTGTTTTTGTTTTTGTTTTCTTCTTTTTCTCTTTCGGTAATTTAATGGTAGATGGTACTATGTCCTTATGTGGAATTTGTTGTGTCCTTTCGGAAGGGTAAACATTCTTTAAAATATTTGAAGGGTTTTGTTGGTGGGGAACCAGAAGTTTTAGATGGAATTCCACCAAGTCCATTAATAAGCTATTGCACTCGGTAAGGAATGCTCTTATCTGTCCTAATTCTGCATTTATCTTAGACAGGCTTGTTGATGATAAGTGTTGACAGTCATGTTTTGATGCATTGGATTCTGAGAAGGTCTGATTGCCATGCTCTTCGGCTAAGGATGGTTCATTGGCAGCCATTTCTATAGAAGTATCCTCCTCTGGGGTTTTATTAGCCTGAGAAAGTAGCTTGGCCAGCTCCCAATCCTTTTGTTCTGCCGCCCTCAGCTCGAGTGCCAAGTTGGGTGTTGTAGGAGTAACATCCTCCCAGTCAATTAAGTTTTTTGTATCTATCGACCAGTCGTTTGGGCATAGGGGAGTCCATCCCTCTGAGTTTTCCTTATGATTAGTTGGGAGTGACTGGAAAAACTGGGTTATTTTTGGTTGATTCCCATCCTCTTTCTTGTCCTTGTTGGTTAAAGGTGTAGACAGGATCGGCAGATCTTCTTTTCCTTGACCATTTTGAGATGTATGTGCTGCTTTAACAGGAGAGCTTGCTTCTAGCACTTTTCGTGCCCTCCTCGTCAGTACCATTTTTATGTTTGTTTATTGGCAAGTAACTCTTCAAAGATACAAACTGTATCCTCTGCTCTAAGGAAGGTTTGTCCTTGGGAATACTACATTTGTTTCAAATGTTTTCAAACTCCGTTTCGTCTCCAGCCGTGGGCTTGCTCTATTTCTTGCATTCTATTATCTCTGTCTTCTGTCTGTTAACCTCCCTTTACAGATAACATTCCTAAGCTGCTGAGAGCCACATCAGAAGAGGAGGAGGTTTAGGTTTAAGCTTTGGTGTTATAATTGTTAATGTTATTACTTGAATTCGGTTTTGTTGATTTTTGTTTGGTGATCGAGGGAGGAGAGATAAGAAAAGGCGACTCACCCTTTGCCAGAACCGGAACCAGAATCAATTCAAAAGGGGTCAGGAATTCTCCCCGTCATTTTTTGTCTAATCCACTGGTCTCCACCAAGGAGCCTCAAAAAGTGGCTGCAAAACCTAGGAAGCTGTCAGATTCATGTATTTGTGTTCCCCATTATAATGGTACTAAAAACTGAGAGGAATGTAGCCTGTTAAGGTGATTCATTGAACTGTAGGCCACATAGAAACGTTTCTCATATGGAGGTCATTACAGGCTTTGGTACAGAAGAGAGAATATTCACCACAAGAAAAATAAATGGCTGCTGCTCATCATTTTGAACATTCCAAAGTTAAGCATGCATTGAGTTGATCACTGAGACTTAAAACAGGTGAACAAAAGGCTGGGCCATCTGTTGCTGTGCTGTGCTACTCCTCATTGCAGATTGAGGGGGTGAACTCTTTGGGTTCTTCTCTACATAAAATATCCCTTGCATACCTAGAAAATGTAGCATGTCAGAGGATGGCTAACAAAGATATATTTTCTGGTTCTGAATGTTCAAGGACTCAGTATTCAATCCTCCTCCCCCACCCTGCAGTTGGGAATGGTACAGCCCAGGAGGAGATGCACCATAGGGGGGTTCTGTTTTAGCTCCAAGACATATTTCGCTACTACGCCACCCTGTGACATATAAAAAAATTAGATCCAAAAATATCTAAGACTGGAATGCCCATGAATATTTAAAAGACACCACATAATTTATAGGTCCACTAACTTCCAATACACACAGTATTGGATACACACAGTAAAGTTACAAGGTGCCATAAAGAAAACACAGACTGTGAGTAGGTTTACACTGTCAATTTCTGCCACAATATACATGGTTATCTCACCATCTGGAGAAAGTTCATTCAGTTCAGTTTATAAAGCCATGAGAGTGGCTGTACACTATAGCCAGCGTGGATTTTTCACATTCTGCAATGTTAAAGTGAAAATACCCCCCATGCTATTCTGCTGCTTCCCATATGCTCATTTCAAACCAAATAGTCTTAATAGTCCTGAACACAGAAATACTTGCTTAACAACCCTCTAAATGTTCATGGTGATACACAAAACAATGAGAGAGAATCTACATTGCATTGGCTGCCTGTATGTTTCCGAGCTCGATTCAAGCTGCTGGTTTTAACCTATAAAGCCTTACACGGCTCGGGACCACAATACCTGATGGAACGCCTCTCCCAATACGAATCCACCTGTACACTACACTCAACATCTAAGGCCCTCCTCCAGGTGCCTACTCCGAGGGAAGCTCGGAGGGTGGCAACAAGGGAGAGGGCCTTCTCAGTGGTGGCCCCCAAATTATGGAATGATCTTCTTGATGAGGTGTGCTTGGTCCCAACACTGTTATCTGTTCGGCGCCAGGTCAAGACTTTCCTCTTCTCCCCAGCATTTTAGCATGTGTTTTTAAATTGTTTTACATTTTTTAAATTGTGTTTTAAATTGTTTTTAAAAGATGTGTTTTAAATTTGTATATTTGTTTTTAAAGTTTTTAGTTACTGTAAACAGCCCAGAGAGCTTCGGCTATGGGGCTGTATACAAATACAATAAATAAATAAATACAGATCAAAGTGTAAAACAAGAGGAAAAAAATCCAGACCCCTGCTGGACTTTTTTCTGTCAGCGGTCTCATAATTTGTTGAAATTAATTAAAAATCAGCCATGTTCACAGAGGATCTGTAATCACTGATCTTGACCCATACTCTGACCTTCATCTTCTGCAGTTTAAAAGTTTAAAATATGCATGGCTGATTTTTTAATTAATTTAAGAAATTTAACATTGGAGTCTACAATAGAGCAGGCATGCTCAGTAAGAACCAACTGTCAGTGTTCTAAAAGCCAGACTAACAGCTGTTTGGCTTGGCTAATCAGGTGGCAACACCCACACCAGACATTTATTCCACTTTAAACAGTCCTGGCTGCCCCAAAAGAATCCTGGGAAGTGTAGTTTGTGAAGGGTGCTGAGAGTTGTTAGGAGCCACCTATTCTGACAGAGCTTCAGTGGTCAGAGCGGTTTAACAGTCAGCCCCTCTTCCCAGGCACTTCTGGGGATTGTAACTCTGTGAGGGGAATAGGCGCCAAAAAGATAGCAGAGATGGCACCTGCCTAATATTCAAGGGGAGGGAATTCCACAAGGTAGGTGCCACCACACTAAAGGTCTGTTTCCCATATTGTGCAGAACGAACCTCCTGATAAGATGGTATCTGCAGGAGGCCCCCACCTGCAAAGCGCAGTGATCGACTGGGTATATAAGGGGTAAGATGGTCTTTCAGGTATCCTGGTCCCGAGCTGTATAGAGCTTTGTACAGCAAAACTAGAACCTTGAACTTGGCCCGGTAGCAAATGGGCAGCCAGTGCAATTCTTTCAGCAGCAGAGTGACATGTTAACAATACCCTGCCCCAGTGAGCAGTCTCGCTGCCGCATTTTGTACCAGCTGCAGCTTCCAGACCAACCTCAAGGACAGCCCTACATAGAGCGCATTACAGTAATCCAGTCTGGAGGCTACCACTGCGTGGACAACAGTGGTCAGGCTATCCTAGTCCAGAAACAGCCGCAGCTGTTTTACCAGCCGAAGCTGGTAAAAGGCACACCTCACAGAGGTCACCTGGGCCTCTAGCGACAAAGATGGATCCAGGAGCACCCCCAGGCTACAGACCTGCTCTTTGAGAGGGAGTATGACCCCGTCCAAAGCAGGCAACTGACCAATTATCCGAACTCGGGAACCACCAACCCACAGCGCCTCCGTCTTGCTAGGATTCAGACTCAGTTTATTGGCCCTCATCCAGCCCACCACCGAGTCCAGGCAGCGGTCCAAGGCTTGCACGGCCTCTCCTGATTGAGATGTTATGGAGAAATACAGCTGGGTATAATCAGCATAGCACTGACACCTTGCTCCAAATCTCCTGATGACTGCTCCCAAGGGCTTCATATAGATATTAAACAGCATGGAGGACAAGATGGTACCCTGCGGCACCCCAGAGCACAACTGCCAGGGGGCCGAAAGACAGTCACCCAATGCTATTCTCTGAAAGCGACCCTGGACATAGGATCGGAACCACTGTAAACAGTGCCTCCAATACCCATTTCACCAAGTCGGCCCAGAAAGATACCATGGTCAATGGTATCAAAAGCCACTGAGAGATTAAGTAAGAATAACAGGGTCGCACTCCCCCTGTCCTTCTCCTGACAAAGGTCATCCATCAGGGCAACCAAGGCCGATTCAGTCCCATAAATAGGCCGGAACCCAGACTGGGATGGGTCAAGATAATCAAGAGTACTTGCAATTGCTGCACCACAACCCTCTCAATCACCTTCCCTAAAAAGGGGGTATTTGCAACAGGTTGGCAGTTGTCACAAACCAATGGGTCCAGGGTGGGCTTTTTCAGGAGTGGTCGGATCACCACCTCTTTCAAGGTGCCTGGAACCACTCCCTCCTACTGACCACAACGTGGATCCACTCGGTCAAACCCCCTCAACAAGCTTTAATAAGCCAAGAAGGGTAAGGGTTGAGAGAACACATTGCTAGTCACATCATCGCATGCACCTTGTCCATATCATCAGGCTGCATCAACTGAAACCGTTCCCAAGAAGTTGCAGCAGACGTTGCACTGGACACCTCATTGGGAACTACAGTAGATGTGGATGGGGCATCAAGACTGCTGCGGAGATGAGCAACTTTACCCTTAAAGTGCCTTGCAAACAATTCACGGTGGGCCTCCAAAGGGTCTAAAACTCCATTTCCTGGAGTTGATGTCAACAGACCCGACAATATGGAAAAGGTCCACTGGATGGCTACTTTGAGGATGCGATGGAGGCAGAGAAGTGGGCCTTCTTCACCGCCCTCACCGCCACACAGTAGGCACGGTTATGATGTTGTACTCGTGCCGGATCAGCCTCACAGCATGTATTTCGCCACTTGTGCTCTAGCTGTCGTCCAGCCTGTTTCATTGCCCTTAGCTCACTGGTGTACCAAGGTGCAAGCCGGGCTCCATAATGCTGGAGAGGGCACTCGGGGGCAACCGTGTCAAGAGCCTGATGCGCCTTGCTGTTCCACAGCATGACAAGGGCTTCAACAAGGAATTCCCCTAGGGCATTTAGGAATCCTGTGGATTCCATTAGGTTCCAGGGGCGTACTACCTTAATCTGTCCACCACCCCTGCAGGGAAGGATCAGAGCCGTAAGTCTAAACTTCATCAGGAAGTGATCTGACCATGACAATGGGGTGACATCCACCCCCCATCTCCAGATCACCCCTTCCTCCACCTGCAGCAAAAACCAAGTCGAGGATGTGCCCTGCCCTGTGTGTTGGGCCAGTAACAAGTTGAGACAGCCCCATGGTCATCATGGAGGCCATGAAGTCCCAAGCCGGAACACTAGAGGCAGCCTCAGCATGGACATTGAAATCACCCAGCACTATCATTCTGGGTTCCTCCAACACCACAGCCGAGACGGCCTCCGCCAGCTCGGTCAGAGAAGCTGCCAGGCAACAGGTTGGATGATACACCAGCAGCAACCCTAGTTTATTGTTTCCTCAGCCCGACACCAGTTGCAGACCCTCACAGCCAGCTCCAAGACAGAGTGGTTTCCTGGTGACAGAGATGGAAGTTCTGTAGACCACAGCAACTCCTCCCCCCCATCCCTGCAGCCTGTGCTGGTGTTGCACCGAGCATCCAGATGGACAAAGTTGGGTCAGATCAACTCCTCCAAGCTCACCCACCCAGGTCTCAGTAATGCACATCAAATTGGCACCTTCATCCACAATCAAGTCATGGATAAGAGTGCACTTATTGTGTACCGATCTGGCATTAAACAACAACACACACAGGCCAGTGGGCACAGCAGATGAACAATGAGGAACCCATCCATGAGAGCAGCAAGGAACAAGGCGCAGATAGCCTTGCCCTCGTCTTCTATGGTAATTCACCACATCCCCATGGCTATATTTCCCTCTGCCCATAATCACTGAAATTGGGGTGGCATCACCCATGTTCCTCCGTACTAAGACTCCTCCTAAACACCTGATATGGACCCAACACGAGCCCACCAACAAAACCTGCTGGAGCGAATTATCCCAGTAGGCCTCTGCGAGGATTGGGAACAGTCATACCCATTCAAACTTTTTCACACAGGGCCCATCTACTACCCCTCCTGTCTCACACCCAGGGAGGGCCAGCCTTCTGCCAGTTACAGACTCTCTCTCTGAAGGCATCTGGTGACTTTCTTCTATCATTCAGTTCACTGCACAGGCTCCCACCCTGTCATGCACCACACGCCCTCCCCACCACCAATCTCCTCTAGATTGGTTTAACAGAAAACAAATTAAAAAAAGAAAAGGTAATAGAAGGGAGTAGCACCGTCACCCTTGGGACTCCTTAAGGGGCTACACAAGGGCAGCTGGGCTTTTATGCCTCCTGACCCAGCCAGCAGCTGATGCAAGAGGCTGCAAGATTAACTGCAGCCTCTCTCTGGAGCCAGGTCAGGCGGGGGTCCCAGTCCTTGCAGCACTTACCAGGGACTTCAGCTGTCTCGAGGGACAGCACCCCAAAGGAGCGAGCAGCAAGCACCCAGATGCTCAGATACTCACTCCCAGGGCAGGTCTTCCTCAGTCCCCTCGTGCTGCAGCTGTTCCCCAATTGTGGCTGTCACTATCAAGTATGCATTTTACATTACAAATAAAAAGCCTTCCTGAAAGAATTGCATGTCAGACTCTTCTCCAGGTTTATGACTTATTGTCTCTGGCTTGATTGAAATGCTGCAAAAATGTTGCAGAACGTGTCACTGATCACCAGTACATTCCCTTTTCTTCTTTGACTGACCTGCTGTGAATCAGCAGGAGATTTTACATCTCAGTATGTTGACAATGTTTACTTGAGAGATCACAACTCATGACATGTTCAAGAGAAAATCACTGCCATCAAGCCCCCCGCCTTCTCTACAAGAATCAAACTACACTGGTGTATCACGTCCTCATTCATTTGGACATAATAGTCACATCTGGGAGAAACAGCCACAGCTGCTTTGCTCTTAAAAGATGGCCTTTTCCATCCAAAATACCAAACAGAAATATTTTGAACATGGAGATTTGGAACGAAGACTTGAGCCATGATTTGAACCTGGAAGGCTACCACCTCACTATCTTTCCTGCCAGGATAAAAAGGTGGCCATTCCTCATATTGGCAATAAAATAAAATAAAATTGTCATGTTGTGACAAAGGGTGGGAGTAGATAACATGACTAGCTGGTTTAAATGTTCTAGACCAGCCTTTCCCAACCAGTGTGCCTCCAGATGTTGTTGGACCACAATTCCCATCTTTCCTGACCATTGGCAATGCTAGCTGAGGCTGATGGGAGATGTGGTCCAACAACATCTGGAGGCACAATGGTTGGGAAAGGCTGTTCTAGACAGTAGCATAACTAGGATAGGACAATAAGTTCAGTTGCCCTAGGTATAATCTGGAAAGGGGTGCAAAACAAATATCACAGATGATATAATTATTTATAGATATTAAATAATATTAAACTGCATTTTTGTTCAGCATAGAATTAAATCTGGTAGATTAAAAACCAGAAACTACCTTGCCCTAGAGATGTTGCCAAAGTTCAGGATCTGGTTACAAATTTGTTCACTCAAATGAGTCTCTGACTCATTTAACATTATCACTATCAGTATTTAGCAGACAAAACACACAAAGACAGCTGCTTTGTAGATGCATGGAAACACATTCTTCTGATTAGCCACTTAAATCTCTTGATTGTTTCTTGAAAAGTTTTTATGAGTTGGTCCATAAAAACTTTTCAAGAAACAATCAAGAGATTTGATTCTTGGATTTATTTGTAGGATGAATTTCCAAATGACTGGCTGCTATGACTGATGTCATGGACCGGTGTGTGCAAGGGAGACCAAACTAAGTTCCCCGAGGGAAATATGATAAAGCACAACATGCACCTGCCAATACTACAAGCTGCAAGAGAATATTCAAAAGGCAAGAGAAGCTTTTGAACATTTGCCAGGCCCATTAGAAATACCAAGCCAATTCCCAATCTAGCCAAGGTAAGTTTGCCCATCACCAGCTTACTCAAAAGGATAGTGAGGGCAGCAAACAAGTACAGGCACCACTGGTACTCTGAGTACCTAGGCTATGGTAGAAAATATAAGCATTGGTAAACCATCTAGAAACAGGGCCACGACACTGTCAAAATCAGCATACATGTGAGAAGAAAATTGCTGAGAGTCAAGGAAGCTAAACAAAGCAACAACTGTCAAGGAGGATTGTATAAGAGTCCTCTGGAAATGAGCCCCAAATCGCTGCATGCATTGGTTCTCTTCTGAGCTAAGCTGGTTATATCCAAGTACCATCACACAAAGGACTATGGCTTTTGCACACACTACAGTCCCTAAATATGGTTCAGCATTGAATCTTCTCCAAATTAAGCTGGTCATTTTCAGGTACCCCCTACACAAAGGAGTATGGGTTTTTGCACACATTGCAAGCCACAAATATGGTTCAGCAGGGTCTACTAAAACTATGATCTGTGTATAGTAGCATGAGCCTGCACATAAATGGTTCACTATGTGCAGACAGCCAATGTACACAATAATTCCAAGCAGTCTCCACATACTGTGGTGTTCATACGAATTAATCCTGAAGCTGAAATCAAGAAAGTGGGAGGGGGAGCTGAATTATGCTGGGATGAAGTCCCAGAATAATTATGCAGAATAGCATAAATGGGAGCTGATCCAGCTCCTGGCATAAAGACAGGCTATCCAGATGGGCTGTGTGAGGTTCCTTCTACTGCTGTAACCTGTACTCAAGAGCCAAATAGCTAAAAGTATGAAATTAGATTTTTAAGCCTTTATAAATCCAAACAAATATGCTTCCTTTTTAATTGCAAATGAAATCCCAGTTGCCATTTCTGTGTCCTGGCTTGCTGATTTGCATGGTCATTCAGAGTTCAACAGGTTGGTTATTACATACTGATAAGCTACTTTCCACTCCCTCTTTTACCCTGCATCCCATGTGATAACTCTTTGCCATCTGGTCCTGTATATTCCTATGCCTAGATACATGCATTCACATACAGATCTTTCTGCCTGTGAGTACTGTGAATGTGTCTATGTATAGCCAGACATTTTTCATTCCAGACTCAGCTTTGCTCTTAATCCCACACTCTCACCTCAGAAATTCAGTAAGGAACCAAGAGAAAGTGCTTGCAGGATTTCTGAAAACAGAAATGTTTCATACACAGACCAACACTGTCATGTGCATCCAGCTAAACTTAACTAACATCTCATTTAACATGCTTACAGATGTCAGTTGCCCTAGTGATGATGATGATGAACATTTATTGCATTTGCACCCCTCTCTTCAGCCAAAAAGGCTCCCAGAGTGGCTTACATACAATCTATCAATTCAAGACAGTCCCTGTCCACAGGTTTACAGTCTAAAAAACACAACACACAAGGAGAAAGGGGTAGGGAGGGAAGAGGAAAAAGCAATCAGCATGTTACAGTAAAATCTGGGACCTTGATGATTTGGCTATGGGGTGGTATATAAGTGTAATAAATAAATAAATAACAGTTTTCAAGAGGTTTTTCTTTCTCATCTGATCCTCAGGAAAAGATGGTTCTTCAGAAGCTCCTGTGGTTTGAATGCGTAATGTAATCAGCCACTATATTGTTTCTGTTTAGCCTGTTTTTGTTCCACGGGGAATTGTTTGCCCATGGGACAATTCCACATGGTTACAGAATGCATGTTAACCTTAACAGAACGTGACCAGGGCCAATTGTGTGGATCTTTTCCACATGATCACTCCTGTCCAGGTGGCCAACAACTGTTGGGCGAGATGGCATGCAACTGAACCCATGAATGCGGTTCTAGTGTCAACATGCATACTGCAGCCTCAAAGGAAGCAGCTCCCATGCTTCCATGTGTTAATGGACCATGATGTTCTACAATTATGGCTCATGTGCCCCATGTGGTGAACTTTCTGGACTATTGAAACTTTCTGGGCAGGGAGAAGTGTAAAGGGTTTTCTTTTCCAGCTGAACCTCCTTGAACAACAAGGTCTTCCTGTGGTCTGGTGAGTTTATGTGTCTTTGGTTGTGCTTAAATCCTGACCTGACTTCTAGCTTACTCTTTGATTTAGCCTCCAGGATTGTCTGTGGTCCTTATTCTTCTGGTCTGACATCTTGTTTGCTCCATAGCTTCTGGCTCCTGCCTCACCTCAGACAGCTGCTCATGGCCCAGCCCTGACACTCTGAACTCTGTACTTACAGTGTAGGCCGGTCCCAAGATGAACAAAGAACATTTTGTTACTGAAAATCAAAGTGTTCTTATATCTATGATAAAATGGAAGGCTGAACTCAAAAGAGAAGGGAAGAAAGAAAGATGCAATTTTCATAACTCCTTGATGCACAATGGATGCCACACTGGGGACCCTCTGATGAAAGTTTCATCAATAGCAGCAAACTCTAGAAGAGAATGATAAGATAACAGATGATAAAGGCAGTTGCCTCAGTAGTGTTGGAGCTCCCCACTACATTTTAATAAGACATCAAATAAGCCCTGAAAAGCCAGGAAATAGAACTATTGGTCATCTACAACAACTGCAAACATGGTAAATAAATAGGAAGTGCCTCTTTAAAGAGTTACCTGTCATTATTGGGTGTGGATCTACTGCTTTTGAGTAGTAGTTGCTATTACTTCTGAATTGATCTTTCCAGTAAATTTGGAGTAGCTGGGCTTAGCACAGTTAACATCTGGTGTCCAGCATGCCCATATGCCAGTCACAACGAAACAAAAAATCGCTGGAGAAAATGGACGGTTATAATTACCCCAAGTCATACATCCCCAAAGCCTCTGAGCACTAATACTCACTTTATTGTTTATACTCATGAATGGCATTGTGGGGGAGGAAAGTTCTCTGCTTGGTAGGAAAGGGTGAACACAATTCCATCCGTCTGAGAAGGCTAATTTTATTTATTTATTTATTTATTTGATTTAATTTATATACCGCCCTAAGCCCGAAGGCTCTCTGGGCGGTGTACATAAAAGGTAAAAGCAGGCACAATATATAAATATAATAAATATAATAACTCAAAAAACAAAAACACACAAACAATACGAGAACCAAACAACATCCAGAATACAACATAGTAATAAAATACTGTAAAAATACACTTTAAAATGCCTGGGAGTATAAAAAGGTTTTCACCTGGCACTGAAAAGATAGCAGCGTCGGCGCCAGGCGCACCTCATCGGTAAGACCATTCTGCAGTTCGGGAGCCACAACCGAAAAGGCCCTATTTCTAGTCACCATCCTCCGAGCTTCTTGATGGGATGGTACTCGGAGGAGGGCCTTAGATGTTGAGCGCAGTGTATGGGTAGTTTCATATTGGGAGAGGCGCTCCACCAGGTATTGCGGTCCCATGCCGTGTAAGGCTTTATAGGTCAAAACCAGCACTTTGAATTTAGCCCGGAAACAAATAGGAAGCCAGTGCAGACGGGCCAAAACAGGTGTTATATGAGCGGACCTTCTGGTCCGCGTCAACAATCTGGCCGCTGCATTCTGGACTAACTGTAGTTTCTGAACTATCTTCAAGGGCAGCCCAACGTAGAGCGCATTGCAGTAGTCCAATCTAGAAGTTACCAGAGCATGAACGACTGAGGCGAGGTCATCACTGTCCAGATAGGGACGTAGCTGGGCTACCAATCGGAGATGGTAGAAAGCATTCCGTGCCACTGAGGCTACCCGAGCCTCAAGAGACAGGGAAGGGTTGAAAAGAACTCCCAAGCTATGAACCTGTTCTTTCAAGGGGAGTGTAACCCCATCCAGAACAAGGTGAACATCCACCATCTGGGCAGAGAAGGCACTCATTAACAGCGTCTCGGTCTTGTCTGGATTAAGTTTGTCTGTTAGCTCCCATCCAATCCATTATCGCGGCCAGGCAACAGTTTAGTATGTTAACAGCCTCACCTGAGGAAGATGCAAAGGAGAAATAGAGTTGCGTGTCACCAGCATATTAGTGACAACGCACTCCAAAACTCCTGATGACCGCACCCAGCGGCTTCATATAGATGTTGAAAAGCATGGGGGACAGTACCGATCCCTGTGGGACTCCACAATGGAGAGTCCAGGGTGTTGAGCAGTGTTCCTCAAGCACTACCTTCTGTTGACGACCCACCAAGTAGGAGTGGAGCCACTGCCAAGCAATACCCCCAACTCCCAACTCCGTGAGCCTTCCCAGAAGGATACCATGGTCGATGGTATCAAAAGCAGCTGAGAGATCAAGGAGAATCAACAGGGTCACACTCCCCCTGTCCCTCTCCCGACAAAGGTCATCATACAGGGCGACCAAGGCTGTTTCAGTACCAAACCCAGGCCTAAAACCGGATTGAAATGGATCAAGATAATCAGTGTCATCCAAGAGTCCCTGGAGCTGGCCGGCCACCACCCGTTCCAGAACCTTGCCCAGGAACGGAACATTCGCCACAGGTCTATAGTTGTTCAAGTTATCTGGGTCCAAGGAGGGTTTCTTCAGGAGCGGTCTCACTACCGCCGCTTTTAGGCAGTCAGGGACCACACCCTCTCGCAAAGAGGCGTTGATTACCTCCTTGGCCCAGCCGGCGGTTCCGGTCCTGCCAGCTTTCACCAGCCAAGAGAGGCAAGGATCCAGCACAGACGTGGTCGCCCGCACCAGTCCAAGGATCTTGTCAACATCCTCAAGCTGCACCAACTGAAACTCATCCAATAAATGAGGACAAGACCGTGGTCTGGATGCTTCATTGAATCCAACTGCTATAATATTGGAGTCTAAGTCCCAACGAATGCAAGCTATCTTAGTTTGGAAGTGTCCACCGAACTCATCACAACGGGCTACAGATGAATCTATAGTATCCCGAGGGCCAAGATGTAAAAGCCCTCGTACAGTTTTAAAAAGCTCTGCTGGGCGGGAGAGTGATGCCTTAATACTGACAGCAAAATAACTCTTTTTTGCTGCCGTCACCGCTGCTGTATATCGCTTAGAGCAGGCACTTACCAAGGCATAATTGCATTCGTCAGGAGTGCGCCTCCATCTGCACTCAAGCCTCCTCATCTCTTGCTTCACCGCTCTCAGCTCCGGGGTATACCATGGGGCTGTATGAGCTCTACATAGGAGGGGGCGCATGGGAGCGATCGTGTCATATTCTGCCATTAGGAGCTGTACCACAATATTACCAGCAATGTAAAACATCCCTGTGCTGTCATCCAGAAAGGAAGCATATTTCAAAATGGATTCCACAGGTATCTGTTCCTAATCCAAGTAATCACCCATAAATATAAACACACACAATCCATTGTGCTCATTATTATTTCAACCATTATCTCATGCGAAAACCTTGTAAGTTCTTGGGTGGGGAGGCTGGCCACGATGAAGTTCAGTAGGAGATGCTTAGATTATAGAGTAATAATGACAGGTTAAATCCGGGATGGGCTATTGCTGGATTCCAACTTCCATCACACTTCATCAATCACCATGTTGGTTTGGGCTGACGGGAGTTGGAGTCCAGCAACATTTGGAGGGCCACATGTTCCTGGTTTAAATGAGTTTGTCAAGTATGGCCACTTGAAGCATCTTAATGGTTCTGCTCTCAACATTAATTCATGATCTAGGATATTACCCAAGTGCTCTGGCTGGCTGGCACTCCAATCATGCCTTTTAACTCCTTGGCTCATTGAGCTTTGATCTACTGGTGACTATGCAAATTACGTGCCATTTGCAAACATGTCTGAGGAAACAAACGCTGGTGGACACCAATCATTAATAGATATAAGATTTGCTCCCATTTTCTAGGGGGGAACAAGAATTCTGGTTGTATAACAATGTCTTATTCTCCACCTGCTCTGTTTGCTAACTGCCAACACAGAATCATAGAGCTGGAAGGGGCCTATAAGGCCACTGAGTTCAACCTCCTGCTCAATGCAGGAATCCAAATTAACGCATACCCGACAGGTGGCAGTCCAGCTGCCTCTTGAATACCTCCAGTGCTGGAGAGCCCACCAACTCCCTAGGTAATTGGTTCCATTGATGTGCCATTTCCTAATGTTCAGTCAAAATCTGACTTCCTGCCACTTGAGCCCATTGTTCCATGTCCTGCACTCTGGGACAATCAAGAAGTGGTCCTGGTCCTCCTCGGTGTGACAACCTTTCCAGTATTTGAGCAGTACTATCATATCTCCTCTCAGTCTTCTATTCTCAAGGCTAAACATAGCCAGTTCTTTCAGTCTCTCCTCATAGGGCTTTGTTTCTAGTCCCCTGATCATCGTGTTGCCCTCCTCTGAACTCGTTCCAGTTTGTCTGCATCCTTCTTAAAGTGCGGTGTCCAGAACTGGATGAAGTACTCAAGATGAGGCCTAACCAGTGCCGAACAGAGGGGAACCAATTCTTACCGTGATTTGGAAACTATTCTTCTGTTAATGCAGCTTAAAATAGCATTTGCCTTTTTTAAAATCACATCACAGTGTTGACTCATATTCAGCTTGTGATCAACAATTCCAAGATCCTTCTTGCATGTAGTATTGCTAGAGTTACCAGATCTCCAGTTTTCGGATGGAGTCTCTGGCTTCGGGGGTGTTTTCTGGCTCCCAAGCCCTATTAAATTTCATCCTGTTGTTTTCAGCCCAATGCTCCAGCCTATCAAGATCACGTTGAATTTTGTTTCTGTCTTCCAAGGTATTAGATATTCCAATTTTGTATCATCTGCAAATTTGATAAGTATTTCCTGCACCTCCTCATCCAAGTCATTAATAAAACTGTTGAAGAGCACTAGGCCCAGGACCGAGCCCTGTGGAACCCCACTCATTATCTCCCCCCACTTTGAGAAGGAACCATTGATAAGCACTCTTTTAGTACGATTCTGTAGCCAACCGTGGATCCACTTGATAGTTGTTCCATCGGGCCCGCATTTAGCTAGCTTGCTAAACAGAATATCATGCGGTGCTTCACTGAAGTCGAGATACATTATGACCACAGCATTCCCACAGTCTATCAGGGAGGTTACCTGATGAAAAATGATCTAAGATTAGTCTGGCAGGATTTATTCTTGATAAATCCATGTTGGCTTCCAGTAATCACTGCATGTTGTCAAGGTGCTTACAGAATGACCACTTTCTAATCTTTATGAATGACCACTTTATAATCCAGATTTTTTCCACAGATCTATGTCAGGCTGACTGGTTTGTAGTTCCCAGGTTTCTCCTTTTTGCCCTTTTTGATTATAGGGACAACATTAGCCCTCCTCCAGTCACCTGGCACTTCACTCATTCTCCACGATTTCGCAAAGATAACAGACAGTGGTTCCGAGAATTCTTCAGCCAGTTCCTTCAATACTCTAGGATGCAGTTCATCGGCCCCTGGAGATCTGAACTCATTCAACATGATTAGATATTCCTTGACCTTGACTACCAATCTCAAGCTGCAATCTTGCCCCTTCAACTTCACATTTCCCAGGAGGGTCGTAGACCCTCTTTTGGGAGAAGACTGAGCCAAAGTGGGGATTGAGCAATTCTGCCTTTTCTTTGTCATCTGTTATCATTTTGCCACCCTCACTGAGAAGCTGTACTACCGTTTCTTTTCTCTGTCTTTTTACTATTGATGTACACGAATAAAGCTTTTTTGTTGCTTTTGGCATCTCTTGCTAACCTCAGCTCATTCTCAGCTTCAGCCTTCCTCACACCATCCCTGCAATTCTGTGCTACCTGTCTGTACTCTTCCTTTGCAGCCTGGCCTTCCATCCACTTCCTGTATGTAATCAAATCAAATCAGTTTATTTTACAGTCATTGACCCGTCTTGTTATAAGCATAAAATACAAAGGGGAAGTAAAACGACAGTATTATCTTACATATATACATAAAATGAAAATATAGAAATGCTTATCCTAGAAGATCTTAAGGCAGAGTCGTTGTGCTGCATAAGAGTCATCAAATAAACATTTGCGGTGTACGGGGCAAGTTTCACAAAAAACTTAGAATGAAATTTGAGACATGTCTCTTACCAGATCTGTTAGTGTATCTGTAGCACATACATGCATGTGAACCCATATCTTTCCTGTATGTGTTTTCAGATTATCTCTAAGCTTTTTGTGAAGCCACACTGGCTTCTTCTGCTGGCTTCCCCATTTTTTCCTTCATGGAATTGTTTCCATTGTGCCATTAGAATTTCCTTTTTTAGAAACCTATCTTGGACTCCTTTTCTCATCAGGGTTGCTTGTCATGGAACTTTACTTACCATTGTTCCGAGTTTATTAAAATTGGCTTTCCTGAAGTCCATGATACACATATAACTACTCTCAGCTTTTGTTTCCTTTAAGATCAAGCACTCTAGTATAGCATGATCACTCTCCCCCAGATTTCCTGTAGCTGCCACTTCACCCACCAAGTTATCACTATTGGTTAGAATCAAGTCAAGGATAGCTATTCCTTTAGTTGCTTCCTCCGTTTTCTATAGGAGAAAGTTATCCCCAACAAAAACTCAGGAATTTATTGGAAGGGCTGTGTTTGGCAGTATTTGCTTGCAACAGATATCAGGGTAATTGAAGTCCCCCATTACTACTACATCATCACTACCTCGAAACATTGGCAATTTGCTTTGTAAAAGTTTCATCCTCGTCTTTTCCTTGATTGGGTAATCAGTAGTAGACTCCAACCACCATGTTCCTTTTATTCCTTCCCCTATTTATTGTAATCGAGACTCTTGGTGGAGCTATCAACTTCATCCTCCTGTATTTCTGTGCAGGGATATATATATTTAACATATAGCATGGCTCTGCCTCCCCTTCTATTCCTTCTGTTCTTTTTGAACAAATTACATACTTCAGTCGCTGCATTCTAATCATGAGAGTCACCCCACCAAGTTTCAGTTATACCTGTCAAGTCTTATTTACTTTCCTGTATTAAGAGTTCCAGTTCATCCTGTCTGTTTCCCATACTCTGGGCATTAGCATACAGACATCAAATACCATATGATTTATACCCCAGCTTCCTTCCTACATATTTTTGAAGACTATTATTGGGCCCCATTTGACAAAGGCTTATGCACAGTAACAGGAACTGAGGGAACGGCTCAGGAACAAACGGCTTGTTACTGCCAAGTTTACGTCTCCCTCCCCCTTAGGATTCAGTTTAAAGCTCTCTTGATGAAGTTCTCCATGCTGTGGCCAAACACATTCTTCGCAGTCCTTGTGAGGTGCAACCAATCACTTGCCAGCAGTCCATCTTCCAAGAAGCACAGGCTGTGGTCCCAATATCCAAATCTCTCACATTGGTACCACCTTTGTAGCCAGTCATTCACCTGGAGTATTTTTCTTTCCCTTTCCACTCCTCTTCTAAGTATGAGAAGGTTGGATGAAAAAACTATCTGGGCCCCAAAGTCCTTGAGTTTCCTTCCCAGAGCTTCAAAGTCTGACGTGATTTCTTTGTAGCTCCACTTGACAGTATCATTTATTCCCACATAGATGAGAAAAGGGATATCTATCAGTGGGCTTTATTAGTGATTGCAACCCTTGTGTCACATTTCTAATCTGCCATCCAGGGAAATAGCATAGTTGGTGAGTCCATGGATTTCCTTGGCATACTTGGGTTCAATTCCACGCAGTATGTATGTATGTATTTATTTATTACATTTATATACCGCCCCATAGCCAAAGCTGTCTGGGCAGTTTACAGCAATTAAAAACATTAAAAACAAATATACAAATTTTAAAATACAAAAAACAATTTAAAACACTATTTAAAAACAATTAAAAACAATTTAAAAACACATGCTAAAATGCCTGGGAAAAGAGGAAAGTCAGTAGCAGTAAGGAGTCTACCACTACTAGTACTCTTCTCTTCTTGTCATGGGGCATGGTTTCATTGCCTCTGCTTGGCTGAGCTTCAGCCTCTCGCTCACTGTCGCATGGGGTCTCCTGTAATTCCCTGTAGACTGTCCTCTAGTCTCATCCTCAAGTGCCTGCAAGCAGTTCCATAGTTCCACTGGTGAAGGGCATCTTCTAGCTCTTCTGCTCCTAACTTAGACCCTTTTCCATGGAGTTTCCTCCACCTCATCGCTGCTCTCCAAAATAGTCTCCTCTTCTGCTTCAACATGCTGTTGTTCTTCCATCTCCTGTCCTCTTTGCTGCTGCTGTTCCAGCGTTTTCTCTAAGAACTCTTCATCTTCTCTTATACTCTTCAATGTGCCCACCTGCTGTTCCAGGTCATTCATTTTTTCTTCCAATAGTGCCACCAGCTTGCACTTGTTGCACGTGTACACCATGTTGTTCTCAGGCAAGAAAATAAACACTGCACAGACCACCACTGGAGTGTCCTTGCTGTCCATAGTCTGTACTGCCTTTTTCTTTCTTTCTGCTATTTTGGAATGACCTGTGTTTTGTCCTGTCCTCCTTTAGGGTAAATAGGAGAGTCCTACTGGTATGTGGTGTGCCAGACAAGAAAAAAAATTTTTTAGGGACCTTCCCTGCCGAACCCCTCTGTGAAACTCCTGTTAGCTCGCTCTGTTTGCTCACTCGCTTGTATATCCTCTGGACCAGCTGACACAGCTCCCTCTGGTCTGCTCAGTTAGGAAACAGAATGAAAACTCTGTTTGGTCATCAGTTACCCTGGAGAGAGCTAAAGTGTCTTTTCCAAGGAGCATTGATCCCACTGGTAAACTAATCAACAGTTGTTTGCCCCATTTAAAGTTTCCATTTTACACCCAGAACTTCATTGGCACTCCACTATTTTGCACTTGGTACTCACGTGCCCAAAGCAGTGTGTGCTTCCGATACATATTCAGATTGGCACATGGCCCTCACTGTTGCTTTCTAAGCACATCCATCCGACCTCTGGTTGTTTAGCATACCAGTCCCCTTCTTCCCCTAGCCACAGCTTCAAACTTGATAAACTTTTGGCTCAGGTAACCTCACCCCTCTCTCAGAATACCATGCCTGCATGGTTATGACACATGTTCACATGTACATCGATGTGTAATGTGTGCTCAGAGACATCTCTTTCTCTTTCCTAGGTTTACTGGTTTCACTTTAATCCTTGCCCAAGCAGCAGGGACAAAAGAATGGGAAAGAGCCAAATATCTTTTGGTTGGAATTAGCAGGTATGTTTGTTCTCGAAAGAGAGTGGAAGCAAATGGTCTCACATTCCAAAGACTACATAGCCAAATATGTCTTTTGGAAAGACCAATCTTTTGGAGCCATAGGAATGGTAATATTTATTAGCTCCGGCTCTAGTGGATTCAGCCACACCACTCAAAATTGATTGCTTGGTTATTCTGACCCAGGGAACAGCTTTCCTGTTCAACTCCAGGAGTCACAACAATGAATTGGCGGTGTGAGAGTTGAGATGAAGCAACCAGGAAGAGAGGAGAAAACAGCTTTAAAATGAAGTGCATGACATGTAGCAGGCACCAAGAAGAGCTTCAGCAGTGGTTGCCATCAGATACCTACAGTGATGTGACCTGAATGAAAAACAACACTTATCAAAGCCAGTATCCAAGGAAAGGGAAGGCTGAATGGTTGATTGGAGGACAGCAAATGTGCAGAGTGCAAATGGAAGGAAATGAAAGAGACAGGAAGAAACCAAGGCAGACTCACCACTGTGAATCACTCCCTGTTAAGAGTGTAAGGAAATAATTTAAGAATCGAGAAGAAGCTAATTGATTTATTCCATCACAGAAAACATTTTGCCTACTTTTTCTTAAATCAGTTTTCTGGCTGTATTAGTGTATCTGCATGAATGGGTCACATTTTGGAGGACAAGATGTGTCCAGTTCAGATTTGCTAACAATGTACTCAAGCAACTCGGACTAGAAAATACACTTTATGATAGATGAAATGGAACCTTCCTTTGCTACTTTTAAATTTTAAATCTAAACAAACAGATACATATAAAGAATAGTTATTGCTATGTAACTGTCTGGGGACTTTCCTGCATGATCCATTTTTCATGCATGACAGCAAGAGCAAGAGGCAGCAATAACAGTGTATGGATAGCAAGCATTCAAATACAACAGCATCTGTTACATGATTGTTTCCACATTCAAAATCTGTTATTGCTGTGTTTCTTCCTTTCATTGGCAGTGTTTCAGACATATCCAAAGTAACTGGAGATCTTTTCTACAAGAGAGCGGCAGTGAGTTCAGAACAATATTTCTAAAAAGCTTTGGGACTTAAACACAAGATAGCTTGTGCACCATTTTAAAATCCTTAGCAATGGATGTGATTAAATAGGCAGAACATGCTATGATTCCAAAGAATGGCAACTATCACCGGTTTCACGGAAGTGATGAAAAGGGAAGAGGTACAATCTAAAGAAATAACAGCAGCCACAGTATTTCTATACAGCACTTCAGGGTGGGGGGGGAGGGAGAGTGGAGGCTGGCGGCTCAGTACCTTGGACAGCTGCTTGAAAGTTCAGACCAAAACTTGGAGTAGATTCACTGCCCCACTGACATCAGAGCCACCAGCCTCTACTGGGTGGGGAATCGTAATCTCAAGCGGTTGATGGATTTTGCTTTTTTAAAAAAAGACTGTGGCTGCAGGCTTACAATCTAAGTCTTAAGAGATAGGAATCATGGAAGGGGATTGTGACACAAGAGAGAAAAGAAATAGGAAAGGAGCTGATCAGGGAGCAGTACCAGCTCCAGGTTTTGGAGGGCTGTTGGGCAGGATACTCTCTCAATGAGTCTAGCTCCTCACCACCATTATCCCCAGATGCTTCTAGTTCCTCATCATTCCTCCCATTTGCTGGCTTACCAGGCAGACAGCCAATGAGCAAGCAGGCAGCTGTATGTATTGTTCCTCCTTTCTCTACTGCTGTCTGGGCCAGAGCAAGAGGCAGGCGAACAAGGAAGTTGCCAAGGGGAAAAAGGAGCAGCAGTCCAGGGGGCTCTTGTCAGTGAAACCTCTTCTGGGTTGTGGGGCTTGGCAAGATGCCTGACCATACGAACTCTTGACACCAGTTCTATCATGGAGGAAAAGCCTAAGAAAATAAGTGGGTCTTCAACCATGGTGTAAATATAGGGAGATGGAGAACAGGGATTTGGGATCATGCCAAATAAACGCTTTCAAATGATCAAAGCTTTGATTGTTTGATTCAAATGCTTGCATAATCCTTGGAGTGTGTTCACAAAATACTCTCTACTGCCTCCCCCTTCCCTTGACCCAAGGACCCATAATCTTACCTTGTCTGGGGAAGGCAGCAATGCCAGCATTCCCTAGCCCCTGGCACAGAGTGGGATTACCAGTCCCCAAATTCCTGAAGGTAAACTGATGTCACATGCATTTCCATGAGGGTCACTCCCCTCCCCCAGACCTCCTCATTCATGGAAATGATGTCAGTAGCATCACTTTACTAACAAGAATTCTGAGACTCCTTGGCAGAAATGTTGCACAGAAAATCAGTTTTTCATCAGGTTCTGGGACTGGTCATTCCAGTTGCCAGTGGAAAAGATGTTCCACTCAGACCTGGAGAGCTCCAACTACCTCCTCCTCCATGTGCTCCAAGTTTCTGGGCCCTTCAAGAAGAAGGCGGCAGCAGCTTGTGGGATTAAGATGAGCAGGGCTTGGCTCACCCCAATTGTGCTTACAACTAGCATTCAAGCAGGGCACTCACTTTTATGAACATCCCTGCTCAAATGCTTGTGACATCACAGATGAAGATGTCTGTAGGTTGGGAGACAGAGTGTTCTAGAGGAGCAGACTAGAGAGCATGAAAAGATGGACATGGAAGACAGAAGTAGAAATATTTGAGTTGAATGAAGGAGGTCTGTAGGATGGAGGAAACATGAAAGAAGCCATATGTGAAAGCTCCATAGTTCACTGGAAGAGCAGATGCTATGCTTACCTAATATCTCAGATTCAGTTCCCAGTATTTTTGGTAGCAGATAACAGGGCAACAGCTAGTCAGAGAGGACAAAACTAGCCTAGGTTGACCAGTGGTTGGACTAACTATGTGGCAGCTTTGTCTAAAATCCTATGTGTCATGAAGTGAAAGAAGAGAGAATGGTGGGTGGGAGACTCTAAGTCCCGAAAAGCAAAGAGCAGAAGTTTAAAATGAACATGATACGGGAAGGGAATACAATGCGCTGCATATATACAGTGGACGACAAGTCACACGCCTGTTAGCTTCATGAATTTCCTGTTTTTCAAACTTTCCCCTCAGCCTCACCTTTGCAATCTCGCTTCAAAATGGGAAAATAAAATCATGTTTCCAAGCTTGGCTGAGCAGCCCCATTTTATACTCAGCATTCTTCTTGGGCACAGAAAGCATACACAGTTAGAGAAATCAATCAGGTCAAAACCTAGAAATCAGGTTGGGCAAATCTATTGTCAGTGTTTAACTGGCATCCAGAGTTCATTTCAAAATGGACATGGCATAAACTCTGCTTTATCAGCTGGAATGACAAGTTCACCAATGCTGTCTTTTGCTCACGGTAAGAAAACCACATCGAAAGGCCTTCAAGGAAAGAAAGTAAAAGGTTATCCTTTGAAAGAAACACTCCCAACCATTTTTCCATCTCACTTGAAAATGCCTTTTATGTCTGTTTTGTCTTATGTTTAAGGAAAAGTATCAATGGGAAATGAAGGGCATATGGAGATAATTTTATAATAATAATAATAATAATAATAAAATTTTATTTGTTAGTCGCCTATCTGTCCGAATTAACGGACACTCTAGGCGACTTACAGCAACGGATTAAAATACACTATACAAACAAAACAAAACACAATCATCAATTAGTCTAAAACATCGGTTAATACATCATAAACTACTCCATCCCAAGGATCCCGTAGGCCTGCCTGCATAGCCAGGTCTTTAAGGCCACACCATCATACCACACCTAGACAACCTGCTTATTGAGCATTCACCCTGATTTGTTTGCACAAAATTTGCAGGGAACTTACGTGATGTCTGCTGTTAATTGAGCATTCATTCTGATTGGTTTGCAGGAAGGTTATATGGCATTGCATCAAGCTACTGTTATCCCACACTTTCTAGGGCACTTTACCATCACTTTCTTTACCACGAAAAGGATCTTGTGGCTGCACCTTCTGATGACAGCATTCCCTGATCTCCCCCCTCTGATCCTACAGGCAAGGGAGCTGCCACAGGTGTGTCAGAAACTGTATCCACAGGTCCTTCTGGGTCCTCTACTCCAGATGAGCCTGACAACACTTATCTGGAGATGCTGGCATATTTTGGGTAGTGCCTGAAGTCCAGATGCCCCACAAGGTCTTCAGCGTTTGTGTAACTGGGATATTCATCAGAGCAGTCATCCTTACTTGGGCTTGACATGGGCCAGTCCTGGCTAGTAGCAGCCCAAAAGGAATCAGAAAGCCCCTGTCCTTTCTCATCCCCATCCCTCTCTCTTCTCATCCCTTTTTCCTCCCCAATGCTGTCTCTGGCAGGAGCACCTAATCCTCTCGTGTATCCAGAGAGGCCTCTCCCACAAGTTCAGGGTACTCAATTGAGCAGAGAGAAGGGGCCACTACCCCTGAACCCATCAAACTCTTTGCCCCATCCCTCAGAGTCCCATCCTGAGGCTTGCTGAAGCCAGATAAAACTAGGGTGGTGGCAAGGGATCCCTGCTGGCCAACCCCTGACAACAAAGAAGCAACACATGCAGCATATAATCAAAGCCTTTATTGATCAGCATCTGGGATGGAGTACATTCTGACAGGGAAAGTATATGTGTGGGGATGCCAATCAGTCACCCTAGTTCCAAGGCTCCTGTGCCTTGGAAAGTGACTCTATAGACAGAAGGGTAGCAGGTGTAGTGCCTCTTACACTCTGCCAGGGTATCTGGGCAGTTCTACCAGTGTATTTTTGGAGGCAGTGCCGTATCTTGCATTCCGACTGCATTGTGGGGTTTCTGACAAATGCAATAGCTTAGAGTTTGACAACATGGAGCCCTCCAGATGGTGTTGGACTTCAACTCCCATCAACCTCAACCATCACGGCCAAAGACCGGGGTTGATGGAAGTTGTAGTCCAGCAACATCTGGGGGACACCACACTGGCTACACCTGCCACAGCTTTTCAGTCAGCAGATCTTCAGTAGAAGATTGTGCCTTTAGTCTAGTAAATGATATGGCTGGGCAATATTATTGCACAAAGCAGTTACAAAGAAGAATACAAAGATAGGAAGAATGTTCACGTTAATTTTTAATTTTAAAGACCTGGAGGTGGGGATAATTTTGACATTTTTGTTCCAGACATCTATGCATAATTCAACATCTGCTGTATAAGAACTGAGGTGTTGTATTTATTGCTACAGTGTTATTTTGGGTTCTCAGTTGACAATTTTAGATTTTGAATATACCCAGTCATTAAGGAGCATAACACAGGCAATGACTGATTACAGAGGTGTTTGACGATGCTGTCAGTTTGAACTTGCCAGACTCCAGTGAGCTACGAATAGGAAGCTGAAGACAGTTAAATCAAATAATTATCCAGCATGGAGATTTGCAGAAAAGTAAGCTTTATCTATTGCCTGTCTTCCCTCCAGAGAACCCTTCCACTGTAACAACTCTATGCAGTCACAATGCTTTAAATGCACAAGTGTGTCTGCATAAACTGCAGCAACTAACATTCCACAAGCATTTTCATTCCTTTCCCTGCTGTTTCATTTACAGCTGCTCATCATCACTTCTCTCATCAAAAAAGCTACTTTAGCAATGTTCTTGGATGTACATGTGGGAAAGCCAGCTAGTCAGCCATGATTTCCTACAACCTGGCTGGCTTTCTCAAGAACAATAGAAGTGGTTTGCTGGACCAAAGTAAACTAAAGGTCCATAGTCTTTTTCTCTCTTGGTTATACCAGTTGCTGGAGAACACAAGTGGGGAGAGTGCTGTCATGCTCATGTCCTGCTTGTGACCTTCAATCATCTGGTTGGCCACTGTGAGAACGGGATGCTGGACTAGAAGGGCCACAGGCCTGATCTAGAAATGCTCTTCTTTTGTTTTTATGTCACATTTTCCTTCCCTTTTCTAGACGGAAGCCCAAATTCTGAATTGGTTAGATTTTGAGATGGGAATTTGGCCATGCCCACATCTGAGTTAAATGTTTCCACAAGATTTGTTTCATCACTAGAACATATGCAGAAATGCACCCAATGATTACATTTCAATGGCAGCTGCAAATGGAAATAGGCCAGCCGCCTAATATTAATAGAAATGATAAATTATCTAACTTTTGCACGCAGGTGTGCTGCAGCCTCTTTTCCTGCCCAGTCTTTAGTTCATGAACATGGTTCAGAATCATAATGTGCCTGAGATGTCTTTCTGGCCAGCCTGCCTGCCATTTCAATATGCAGAGGTTTTTGAAGTGCCAGGTGAAATATGTTTCCCCGTAAACAGAGGATGCAGCTTTCTCAGAGTCCAGGAATGCTAATCATCATTAATCAGCCCCCTCCAGTTTCCAAAAAGACCTATGTTCACAGGTGTAGTTGGCAGAAGGTCATGGCACTATTCCAGATGCTGCCAGTTCAAAGCCAGGAAAGTATATTCTTTGACTCTATGTGCTGGAAGGTTGCAATTTTAAAACCGGTCTAGCTAGGGTAGCCCCTGCTTTACAGTTAGAAATTGAATCAAATTGGCAGCCAAATTTTAATGGGATACAAGATGCCAGAAGCCAATTGGTTTTAACTCTGAATTGAGCACCATAATCAAGTCTTTGCAGGTGGCTGAAATTGAGAAGGTGGTTTTACTCTCATTTCTCAAGTTAAAATATATGGCAATTTACAGCTGTAAGAATAATGGCCCAGATGAAAAATAACAGTGGGCTAAGCTTAAGGCAAGTATTTTTAGCTTCACTACTTCCTAGGGAGGCAAAAGGTGATACAGCCATTATTACTGTCCAGATAGTTATGATTTATGGCTCAATGGTTTCATGGAATTAGTATAAACCCACTGGGATATTTGAGATCTTTCAACTTAAATAGGATTCAAATAGAGTAAAGCATGGAAATCAATTGATCCTGTTCAATTGATCATCATATATTATTGTCAGTCATTTCTATACTATATGCCAGTGTACAAAGTGCTTTACAGATCTATAACTTCTCTCTTATATTTGATTTTTAACTACCATCAAAAGAGTTTGGAAATTCACTAAGCCGGGTAAACTCTGCCTGAAGTGCTTGACCACACAAGGTACTCTGCCGTTTCCCATCCACACCAGTGGGCAGCCCTTGATGTAATTGTTCCTTGTCACAGTAATAAAAATATACATCTCAGGAGATGCAGATGCACCTTTCAAAATCCTCTGTTCTACAAAGCTATTAAAGTTATACACAACTATTATTGTTACAGCAGCAGTGCCCTAAATTGCATTGGACACTTGTTCCGTTCTAGCAGGGTGAGTCCCCAGTGGCATTCCAGATGTTGCTGGAGTACAACTTCCACCATCTGTGGCCATTGGCTATGATGACTGGGGATGATGGAAGTTGGACTCCAGCAACAGTTGGAGGGCCACAGGGTATCCATTCCTGCCTTTTAGGATCCAGTTGGTAAAGCTCTACAAATGCAATGTCACAGACAGAAACATATGCTTAAATTGAATTATTTAAGAGTCGTGAAACTACAATAATACAAAATAGTAGCAATCTAGGCTGTTGTTTGATTCTAGAGTCACAAAAGCATGCATTGCCAACTGTTCCCAGCAACAATTGCTGCACTTTCATTTGCTAGATATATTGAGCAAATCATACTTTCATAGCAGATCAGCTGTAAAAAGAACTTCCATTTACCATATTACATGCATAATACCATCAGAAATTTCATGATATTCATAGCAAGCAAAGATCAGCTATCTCTAATTAACAAACCAGAGAGGTATAAAGGGCTTCACTAAGAGCAATAATACAAAACTCTTCTTTCCTACACATGATAGTGATAAAGAGGAGTGTTCTTTTGATTTTTTTTCTGAACGAAATAGTACCAGCCAGTGTACCATTTATCTGTGCTCCTTCAGAGATACTGTGTCTTCCTTTGTTCTAATCAGCAAAATGCTCAGCCTTAAGCAATTAGAAAGAAATGTAAGAAAGTTGCAGTTTCCAACACAATATACTGCTAGACAGCATTCTTATTAGCATCAAGAAAAAGCTGCTTTTCTTTCAGAAATCTTCCCTCCCAGCATCTCTGAGCTATCTCTGTCACTGGCACCCTCACTAGACACAAAAGGCCTCATTAAAACACAACAGCCTAGCTCATTGTTGCTGTTGATAATTCCATATCTGTATCATGCCGGAGTTCATCGATGCTCAGCTGAATGAAAAGACAAATATTCATATGCAAGCGTGGAGTCGTCTAATATACTTCCTTCTTTCCTTGAAAGTTTCCAATCAGCAGATGCAATTGATTTCCCTATGTGCCACTGAACAGTAAACCCTTCAGGCAGATTTTTTTCCACTTAAGCTTAGTGGAAAGCAAGCATGCCCAAAGATCAAAGCTGCGCACAGGAAGGAATTTGAGGAAACAGCACAACCTAGTGTTCCTTTTGCTACGGTCTGCAAAAAGTAGACAAGAAAAGCAGCAAACTGAAAACTAACACTCCAGTTGCTGAAAACTAACACAGGTTGCCATACTGGCTACATGCCACATAAGAAGTGTATATATTCTCTGCCAATATTAAATACCAAAAATAAAACCAAATTGTATTTTTATTCTTCTCTCTCTTGCTTGAATCTTTTACACGAGTTTCTTCATTTGTACCATGCCTTATAATAGTGATGGATACAGTGGCACCATTCACATTGGATTACCAGGCATCAGCTTGCCCCCAACTGCAGTTGCCAGTGATGAGAAGCTATGGTGCATTAGGAAGAGCTGCACCATTGGCTGAGGATACAGCCAGTTTACTTCCTCTGAAAACATTCCCAAAGAGAACGCAACATGGGTGGCAGTAAGCTCAGCTATAGCACTCAGATGCCACCTTTGGGGCTGCAAATCAAGGTGCTAAAGCAGGGACAGAGCAGGCTGTGTCCCCTTGGCCCATTCCCTTACTGCTCTGGCATCCTCATTGGCCCCATGACCCCCAAAGGGGCATCTGAATAGCTGAGCTCACTGCCAGTCCAGTTGTATCCTTCTCGGGAAAGTTTTCAGAGTTAAAGTAAAGCAGCGGCAGGTGGCTAGAGCTTTGGCGCCAGCAAGCCTGCCCACATGTGCCAGTCTCATGTCCACCTAAGAGGCTAGGCCCAGAAGTTCAGTGGACAGAGCACATGGCAATGAGGCTGATAGGCCTGATAGGTCAGTGTGTGTGTTGCAGTGGCAGGCCGAGGACTAGCCTTGCCGTGGTGGCCAAAGTTTTTTTTTTTTTAAAACAATAACCTGGAGCAGCATGCGAAGGTGGGGAGGGTCCTCAAGGAACCCAACTTCTGGATGAACAAGCACTTTATTTCAGGCTTACCTTATGTAATGAAGTGCTTCAGTAACAATGGGGCTAGAGGGGACCTGGTCTCCTTAGCTAGTGTTTCAGAAGGCTACAGGCACCCCTGATGTAGCTAAAACTGGAGAGAGCCAGGGACCGGGCCTTGTGGCTTTTTTTTTTAAAGAGCCTTCCTATATTCCCTTCCTCCAGCACTGTTATAATGGGACGTTAGTGGCAACAACCAACATGTAAAAGGGTTTAAAAGGGTCTGTTTGGGAGGTCTTGTTTTGATAACCCATCACTGTTGACTGATGAGTATCAAGAGAGAGAAAAGAGAACTCCCTAAAAGACCTTTTCTTTGTGAGAATTCTGATACGATCATTTGATCTGATTTGTTTTTCATTTCAATCTGCTTCAGCACTTCATTATCTTTTGAATTTGAAAGACTAGAATCTCATGCCAGCAGTGCAATTCTATAACGGTCTACTCTACAGTGTTCACAGAAGTCCCACAGAAGTCAGTGGGCCTTACTCCCAGTGCTTCCCCCACCCCCAATAATGAGCGGCAGCATTACTGCAGGGCTCACTTGGCACACTAAAAGTTGGATTGTCAGAATTCCCATTTTAAATTGGACATCCAATTATCCTGATTCTAACTGGAGCTTCTCCAAGTAGGATAATTAAAGTGCATTTCACGTCAGCTCCTTCTTGTGCTTCAGAATTAAATCAATGGATACATATCGCAGTCTGCATCTGTATTGAAACAATTTTTAACTTTTTTCTATATGTGGAATTCTTTTTAAAAAAAGGTTTGCTTTGTCTTTATATATTGAATTGCTTTTAATTGTTTTTACACTTTTCTTGTTTTATGGTTATAACTGTTCTGTTTGCTTTATAATTGCATATTTTATTGTTGCAACCCACCATGGGCCCTTATGGTAAAGGTATGATGGGTAAGAAATCTAATAAATAAATCAAATTTTCACAGATACAAGATCCCCCAAGGCCTCAGGCATAGAGGCTGAATGCGGCCCTTCACCCCTCTGTCTGCCCCCCAGGGTACTTCCCTTTCGATGGCCCCTCCCCAGGTCATGCTCCTCCACATTCTGGCCCTGCTCCATATCCCCCTTGAGTGGTTTTGTTTGGCTGAAATGCATCCTCAAACTGGATGGATGAAGGTGTTTGTAGACACCTCTGACTTCTGCATGACTGCAATGTGCCCTACTGTACAAAAGTATGAACTGCATCTATTGCTCTGTCCACTTTTTGCGTCTTGCCTTGCCCACCATTGACATGTGCTCTCCCCCACCCCCGAAGGTTATCCATGAGGGACTATGGCCCTTGGGCTGATAAAGGTTCCCCACCCCTGCCGTAAGGGATTACATGCCGTAATACACATATTAGAAAACACAGCTTGCATTTTATAAGCACAAATATGTTCCTGGTTAAAACACTAGAATGCCCATCTCCCCATTTTGAAGATAGTTACAGTGCATGAAAGGGGAACTAAGATACCCATTCATTCTGTCATATATAGTCTGTCCTTCGTGGCTGCTACTCTGAAACATCTAGTCCAAGGCTGGATCACATGTGCAAAGGGCTTGTGCTCCTCCCAGAAGGAGCCCAGAGTGGCAAACAAGGGACAAAACTCTAAAATCAACTTTAAAAAAAAATCTTAACATTTTTTTAAAAAAATATTTAAAAAAACCTTAAAAAGCAATTCCGACACAGATACAGACTGGGGTAAGCCTCAAAAGGCTTGCTGAAAGAGGACAGTCTTCAGAAGGTGCTGAAAATATAACAAAGATGGCACTTATCTAATATTTAAGGGGAGGGAATTCCAAAGGGTAGGTGCCAAAACACTAAAGGCCAGCTTCCTATGTAGTGCGGAATGGAACTCCTGATAAGATGGTATCTGCAGGAGGCCCTCACCTGCAGAGCGCAATGATCTACTGAGTATATAAGGTACGCCTGGCGCCGACATTACTATCTTTTCGGCGCCAGGTTAAAACTTTCCTCTTTACCCAGGCATTTTAGTATGTGTAAAAATGTTTATGTTTTAAATTTAACTTTTAAGCTTTTAAAAAAACTGTTTTAAATATGTGTTTCATTGTATTTTATGCTGATTGTTGTGAACCGCCCAGGGAGCTTCGGCTATGGGCGGCATATAAATTTAATAAAATGAAATGAAATGAAATAAGGGTTAAGATGATATTTCGGATATCCTGGTCCTGAGCTGCATAGCACTTTGCACACCAAAACCAGAACCTTGCACTTTGCCTGGTTGCTAATGGGCAGCCAGTGCAATCCTTTCAGCACCAGGATATCATGTTGGTGAAACCCTGCCCCAGTGAGCAGTCACGCTGCCGCATTTTGCGCAGCTGCAGCTTCTGAACCAACTTCAAGGACAGCACCACACAGAGGACATTACAGTAATCCAGCCTGGAGATTACCAGTGCATGGACAACATTGGTCAGGCTATTCCAGTGAAGAAATAGCCAGAGCTACCTAAGGCACTCCTAGCCACTGAGGTCACCTGGGCCTCTAGCAACAAAGATGGATCCAGGAGCACACCAAGACTACAAACCTGCTTTTTCAGAGGGAGTATGAACCCATCCAAAGCAGGCAATTGACACCCCCAGCATAACTATCAGGGGGCCAAAAGACAATCACTCACTGCTATTCTCTGAAAACGACCCCAGAGATAGGATCGGAACCAGTATAAAACATTGCCTCCGATACCCACCTAATCAAATTGGCTCAGAAGAATACCATGGTCAATGGTATCAAAACCTGCTGAGAGATCAAGTAAAAATAACAAGGTCGCACTTCCCCTGTCCTCCTGATAAAGGTCATCCATCAGAATGACTAAGGCCAATTCAGTCCCATAAACAGGCCTAAACCCAGATTGGAATGGGTCAAGATAATCTGTTTCAACCAAGAGTACTTGGAATTGCTGTGCCATAACCCTCTCGATCTCCTTCCCTAAAAGGGGGTATTTATGAGTTGGCCCCAACCAATGGGTCCAGGGTGGGCTTTTTCTGGCGGTTCGATCATCGCCTCTTTCAGGGTGGCTGGGACCACTCTCTCCCGCAAAGATGCATTGACCACACCCTGGATCCACTCGATCAACCCCCCTCGGCAAGCTTTAATAAGCCAAGAAGGGCAAGGGTCGAGAGGACATGTTGCTGGCTGCATCATCGCAAGAAACTTGTCTACGTCATCAGGCCGCATCAACTGAAACCATTCCCAAGAAGTTGCAGCAGTCGTTGCACTGTACACCTCATTGGGGACCACAGTAGATGTACATGGGGCATCAAGACTGCTACAGAGACAAGCAACTTTACCCTTAAAGTGCCTTGCAAACAATTCACAGTGGGCCTCCGAAGGGTCTAAAACTCCATTTCCTGGAGTTGGATGGAGGCAGAGAAGTGTGCCTTCTTCACCGCCCTCACTGCCACACAGTAGGCACGGTTATGATGTTTTACTTGTGCCGGATCAGCCTCACAGCATGTCTTTCGCCACTTGCGCTCTAGCTGTCGTCCAGCCTGTTTCATTGCCCTTTGCTGACTGGTATACCAAGGTGCAAGCCGGGCTCCACAATGCTGGAGACGGCACTTGGGGGCAACCATGTCAAGAGCCTGATGCACCTTGCTGTTCCACAGCATGACAAAGGCTTCAACAGGGTCACCTGCTCTATCTACTGGGAACTCCCGCAGGGCATTTAGGAATCCTGTGGATTCCATTAGGCTCCGAGGGTGGACCATCTTAATCTGTCCACCACACCTGCAGGGAAGGATTGGAGCCATAAGTCTAAACTTCATCAGGAAGTGATATGACCATAACAATGGGGTGACATCCACCCCCCATCTCCAGATCACCCCTTCCTCCATCTGGAGCAAAAACCAAGTCAAGGGTGTACCCTGCCCTATGTGTTGGGCCAGTGACAACATGAGACAGCCCCATGGTCATCATGGAGGCCATGAAGTCCTGAGCCGGAACACTAGAGGCAGCCTCAGCATGACACTGAAATCACCCAGCACTATCATTCTGGGTTCCTCCAACACCACAGCCGATATGGCCTCTGCCAGCTCAGTCAGAGAAGCTGCCGGGCAGCAGGGTGGACAGTACACCAGCAGTAACCCTTGTTTACTGTCTCCTCGGCCCGACACCAGGTGCAGGCCCTCACAGCCAGCTCCAAGACAGAGTAGTTCCCTGGTGACAGAGATGGAAGTTCTGTAGACCACAGCAACTCCTCTCCCCCCTGTCCCTGCAGCCTGTGGTGGTGTTGCACCCAGTATCCAGACGGGCAAAGCTGGGTCAGATCAACTCCTCCCAGTTCACCCACCCAGGTCTCGGTAACGCTCACCAAATCGGCACCTTCATCCACAATCAAGTCATGGATGAGAGTGGTCTTATTGTGTACCGATCTGGCCTTAAACAACAACACACACAGGCCAGTTGGCACAGCAGATGAGCGAGGAACCCATCCATGAGAGGAGTGGCAGCAAGTAACAAGGCGCAGATAGCCTTGTCTTCGTCTTCTATGGAACTTCACCACCTCCCCAGGGCTATATTTTCCTCTACCCGTGATCACTGAAATTGGGGTGGCATCACCCATGTTCCTCTGTACTAAGACTCCTCCTAAACACCTAATATAGACCCAACATGAGCCCACCAACAAAACCTGCTTGAGCCTATTATTCCAGTACTTAATATTAAATACATAGTATTTCTTTGCCTGCCCATCTCTTTTTATTGCAAGAGTGCCAAAAGCAATCCAGAGCCGTGGCCCCAATTAATGTGTCATAGCAACATAAATTGCCAATCTAATCAAATATTTTAAAAACATTCCTAACTAAAAGCATATGTAAAACTTCCACTGATTTTGATAAAGATGTGTTTCAAAAGCTCTTCATAGCATCAAAACCACAGAAGTCTGAAAGGGAAAGATAAATCATATTGTTACACTCATGTAGTTCTCCCAACAAACAGTCAAAGCCCACTGCTTTCACATCAGATCTCTAGCGAGAGAGCCAGAGAACCCCCCCCATGCTTTCAACTTACAGAGACCCTAAGCTCTCCTTGTCTCTTCCTCTGTGTCTTATTCCCATTCAAAAATTTGCAGTATGTCTACTCTGTTTCCGTCACAGACACATAGATATCATGATTGTTGGTTTGTGGGGTGGGGAGGGGAGATCTGCTTTTGCTCTATATAGAGAACTTGATGAAGATCTCTAACACCAAGTTCTCTATGCAAAGATATCATCTGAACATCCCAGGCTATTAGCATTTCTTTTCACCTTCTAGCCTCCAGGTAGGTATTGTCTCAAGGCAACTCACAGGATTGTCCTGTTAACTGAAATCTGATAGAAAATCTGTAACAATATATTTCCATATTAGCATCTTCCTATAGCAGAACTGCAAGAGATAACAAAAATATACTCTAGGGTTCTCAGAATGAGCGGGTGCAGTCCCAGTTTCTCATTGTTCCAATCTTAGGTTCAGTTCTCCACATTCACTTTTTAAAAAAGTTTTCATGAAAATTCATCTGCATTTTACTGGAAATTTATCCAGATACACACATTTTTATATGCAATTTGTCCTGATATACAGATAGTTGCAAGCAATTTCCCCTAATATAATGCATTTTATATGTTATTTTCATTAATGTATATATTTTTATGCTTATTTCCTCTAATATACACATTTTTGTATACATTCTTTGGTTGGCGATCTGCATCACAATATTCAGAGAAGTTTGAATTTGGATGGCTGTGTTTTAGGTTGCATATTGTTTCAGAAAGTGTGAATGAGATAGATTCAGCTTTAAATACAAACTAAATTGAATTTCTCCCCTCTTCTTTATGTGTACATGAGCCCCAAGTCTTAACACATAAATAAGTTATGCTATGCTGGAAGGTGCAATGTCTCAGGTCACCTAAGAAACATGTAGTCAAACATATCCTCCTTTCTCTCCCCATAGTGCCACGCCTTTCTGGTCTTGTATTAAATCTTAGCCCAACTACCTGGGTTATTTTAGGATAGCAGCTTGAATCCACTTTTTTTTTATGACTTTGCCTTTCTTCAGTCCAAACCGTCTTTGAAGCAATTTCTGATGATTGGTAAATGAAAAACGTTTCAGCACTAACATGTAGTCACTCCATGATGCTTTCAGAGCGGGATTTTGGGCCCCACTCAGCAGAATGAGCACAAGAGCCCCCAAACACAGAAAGGCTGGCTTACCGCATGTTGAAGTAAGTGAAATCATACATATTACATTGAAAGGGAAGTGTCCAAAGACCAGAGTCTAAAATTATTTAACTGGACCATAGCATGTGGGCAAGGGCATTTCTTCTGGGAGCAGAGGAGAAAGTTGCCTTCATAGGTCCAGAGGAGTTTTCTGTATCTATTGTTATTGTGTGCAGCTTCATTAATAAAAATGAAACAGGATTTTCTCTAGAGCCACTTGAGAAGCAAGTAAGGGACTGATTATGCAGTTTGTCTCTAGGGACACTATTTCAGTCTGTGACCTGACTGGGGAATATAAATAGCACTGCCTCTGTGCCACTGAGATATTCCTAAGAGAGGGGAGAAATTGAGGCACACGCTGGGCCATCCCTAATTGCTCAGATTATGCTTATTGCTAACAGGGCAGCAATTTATGTCAGGAAGCCTTTTCTTTTTTTTAGTTTTAGTTTTTATTTCCAAATAATACAGAAAAGGAACTATAACGTATTCCCCCCCCCGACGACCCCACCATTCTATGAGAGAGGTGTTACAGTGTTTAAGTCAAACATAGGAGTTCGGGTTTGGGTACTTGGCAAAGATTTTCCTCCTTGGTTGTAAATTCAATAAAGGGCATGCATTGGTCCGTGAAAGTGTCTTTCTTCTTAGTGCCTGCTGCTAGTTTCAAGTTTTGTGTCAGTTTCTCCAGCAAAGCAAATTCCTATAATTTTCTATACCATCGGTCCAGTGATAATCCATCTAGGTTTTTCCAGCACCTGCGCTATGAGGTTTCGTAGGGCATTATTTTGTCTCCACTGCTATTTAACATCTGTATGAAGCCACGAAGAGTGGTCATTAGGGGTTTTTTGAGTACAATGATGACACGCAGTCTACTTCATAACATCTGAATCAGGAGCAGCTGTGCAAGCTCTGGACCAGTGTCTTAATGCAGTGGTGGACTGGATGAGGACCAATAAAAAGAGTCTGAATCCTAGAAAGACAGAGGTTCCATGGGTAGGTGGTTCCCATGTCCAGAAGATAGGCTAGTTGCCTGTTCAGGATGGGGTTGCACTCCTTCTAAAGGAGCAGGTATGTAGCTTGTTGTACTCCTGGACACATCTTTGTCATTAGAGGCCCAAGTTATCTCAGTGGCTAGGAGTGCTTTTATCAGCTTCACCTGGTACACCAGCTATGGCTGTATCTGGAATGGGATAATTTGGCCCCTGTGGTCCATGCACCGGTAACCTCAAGACTGGATTGCTGCAATGTGCTCTATCTGGGGCTGCCCTTGGGTCCGGTACAGTAGCTCCAGCTGGTGTAGAATGTGACACCTTTCCTAAAGCATCTGCACTGGTTGTCCATATGCTCCTGGGCCAGGTTCAAGGTTCTTGTGTTGATATACAAAGCCCTTACCAACTTGGGTCCGAGATACCTTAAGGACTGCCTAAGCCCTTATCTCCCAGACTGATCACTGAGATCATCTGGAGGAGCATTGTTAGTTGTTCCCCATTTACAGAGGCCTAAATGGCCTCAACCAGAAGGCAGGCATTTACTGTTAGTGGTTCCATGTTGCGGAATACTCTTCTGGCAGCAATTCAGCAGGGTTTGTCACTTTTGACTTTCAGGTGTCTCTTGACTTTTTGTGCCAACAGGCCTATGCAGCTGTTTAAAATGTGTGTGTGGGGGGGGGTTAGTAGCCAATTTCTGTTTCTTTTGGTTGCTTCCCCCCCCCAGTCTTAAGTTTTGGCAATATTTAAGTTCTCACGAAAATGAATTGTCATGCACATTTCTCCTAATACACACATTTCTGCATGGTTCTGCGTGATACGGACCGTTTTGCAAGGAAAGTTTAATGCATTTTATGTGTTATTTTCACTTATATGCATTTGTAGGCATGCTTTTCCCTAATACACACATCTTTGTTCACGTTTTTTGGTTGAAGAACTGCATCATAAAATTTGGAGATGTGCCAATTTCAAAGGATAGCTGTTTCTCTGTCATGTATTGATTCAGGAAATGCAGATTAAGTATTTCTTCCCCATCCCTATTTCCAGCTAGCTTAAAATCCTTTCGCTTCTCAGATAAGCAGTTCCCTGAAAAAAAGAGGTATAAGAGAGATAAGAAAGAACAGGATCTCTCACCGCACTTGTGCATTCAAATATTTATCCTCTCTCCAAGTTCCTAGAGAGTCTGCCTAGTTCCGAAATCATGCAAACACGTTTGCCCCCTTGCTTAGTTATGATGGCTGATATGCTTCACTTGGCAAAGCAGCTTTCTTCATTGCTCAAAACCCCTGAACCTGTTGGATTTGCACTGAAAGCTCTACATACAAATGGGCTTGTCATACAGATTAAACATTGTAGATGAGTTGGACTCCTCCCCCCACTGTCATTTTATGTTTGCAGTAACAGCAATGAAAAATTCAGTCCCTAGACCAGCCTTTCCCAACCAGTGTGCCTCCAGATGTTGTTGGACCACAACTCCCATCAGCGTCAGCTAGCATTGCCAATGGTCAGGAAGATGGGAGTTGTAGTTCAACAACATCTGGAGGCACACTGGTTGGGAAAGGCTGCCCTAGACAGTTTGCTGGGGGGAAGAGTTCTACAGTGCAGCCAGAGCTTGACATGCTTGGATTCTTTGGGGAACTGGTTGATTAACTCCTAGTATAAAACAGTTAACAATTCTGCTTTCATAATCTATAATGTTAAATGACTCTGGGTAGTGAAGCATGCCTAGTGTCTTCCAGAAACAGAATCCCTGCTAGAATTACCCTTAAGACTGTAATTTAGAGTTAAAGGAATTGTACTTTCCAACACCTTAAAGCTGGGGATTTCAAGAGGAAGGTTCAATGGTATTAAGCAGAGCTTGGAAAAGTTACTTTTTTGAACTACAACTCCCATCAGCCCAATCCAGTGGCCATGCTGGCTGGGGCTGATGGGAGTTGTAGTTCAAAAAAATAACTTTTCCAAGCTCTGGTATTAAGCTAAAGACTGCCTCCACAGCTCCCCTGGGAACATGCAAGGTTGTCTTCTCAACTGGACAAATGGGAGACCTGTTGCACGGATGTGACAAAAAGCAGGTGTGTTGTTAGGGAGTGGGTCAGGGAGGGGCACTGAGTATCAAGTCTTTTGCACTGGGCCCCAGATCTCATACCCTTTCCCTTTTTAAAAAACATAAAACATAAAAGGGTTGTTGGGCATGTTGCAAGGCACACAGTGCCAGCAATGCCCCAGCTACCCACCATCTTAATTTTATCTGAGACCTAAATTTGTATCTACAGTAGGGATGAGGAAGAAATTTGATTCATTTCACAATTAGTTACCTAATCTGCACTTTCCAAAATACAATATAGCCATCTCTCAAAATGTGCACTTCTCCAAATTTGGCAATGTAGTTCCCCTGCTGTGTAATGTGTACAAAACTGCATAGACCAGGGTGAAGTGTGCATATAAATGCCCACATTAGTGAAAATATCATGCAAAAATGTGTTATATTGGGGAAAACTGCTTTGCAGAAATATGTGTGTTAAAAACAAAATTACATAAAAAATGTACATATTAGAAATTCACACTAAAATTCTGATGAATTTTCATAACAACTTAAAAAAAAAAGAATCCACAAACTGATGTGGACATGCAGAGAACTGAACTTAAGATTGGAAAAATGAGCAACTGACAGAAACCAAAATGGATAGATTCACCCATCTCTAATCTATACATATAAAAGTAGCATATGCAGGTCTTATGGGAATGTGTGTCATGGGCCTATGCTCTGAGTCTTTTGAGTACCAAGCAATGCCTCTGGCAAAAAAGCCTGAGGAAAACTTGCAATGCAGTTGACACTTCATAGAACTAAAATGATGTGGTTTGGAAGGACCTTGCACGGATGTTGTCATGACCTCTTAATCCATTCAATGCACCAGACTGCTGTCTGCAGCACTTACTATGATTTAGGTTTATGCGGCATTGTGGTGTGAATCTCCTGGATTATACAACACCTATTGGCCAATGAATGCATGGTAGTCCCAAAAAACAGCCATCATGTGGAGATGCTTGGATGCTGCTACATATAGAGGATGCAATGAATGTGTCTCTTGAAGAAATGTGTAAAAAAATTAATTTACTATAAAAGCCTTTGTTCATGTGATAAAATGAGCAAAACCTGATGCCATGACAAATGTGTAAGTCTTTGAGGTGCTACAAGATTCTTTGTTGCTTTTGCTGCAACAGACTAACAGATCTACACCTCTGGAAGTTATTAAAAGGGCTAGGATTAGGGTTGCCAACATCTGATTTCCGATCTGCTGGTCCCTTATCTGCTGGTCATTGCTAGGGTAATGAGGTAAGCCCGAGTGGTGCCTACTGAGTCAGTAGGTGGAGCCAAAGCAGAACCTGGTGGACTACAGTGGAATGATGGTGGAATCTTGTGTGCTATGGGTGAAACCGGCGTAGATCCTGTTAGATTAAGAGAGAGCCTGATGGAACCTGGAATTTACGGGTTACCTGACAGAACTAAGTTTTACTGGTGTGACCCATACATTACGGGCATTTTGGCAACCCCAAGGAAGGCCCACTCAGTGTTTTGCACAATAATATATGTGACCTCACTTATAACTCCTATAACACCTGCCTCAGCTTCCAGCATCTTGGGAAGCCTGATATATGAACTAGGGGCTTCCTTTGGGAGTACAATAAAGTGACAGAAATCATGACTGCATTACACCCCACATTCTTTGTCACATCAGCTATTGTCTTCAATAAGGAAATGATTTAAAAAATTAATCTCTTTCCATCACAAGGAGGACATCTTTGCATGCAGCAGCTCAGTCTTCCATTACTGGGTGTAATTATCATTATGGAGAAAACACAGAGTTATTGAACAGTCACACTATTTAAGTACTTACTAATTATATAACGCACTGTACAAGGGCAGCCCAGATTGACTCTCACTGAGAAGAGCCAGGGCCTGTGGCATCCATCTAAATTAAAAACCTTCTCAAAATGAGAACCTTAAGTAACTGCACACTTTGGAAGCAGCTGTGGAAGAATTAGAACTCAACTAAAGTATGTGTAAATGGCATGACTTTCATTAGCAGTCTCCAATGGATACAAATGACAGAATAACCACAAATATTATGGGTCAAAGACTTCTGAAGTTTGAAAGGCATAGGAGAGGAGGGATAAATGGAGAGTTCTAATCCTTTTTCCAGTGTGACCCTACCCATCTCCCCACATCCACAAAGTTGATTTGTTTGCAGTGGCAACACAAACACTTAGAAACAACTTCCTTAAGATTAACTTTGTGAGCTGTCAGATCAGCTTATTACGCTAAGCTGATAATTTGGTTTATGCATTCTTGTGTTTTTGCCATTCTTACATGGTCTGCTTTGCCTAGTTATATGTTTGTAAGGGCCTTCAGGAGTCCTTGTAACTTGAATGTATAACATACTTGGCAATTAGTGGAGTTGCAGATTCAGAAATCAATCAGAACAAACACCATCAATTTCTATAGCAGAATTGCTCACCAATTTCTGGACAATAAGGTGAATGAATGGAAATTTCAAGACCAATCCCAAGATATACTAAAATCAGTACAAACAGTAGGTAGAACTAGCATAAATTGAGACTTCTGCCCACTGCATTTACACTTTAGAACACTGCTTGACTAGGTTAGACACTGAATTATTGTCTTCCGGAGATCAGGATAGACTGAAAAATAAGAATCAGTGGGCAAAACTAACATTAAATATTGAAAGGGGAATTTCAAGGTGAGATACATAAAAGGTTTATGCAATGGAACATATGGACCAGTTCATATCACAGTTCAATTGCCTAGCCTTCTTTACATCTTGTCTAATATTGATCCAATAATAATAGACCATTTGTGGGTAATCATGGATCTCAGAACATCTGAACTAGACACATACACATGTAAACTGATTTTTATGTAGAGCCACTGAAAACAAAGGGTTGTTCTGTACTCACAGAACTAGAATGTATATATTTTCTATTGAATGTTCACATTTCTGTGACTACTGATCATCATTCAAGAGTGCTGACAATCCCAGACAAAATTTGTGAATGTCTGAAAACAGTGTCTAAAATTTTATTTTAATTCTATTTTTAGGGTGCAATCCTGTCAGCCCTGGAAGAGCATCCCAGAGCCCAAAGGATATTGTGGACCTTCCCCTCTGGGAGCAGAAAGGGAGGTCTGTGGATGGAGAAGAGATCTGCCCTCCGAGGTCTCCTTGTTGCATCAGCAGAAACTTCTGTGGCTGCCCCTCCTCTGCTGTTGTTGTTGTTGGTGGGAGAAGGGCATATATTGGGAGCATGCTGAGGCAGATCAAGGAAGGCCTTCAACCCATATGGTAGTTCCTGCTCTGCTCTTCCTACTCCAAATGGAAAGAAACCAATGGGCAGATATTTGAAAAAGAACACCATAAAAAAACCTAAACCCATGAAGAAGCAAGAAATCTCCCCCTCTCTCTCTTTCTCTCTCTCATTCTCTCCACCACCACTGCCACCCTGTTTCTGCCCTGGCTGTTACAAGCCCAGTAGGACTTGCATATGGTACTGTAGTTCCCTTGCCATGGATTTTCCTCTTCGTACAACCACCAGCACCCCAATAGGAGTGTTCTGGCCAATAAATAAATTCTTCGGAGAATGGATCATGTATAAATTAAAGTTGTTGCTGGTACATATTAATAGGTTGAACAATGTGGTTAAATGAAACATACAGGCTCTTGACTGTGTACAAAAGCAGACACTATAATGTTTCAAGAAATCCTTCAGGAAACAGCTTTTGCAACACTGTTGGAAAACAGGGAAGTGGACTACCACATTATGCCTTCAGGTGCTTATAAATAAAAAAAGGTGACAAATGGGCAGGAACAGGGTTTTTGGGTGAAATTTCTGTGATTTCCTCCTTCCCCATTAGCTCCACACACCGCAGCCCACCATACTCAGTACTGTTGTCTGATCCTTAAGGAAGCATTCTGTGGGAGGGGCACTGGGGCTGTCAGGGAAATGAAAAGGGTATGGGAAAGCCTATATCTACTCCCACCCTTCCATGGGCAGGTCTCTGGATCCAATGCCAGATATCAAACTGGAATAGTATAAACCAATGGTGGCTATCCGTTGGGCATACTAGATGTTCAACTATAACTTTTATTGTCCTTTGCCATTGGCCATGTTGACTTGAGCTGATGGGAGTTGTAGTACAATATATGGAGGGCCACAGTTTAGCCACCTCTGGTGGAAACCATATATGACAAGGTAGAGTAGATATTTGCAGGTTGAAATTCCTGACATCTGGCATTTTTGTTCTCAAAAGCAGTCAGGTCTCAATAGTTCTTAATATCAGAGAGAAAACTACCACAGCTGCACTGGCTACCAATATATTTCCGGGCCAGATTCAAAGTGTTGGTTCTTACCTATAAAGCCCTTAACGGCATCGGACCGCAATACCTGGCGGAACGCCTCTCCCGCTATGTACCTACCTGGTCGCTGCGCTCGACGTCGAAGGCCCTTCTCCGTGTCCCAACGCATAGGGAGGCACGGAGAACGATAACTAGAGCTAGGGCCTTCTCAGTGGTGGCCCCCGAACTATGGAACGCCCTCCCTGATGAGATACGCCTGGCGCCTTCTTTGTTATCTTTTCGGCGCCAGGTAAAGACCTACCTCTTCGCCCAGGCATTTAAAAAATTTTAAAATTTGAATTTAAAATTGAAAATTTTTAATTATGTTTTATTGTGTATTGTATTTACATTGTATTTAATATATTTACTTGTATTTTAACCTGTTTTATTATGCTGTACACCGCCCTGGGAGCTTATTGCTATAGGGCGGTCTAAAAATGTAATAAAATAAATAAATAAATAAATAAATATGGTGGCATTTATTGGCTTGGAAGTTATATAACACCGTCAACACCGATAGCAGTAGATTTTTTAACAAGTTGTCTTAATTAAACATTTCCCAGACCGTTTCAAGCCTGACATTTTTTGTTTTCAATCTTGTTTTCTATCGTTTAGCAAAAGTTAGCCTGGTAGCTGCCATATACTGAACGCTTATTAGTGACATCATATACAAATCATCTAAAAGCACAAAGACCTGATTTGTCCAATGGATTGCCGAAGCATGCTACCATCACATCTGCTGCTGTGCATGCTGTTGTAGTGTAGGCTGCTGTGTCTGCTTGTCTCCACTGAGGTTAGCCATTTAACTGATAGGATACCAGGCAGGTAATTACAAATCCTTATTCCTGAATCCCCATTGTGCTATGGCTTTGATCCATTTCTTTGTCTGGTCCAAGCACAGGGATGAGCGAATCTGTCAATTTCAGTTTCTCATTTTTCTAATCTTAAATTAAGTTCTCCACATTTCAACATCAGTTTGATTTTTTTTTTAAAAAGTCTTCATGAAACACATCAGCATTTTAGTGCCAATTTCTTCAAATACACACATTTTTGCAGATCAATTTTCCTTAATATAATGCATATTTGTATATTTTCACTAACATATGCAATTTTATCCACGCTTTACCCCAGTATATGCATTTTTGTACAAATTACTTGGCTGAAGAACTGCACTGCAAAATTCAGAAAAGTGTGCATTTCAAAGGATGGCCGTGTCTCAGTTCTCTTATTGTTTCCCAAAGTGCAAATTAGGTGTTTGCCTTTAAATGCAAGCTGAATTGGATTTCTCTCCCATGATCCATACCCAAGCATTGATTGTTTAGTTTTGGAGAGCCGATATTACATATGGACATTTTCTCTTCACACCGAGACATCCATTTGTTTCTGGAGTGAATTCTGCTGGATGCCAGATTGGTAATTACAACTCCTGGCTTCCAAACTCTTATCCTATGGGGTTGTTCTGTGAATGTGAACTTGTTCTCCCAGTGCCCAAATTTAACAATAGGTAGTTTAATATACAGCCATTGCCTCTAATGAAATTGTTTGAAGCCTAAGCTCTTTAGAAATATTGGGATGAAAGGTACTTTGTATATGCTAGGTCACATGGTTATGATCTTCCTCCTTCCTCCTCTGTACACTCCAGGCTGTAATCCTGTGCACCCTTACCTGGGAGCAGGAGCTATGCAGAGCAAGGTGTAAGCAACCTCCAAGTGGTGACTTTTATTGTCAGAAGCAGGCTTCAGTTATGCACCGTTCCCTATACTTGAATATGCTCCCATTTCAAAATGTGAGAAACACCACTGTGGAACTGCAAACGGATATTCTTACTATGTCTCCAAATCAACCAACACTTATCTGTTTAACCATAAAAAAATCCTAGCAACTGTTTCATGGGAGCTTTGCTTTTAAGTTCTTAAAACCAGGAACACAGTCTGATGCTCATCACATGAATGAACTACATTCAACTGATGGGAAATGGCTTCATCTTTCTACATTTCTCAAAAGATTGTGCAAGAGACAATGCAGCATTTTGTTTTTACAGAAGTCAGCAGATGAAGGAACTTTCTGTATGAAAGGAGGGAAGAAAATGGATTGTCTAGAAATCTCATCAGTCACAGTTCAAAAATACCAAACCACTTTCCCCCTATTTTGGGAGAATGGAACACATTTCTTGAAAGTATAAAAACACCCTACAATTTTATAAACAAACAATACTAGTTCTCTGATATCCTCAGTCTTACAAATGTCAAATCTGGAAAAAAATATGAATGATGATAAAAAGGGAGGATATGAAATTGAGTAAGTTAATTTTAACTGAATGTCTGCTGCATTCAACTGTCATTCTGGGATCATCATTACTTATATAAAGACACTTAATAATCTGCACCAGAACTAATTATAAGGCAACAATCTTCAGCCTTGGGTAGAACTGCCTGTGTCTGATAATAAATAGAATACAGTTTCTCATTAGGTACAGATTTCTGCCTGAGCAATCAGTATTACTATTGGAACTAAGTAATGTAGTCAGTGGCTTTTCTACAGGAAAGGGAGCAGGGGTTTGCCTCTTTCTGTACAATAATTACTACTGGTAAGCTGTTTACAGAAGAATGTCAGACTTTGCTTTTTATGTCAGTGTCGCATTAAAAAGAAAAAAGAAACTTGCTGAAGCTGTAAGATTAGTCATGGTTTTCACCTATACCTCTGTACTGAAATTAGGGCAGTCATACATCCCTACTGCCATTCCCATTTCTTGTGCAGATAGGAGCAGAGAATGAGCCCCAATCGAAGGGCACATCACTGGACAAGAATCATTTTGCTATGCCAATGTGCTGAAATTGGTCTGAGAGGACCAGGTTCAACATCTTACCGGGCTACAAAAATCACTCTGTCTCTCAGCCTATCATCCCTAATGTAACGATAGGTATCCCTATACTTCAAGTGCTTTTCTGCATCTTAGTAAGTTATTTTGTACTTCTCATTTCCCCATGAAGGAAGAAGTACTAAGGGCCACCTTTTAAAAGATCAAGATTTAATAAGGATCAATGCCTGCATCCTGACAAAAGCCTAAAGAAAATGACAATCTCTTCATCACAATAGCATTCCCATATAATAGCTTTTTTCTCTCTCTGTGAAGGATATCATCCTTGTACAGTTGGCATACCTGCACCCCCTTGCTTGTACTTTACTGCTGGAACATTTCTCTCTTCTACAAAGAAGGATCAGCAAACGAAAGTGAAGGGCAGGAGATGGGCTTAATTTTCAGTGAGGTGGTAAATCTCTCTCTCTGTTCTAGACTACGCTACTTAAAATTGCAGGCGTGGACTCACATGTCTGAATGCTCCTCCATATGGAAAATGTCCTCCATGTGGAAAACAATGTATCAGGAAGAAGGTTACTCGGCTAGCCACCTCTTTGACATGTTAGTTTTCTATGCCAAGGATTTCCTCTTATATAAAGGCACATTAAGTCATGCAAGCCTCCACCTGTGGTCTCAAGTAGCAAAGTCTAGCAAAAAACTGGTCTATCATCACAGTGAGAATTAAACTTTAATTTCAGGGCAGCAAACTGATACCCATTAGGACTAGCAGAGCAGAAGGCAGGGAAACCAAAAGTAGGTGGAGCCAGAGCCAATGACATGCAGAGAATCATAGACTGTGAAGGGGTCTATAAGGCCATCAAGTCCAACCCCCTGCTCAATGCAGAAATCCAAATTAAAGCATACCTGACAGGTGGCTGTCCAGCTGCCTCTTGAATACCTCCAGTGTTGGAGACCCCACCACCTCCCTAGCTGATTGGTTCCATTGTCATACCGCTCTGACAGTTAGGAGGTTTTTCAGTTGAAATCTGGCTTACTGTAACTTGAGCCCGTTGTTCTGGGACGATTGAGAAGAGATCCTGGCCCTCCTCTGTGTGGCAACCTTTCAAGTACTTGAACAGTGCTGTCATATCTCCCCTCAGTCTGCTCTTCTCAAGGCTAAACATGCCTGGTTCTTTCAGTCTCTCCTCTAGTCCCCTAATCATCCTCGTTCTCCTCCTCTAAACCTGTTTCAGTTTGTCTGCATCCTTCCTAAACTGCGGTGTCCAGAACTGGATGCAGTACTCAACATGAGGCCTTACCAGTGCCGAATAGAGGGGAACCAATACTTCATGCGATTTGGAAACTATAATTCTATGAATGCAGCCTGAAATAGCATTTGCCTTTTTTACAGCCACATAGCACTGTTGGCTCATATTCAGTTTGTGATCAACAACAATTCCAAGATCCTTCTCACATGTAGTATTGCTGAGCCAAGTATTCCCCATCTTATAACTGTGTATTTGGTTTCATTTTCCTTTTACACTTATCCCTGTTAAATTTTACTCTCTTGTTTTCAGCCCAATGTGTCAGCCTATCAAGATTACTTTGAATTTTGTTTGTCTTCCAAGGTATTAGCTATCCCTCCCAATTTTGTATCATCTGCAAATTTGATAAGCATTCCCTGCACCTCCTCATCCAAATCATTAACAAAAATGTTGAAAAGCACTGGGCCTAGGACCAAGTCCTGTGGTACCCCCACTCGTTACCTCTCCCCAGTTTGAGAAGGAACCACTGATAAGCACTCTCTGAGCATGATTCTGAAACTAACTGTGAATTCATCTGATAATTGTTCCATCCAGCCCACATTTAGCTAGCTTGCTACTCAGAATATCATGGGGCACTTTGCCAAAAGCTTTGCTGAAGTCGAGATACATTTGGTCCACAGCATTCCCACAGTGTACCAGGGAGGTTACCCGATCTAAAAATGAGATAAGATTAATCTGGCAAGATTTGTTCTTGATAAATCCATGTTGGCTTCTATTAATCACTGCATTGTTTTGAAGGTGCTTACAGACTGACCACTTTATAATCTGCTCCAGAATTTTCCCAATGTCAGGCTGACTGGTCTGTAGTTCCCAGGTTCCTCCTTTTGGAAGATAGGGACAACGTTAGCCCTCCTCCAATCATCCTGCACTTCATCTATCCTCCATGATTTTGCAAAGATAATTCGAGAATTCTTCAGCCACCCTTCAATACTCTAGGATGCAGTTCATTGGGCCCTGGAGATTTGGACTCCTTTTCTCATTAGGGTCGTTTGCCACAGAACCTTACTTACCATTGTTCTGAGTTTATTAAAATTGGCTTTCCTGAAGTCCAGGGTATGTGTTTGGCTAGTCTCAGCTTTTGCTTCCTTTAAAATCAAGAACTCAAGTACAGCATGGTCACTTTCCCCCAGAGTTCCCATAACTGCCACTTCATCCACCAAGTCATCTCCATTGGTTAGAATCAAGTCAAGGATAGCTGATCTGGTTGTTGCTTCCTCCACTTTCTGTAGGAGAAAGTTATTTCCAACACAAGTCAGGAAGTTATTGGAGAGGCCATGTTTGGCAGAATTTGTCTCCCAACAGATATCGGGGTAATTGAAGTCCCCCATTATTATTTCATCATGCCTCCTCGAAACATTGTCAATTCGCTTTGTAAAAGTTTCATCCTCGTCTTTTCCTTGATTGGGTTGTCAGTAGTAGACTCCAACTATCATTTTCCTTTTAATCCTTGCCCCATTTATTTTAATCCAGATACTCTCAGTGGAACTATGAAGCTCATCCTCCTGTATTTCTGTGCAGGGATATATATTTTTAACATACAGCATGACTCTGCCTCCCTTTCTATTCATTCCGTTCTTTTTAAACAGGTTATATCATTCAATCGCTGCACTCCAGTTATAGGAGTCATCCCACCAAGTTTCAGTTATACCTATTAAATCATATTTACCCTCCTGCATTAAGAGTTCAAGTTCGTCCGGTTTGTTTCTCATACTCTGGGCATTAGTATACAGACATCAAAGGCCATGTGATTTACGGCTTGGCTTCCATCCTACATATTTATGAAGACTATTATTGGGCCCCATTAGAGCTGTTCCCTCAGTTTCTTTTACTGTGCACAAGCCTTTGTTAGTCGTTACCACCAAGTTTACGTTTCTTTCCCCCTTAGGATTCCATGTAAAGCTCTCTTGAATTTCTCCATGCTGTGGCTAAACACATTCTTCACAGTCCTTGTGAGGTGCAACCCATCACTTGCTAGCAGTCCATTTTCTATAAAGTGTAGCCTGTGATCCCAGAATCCAAATCTCTCATGTTGGCAATCAGTAGTAGACTCCAACCACCATGTTCTTTTTATTCCTTGCCCTATTTATTGTAATCAAGACTCTTGGTGGAGCTATCAACTTCATCCTCTTGTATTTCTATGCAGGGATATATATTTTAACATATAGCATGACTGTGCCTCCCCTTCTATTCCTTCTGTTCTTTTTGAACAGGTTACATACTTCAGTCGCTGCATTCTAATAATGGGAGTCACCCCACCAAGTTTCAGTTATACTTAATAAGTCGTATTTATTCTCCTGTATTAAGAGTTTCAGTTCATTCTGTCTGTTTCCCATACTCTGTGCATTAGCATACAGACATCAAATACCATGTGATCTACACCCCGGCTTCCTTCCTACATATTTTTGAAGACTATTATTGGGCCCTGTTAGAGCTGTTCCCTCAGTTCCCGTTACTGTGCATAAGCCTTTGTTAGTTGCTACTGCCAAGTTTACGTCTCCCTCCCCCTTAGGATTCAGTTTAAAGATCTCTTGATGAAGTTCTCCATGCTGTGGCCAAACACATTCTTCGCAGTCCTTGTGAGGTGCAACCAATCACTTGCCAGCAGTCGATCTTCCAAGAAGCATAGGCTGTGGTCCCAAAATCCAAATCTCTCACATTGGTACCACCTTCGTAGCCAGTCATTCACCTGGAGTATTTTTCTTTCCCTTTCTACTCCTATTCTAAGTACCGGAAGATGGATGAGAAAACTATCGTGCCCCCAAAGTCCTTGAGTTTCCTTCCCAGAGCTTCATGATTTCTTTGCAGCTTCGCCTGGCGGTATCATTCATTCCCACATGGATGAGAAGAAAGCGCTATCTGTCAGTGGGTTTTATGAGCGATGGCAACCCTTCTGTCACATCTCTAATCCGTCATCCAAGGAGACAGCATACCTTGTAAGTCCATGGATCTTCTCGGCATACTTGGGTTTCAATCCAACACAGCAGGGAGTCTCCCACCACTATTACTATTTTTCTTGTTGTGGGGCGTCATTTCATTGCCTCTGCTTGACTGAGCTTCAGCCTCTCGCTCACTGTTGCATGGGGTCTCCTTCTTTCCCTGCAGACTGTCCTCATCCTCAAGTGCCTGCAAGCAGTTCTATAGTTCCACTGGTGAAGGGTGTCTTCTAGCTCTTCTGCTCCTAACTTACACCCTTTTCCATGGAGTTTCCTCCATGTCATTGTTGTTCTCCACAACAGTCTCCTCTTTGGCTTCAACAAGCTATATTCTTCCACCTCCTGTCCTTCTCTTTAGATAACTAATTCTGGTTTTGTCCCCATCCTCCTCCCTACAAGGGCAATATTGAGACTAAGGAGGAGGGAGGTGTCAGGCAATGCCACTTCCAGGACTGATTGCAAGTACTACGGCAGGAAGGTGGTGGCTGGTTGTGGGCAGACTAAGATTGGTGGAGCAGTAACCCATTCAGTCTCATGGACCAACCTCCACCACTTAGAAGTCCCCCATTCCGCCTTTTTCATCTAACTAAAGCTTTACAGTGGTGCTTTCTGTGATCAATCACCTGAGCTCCCCCACAGGTCAGAGTACACTGGAGAGGTCACAACAATGCAACACTTTAAATCAACCTGCCTCCCGTCACATTTGAAACTTCCCTTGTTGAATTGGACCACAAGCTTGAAAAATGAGAGAGAAAGCTTGAGTGTGCATACAGCTTCCCAGGCAGATTAAATAATTAATCATCCCATAATTAAGAAGGGCCACTGTCTTTTCACTACTCTCCTACAGAATCTAAATAGATTTCTGTCAAAAACATAATTGCAGAAGGTAGGAGATAATACCATCTTGTTGAGGGTAGGGAACAGCAAGCTGGGACCCACTGCATTTAATGCAATGTAGTCTGCATGTCTGTTTTGCAAGTAATGAGATCTCCAGGGCATAGTTTGGCATTTATTCTGTTGCTATAAAATCCGGGTTAATTTCCCGCCCCCTATGGCTTTTGAGGCCAAGCTGCTTGATTGCCACTTGTAAATTTAATATTGAGCTGTGTTTGACAGCTATTCAGGTTAAAGATGTTTTGCTCTGCTTAGCTCCTTCCTAATTAAGGCGCATCAAAACCCTTCACATATATTAAAAATGCAACATCCCACCATTCACTGTGATCCGTTTGCGTTGTGTTACAGAGAACTTGTGATGATCTCTACACATTCATCTCTTAGGGAATTGTTAGCATAATGCTGGTACTATTCCTACTTTTTACATTGCCTTGCCACAAGCCTTCAGCGAGGATCCATAGGCTAGGAACTAACTACAATGCTCATCTCAAGACTGCCACTGAAAATTAAAGCTTCAAATATAAAGGAGACACTGCCTAGAGCTCAAAAGCAGGGCACTGTTGTTGGTGTGATCTGAGCTCCAAGTTAAAATCCTTGTTGAGCCATGAGGTTTACTAGGTGCCTTTGCAGATGCAACAGGACCGCTATCTCTCTCTCAACCATCTTTAGTGCCTGGGACTAGCCTACAAGAAAACACTGCCCCCCCAGCACATCTCTGCCCTGGCCAGAGATAATAGCAACTTGTTAATTTTGGGGACTGGGAGAGAGCTGTTTTCCTTTCATTTGCAAACTGTGGCTTAGCTCACTTGTCTGGCACACCTAGAATTATTTGTTCTGCAGCGCATCCAGCTGGTCCTGAATTTTGCTTCTTGCATTTTGTACTTAAGAGTTGCCAACTGTCGATTATTTCACTTGTCCAATCTGTAAAACCGCATGCTAACATGTCTAATATTAATAATATATTAATATATTAATATTAGTTCCCTGGTGACAATGATAGAGCCTGGTTTCACAGGAAAACCACAGACATTAGAAAATAGCTACTTACATGGGCTGCCATTTTTTAAAGCACAATTTCTACAATTACATATTCATTTATCATAGTTACATTTTATACAGGTCTATTACGTGTTAAGATAAAATTGCCAACTGATCAAGTAGCTTTAAGAAATAAAACGAAAATGAACAAATGAAAATGAAAAAATTACCATTTTGATTGCAGCATTGTTTAGGTATAGATAAGCCATACCCAACTATATAATGGGTACTCGAAGAAAGGGAATGGGCTTGGGTGAGAAGTTGCTTAAATTAAATTTAAGCCAAAATCAAGCAGGAATGTTGAATGCGACATTTAAAACTAAAACTAAAATTAATAGAGGAACGGAGGCACTATGAGTAGCACAGCATGGAGCAATCAACTGTATCTCTCATGAGGCTGTTGCCATGACATTCAAAGGCACTTACTATGATCACAGTCTATGAATATTCTGTCATCTGATTGATAGTCTGTTGCTTTTTGCTTCATGTAAGCAAATGTGATGACAATATTAAGCAATTACAGCTAATGTCATCCAGCTGCTTCACTGCTGACTGCAACAATATTTCTGAACTGCCAACAAAATAGCAACGCTATAGGTGCATCTGTTATTTTTCACAAGTACATGTCCCAGGATGATATACAGCTGGGAAGAGGCTGTAGCCTCACCTTGGGTGATGGCCATGACTAAAGCTCCCCCCTCCAGGTTTTGTTTTGGGATGCTTCACTACAGAAGCACTAACTTCCCCACAATGTCCCTTGGTATATCCACAGAATGAATGCTGATGGCAGCACCTCTCTTCCTAATTTATCTGCAAGTGGATCTTCTTCAGAGCAGGCGCCCCTAGTTGGTCCCTGAGCCTGCTTGAAGTGGCAGCCTGGATCAGACACCCTGGTATAGATCTATCTGCGATAAGCAGGAGGTAAGGGCCATACCTCAGTGGAAGAGCATCTGCTTCACATGCAAAAGGTCCCTGGTTCAGTCCCCGGCATCTCCAGGAAGGAATGGAAATTATCCCGTAGTCTATCTATCTATCTATCTATCTATCTATCTATCTATCTATCTATCTATCTATCTATCTATCTATCTATCTGTCTGTCTGTCTGTCTGTCTGTCTGTCTGTCTGTCTGTCTGTCTGTCTGTCTGTCTGTCTGTCTGTCTGTCTGTCTGTCTGTCTGTCTGTCTGTCTATGCATTCAGAGAAACAGCGGAAGTGAAATGAAAGAGAATGAGGGGCAAAATAAAACAAAAATAAATAAGAATGAAGTAACTGTGAAGTAGAATTTGTGTCTTTCCCACACACACGCAAGCATGCGTTCACACACACAGAACTAATTTGATTACATACTGGTCCAATGGAACCACACACATCAAAACATTTCATTACAACAAAGTGAAGAAATGCACGGATTTGATAAGCAGCTCTGTTCCAAATATCACAGGCTGCAGTTAGCAGGGATTAGATCAATGACCTTCTCTAAACATCACAGTTAATACTACAGTTGAGCACCAGGGAGTTTGCAGCAGAGAACACACATCTGTGTGGTTCCTTTTGGTACACACCTTCTCCTGTTTGCAAACTACTTGACATTGTCAGAATTTTTTGGAATTTGCTTGCTTAACTTCAATGTTGGCAAAATAGGCCCTCACCCCAAAAAAGCCTGAATCTGCCTTTAATGTACAATATGATAGGGGGAACTGCATGAGCTTACCTCTAGAGCTGTGTCCAGCAGCTTCCGATAACACTTGAAGCAGCCCAGCTAGGGCCTTTTACAGGTCTCTGATCCAAAGCCCTGAACAGGCTTGCAAAACATGCTCTGCATATTGGACTTGTATCTCCGTTAGCCTGCCCTCCACCCAAGTTCAATGCATTTTGGGTGATGTGGAACCCTTCCAGATAGGGTGCAGATTCAGAAGACTGGCAGGAACATCTAGAGCCCACCCGACCTCCATTAAGGCAAAGGTGAATCAGCTGAGTAAAGCTGATTCCAAATGCTCTGATGCAATGCACCATTCCCAGGTTAGAAAGGCTTGCTCCAAAGCAGGAACACTCCACAAAAGGATCACTACTTTTTCTCCTGACTACAGCTGAATTGTGATGCTTAAAGTGGCAACATAGCTACATTCCGTTTCTGGAATATAAAACTAAAACAGGAATCTTATAGCTTACACTCTGAAGGCTAGGATGATTGTGCTGTTGGTAAGGAAGGAGGGAGACATTTGGTTCAGTTTACCTTTTAACGTGAAACTTCCTAATTCACACTTCCTGCAACAGTATGTGAACTGGAACACAGATTATCCTTCAAAATTTCCAAATTTTGCAATGCACTTCTTCAATCCAAAATGTGTACAAAATTTCCTTCTTTCTTTGTTTGGACAATTTATGTACCATTTATATTTAAACAAAACTCAAAGCAGTTTATTTATTATTTATTTATTTATTTATTTGGTTTATATCCCACCCTTCCTTCCAGCAGGAGCCCAGGTTTACAACAGAGGTGGAACTTTGATTGTGTAGATCATGAAAAACTATGGAATGCTATAAAAGAAATGGGGATGCCACAGCAAGTCCTCATGCGCAACCTATACTCTGGACAAGAGGCTACTGTAAGGACAGAATATGGAGAAACCGATTGGTTTCCCATCGGAAAGGGTGTGAGACAGGGGCGTATTTTATCAGCCTATTTGTTTAATCTATTTGCAGAACATATCATACGGAAAGGCGGATTGGACTAAGAAGTGAAACTTGGAAGGAGGTATCAATAATTTAAGGTATGCAGACAATACCGTACTCTTAGCAGAAACCAGTAATGATTTGAAACAAATGCTGATGAAAGTTAAAGAGGAAAGCACAAAAGCAGGACTACAGATGAACGTCAAGAAGACTAAAGTAATGACAACAGAAGATTTATGTAACTTTCAAGTTGACAATGAGGACATTGAACTTGTCAAGGATTATCAGTACCTTGGCACAGTTATTAACCAAAATGGAGACAATAGTCAAGAAATCAGAAGAAGGCAAGGACTGGGGAGGGCACCTATAAGAAAACTAGAAAAGGTCCTCAAATGCAAAGATGTATCACTGAATACTAAAGTCAGGATCATTCAGACCATGGTATTCCCAATCTCTATGTATAGATGTGAAAATTGGACAGTGAAAAAAGCTGATAAGAGAAAAATCAACTCATTTGAAATGTGGTGTTGGAGGAGAGCTTTGCGCATACCATGGACAGCAAAAAAGACAAATAATTGGGTGTTAGAACAAATTAAACCAGAACTATCACTAGAAGCTAAAATGATGAAACTGAGGTTATCATACTTTGGACATGATCATGTCATCAAAGACATGATTCCCTAGAAAATACAATAATGCTGGGAAAAACAGAAGGGAGTAGAAAAAGAGGAAGGCCAAACAAGAGATGGATTGATTCCATAAAAGAAGCCACAGACCTGAACTTACAAAATCGGAACAGGGTGGTTCATGACAGATGCTATTGAAGGTCGCTGATTCATAGGGTCGCCATAAGTCTTAATCAATTTGAAGGTACAGAACAACAATACAAAAATGCATTGCATTAGGAGAAATTAATTGCAAAAATGTGTATATACACTAATACGCAAAAAACCTTGCGGTTTAAGAATGTACCTATAGCCCACAGATATTTCTACCAAACTTTAAAAAGCAGGGAAATTGGGCAGCTATAGTGAATGCACCAGCGGAGCAGGAGACCTGAACTCCTCTCTGAGATATTGGACTGCCCTACAAAGTTGTCAAAATGCAAACACAATTTGGGTTGGTCTTTCACAGTCCAATCCACTTGCTGTGTAGCTTGAAAGAATTTGGTAACATGTGCCTCTGAGCATATGGTGAGTGGTGGCAATACCTGCCATCTCCAAAGATGGAGAATTATATTTTTGTATGTTTGTTGGTGTTCTTCTTACTTTGCTTCTTTCCTGTGTTACTAATGTTTCTACAGAGAATCTAAACTAGAAAATTTTATTTCCCTCATTATTCATCCTAGAAATCTGTGTCAAATTTATTTTTATTAATTTCAAAGCCTTTTTATTGGTCAATGTCATATGATGGTGAAGATAGCCTTTTTTGTTTCAAACTGGAGGTTATGGTCTATTTCTATTTTGGGTACATTAACAGTTGGACCTGAAACTGCAGTTTAATGTAAAATCAGACTGATTACAATATGCTGCTACTTTAGCAATGACTCTAGTTGTTGGAAAAAAGAGGATGCATGTTTTCAACCTGCTATGTTTAAACCACTTTATTTAAGGCAAGGTGTTCACGATCAATTAAAAACATAGAGCACACCTAGAATTTTGCTAGAATATATTTCACCTCCCACTGTTTTATCTTGTGCAAATTGAGACACTTCTGAGGTCCACTGCAGACTATTTTGCAGAAGTCAGTGCCATTATTCCACAATTATGTTTGGAGTTTTTTTAGTATAAATTTTGCAAAGTGTTGCTGTACTTCACATATTCATAGAAACAAAAGCAAAAGAAAATGATTTCCTATAGAAAACTTCACTAAAATTGCAAAGTAAATCAGACATATTTAAAGTGACCAGCTGAACTATATCAACTGTCTTAATAATGTTAATGTCTTAATAATGCCTCATTTTAAGAAAGATATAGACAAGTTAGAGCGGGTTCAGAAGAGGGCGACAAGGATGATAGCCGGTATGGAGAACAAGTCTTATGAGGAAAGGTTGAAGGAACTTGGCATGTTCAGTCTGGTGAAGAGAAGGCTGAGGGGTGACATGATTGCACTCTTTAAGTACCTGAAGGGCTGTCACATAGAGGAGGGTACAGATTTGTTCTCTGCTGCCCCAGAGGGTAGGACTAGGTCTAATGGTTTTAAGTTGCACGAGCGTAGATTCAGATTGGACATTAGAAGGAACTTCTTGACAGTAAGGGCAGTTCGGCAATGGAACCGACTGCCTAGGGAGATGGTGGGATCCCCTTCGCTGGATGTCTTCAAGCAGAGGCTGGATAGCTATCTGCGAGAGATGCTCTAGCTGTGGATTTCCTGCTGTGAGCAGGGAGTTGGACTTGATGGCCTACAAGGCCCCTTCCAACTCTATGATTCTATGTTGCTTCCTCCTGGCTAAAACAAGATCAGCACAGGACACATCTTCTTTCTATTATTTGGGCTGATTACAGGTGTTGCCACCACTCACCATATGCTCAGAGGCACATGTTACCAAATTCTTCCAAGCTACACAGCAAGTGGATTGGACTGTGAAAGACCAACCCAAATGGTGTTTGCATTTTGACAAGTTTGTAGGGCAGCACAATATCTCAGAGAGGAGTTCAGGTCTCCTGGTCCCCTGGTGCATTCACTATAGCTGCCCAATTTCCCTGCTTTTTAAAGTTTGGTAGAAATATCTGTGGGCTATAGGTACATTCTTAAACCGCAAGGTTTTTTGCGTATTAGTGTATTTCCCTGCTTTTTAATCCAGGAGGTAAGAAATGGGACCCTGTGCAAGTTTGCTGAGAATGGATTGATCATTTGCATGCTTATTGAGTTAAGTGGGATTTACACACACACACACACACACACACACACACACACACACACACACACGGCAATCATGCTTATGATAGGTGAAACTGACCACAGGGGATGGGGAAGGGAGGAGGGGGAGGAGGGAGGGGTGGAAAGGCAGAGGGGAGGACTGGGATGGGAGCAGGCAGGAGGGGGAGGGGAGAATAAGGACAGATGTGGTCGTCTGCATGTTTATTGAGTTCAGTGGGATTTACTCCCATGCAATCATACTTAGGATAGGTAAAACCGGCCGGGGGGAGGGACGGAGGGCTGAAGTAGGCAGGGAAGGCGGAAGAAGAAAGAGGGGAGGAGAAAGGGAGAGGAAAGGGAAAGGAGGGAAAAGGCAGGTCTGATCATTTGTATGATTATTGAGTTGAATAGGATATACTCCTATGCAATCATGATTAGGATAGGTAAAACTGACCAGGCTGGGCCTGCCAACCAAGACGTCTTCTGTATCTTTAAAAGTTGTGCAGGGGGAAGGGAGAATTCCACCTTGTGGTTTTTCCCATTACTTCGTTGCAAGAACACCGGCACATGGCTGACTTTCTCTTCTCCTAAAGATACAGGATCAGTCTCAGGCCCTGAACCTGGCAACCCTACCTCCCACCCAAATTTAAAACAAAGCTGTCCCTGGCCACATCCACACCAGGCCTCTATTACACTTTGGACAATCATTATTTATTTATCTATTTATTTAGTCTATTTATATACCGCCCCATAGCCAAAGTTCTCTTTGCGGTTTACAATAACTAAAAACATTAAAAACAAATATACAAATTTAAAAACACATCTTTTAAAAACAGTTTAAAAGAATTTATCATGGCTTCTCTCAAAGCCATGGCTCAAAGCCAATCATGGCTTCTCTCAAAGAATCCTGGGACGTGTAGTTAGTGAAGGGTGCTGAGAGTTGCTAGGAGACGCCCTGTTCCTCTCACAGACCTTCAATCAAGAGTGGCTGACTGTTAACCATTCTCTCAGGGGAATAGGAGTCTCCTCTCAGCACCCTTCACAAACTACACTTCCCAGGATTCTTTGAGGGAAGCCATGACTGTCTCAAGTGAAATCAAGTCTGGTGTGGGTGTGGCCCTCTGATTAGCCAAGCCCAGCAGTTGTGAGGCTTTTAGAACACTGACAGTTGGTCCTTACTGAGCATGCCCCACGTTATAATAGGCTTCCAGCCAAAATTTCTTAAATTAATTAAAAATCAACCAGGCATTTTTTTAACTTTTAAACTGCAGTAGATGAAGGTCAGAGTATGGGGCAAGGTCAGTATTAGGATTACAGGTACTCTGTGAACATGGCTGATTTTTAATGAATTTCAACAGATTATGAGAACTCGCAGAAAAAAGTCCAAAAGGGCTCTGAGTTTTTTTCTCTTTTTAGACTTTGAACTCTCGATTCTCTCTGACTGTTTTGTGTATCGCCATGAAAATTGACAGGGTTGTTAAGCAAGCGTTTCTGAGTTCAGAACTATAAGTTTTGTAAGGTTTTGTTTTGAAATGAGCTTATGGGAAGCCTCAGAATTGCATGGGGGGATATTTTCCATTTAACATTGCGGAATGTGAAAAATCCCCGCTGACTATAGTATACAGCCACTCTTGTGGCTGTATAATAAGAAGAAATGTACACTAAATGTTGACGTGTGTGTGTTTGTGTGTGTGTGCGTAACGAAAAAACATGTAAACTGGTGCAGAAATTGGAAAAATAATGGAAAGAAACCAAAATTGACAGATTTGTCCCTCCCTAGCTGTTTGCCACTACTTTACACCCATTCTTAGTTATATATTTCTCATGTAATAAGAATTAGCGTGTTTGTCAATGAAGCTAGTGCTGTTACTGGCTTTCATGTTGCGATTTGAAATGTGAAATCTAGGTTCAAATCCTTGATCAGGAAGCTCATTGATGGTGTTGGATAAATCACTGTATTTCAGCCTAACCTATCTCACAGGCTGAAGGACAAACTACCACTAAAGACAGCAGCCTGCCACATCTAGTCCCCCTGCTACAGAACCTGCCTCAGGTTGTGATTTCACAGTGTCTTCCCTCCACCACCTCTGCTAGTCTATGATGTGGAGTGGAGAGAGGAAAGGCAGAATGTTGCATAACATCACAACATAAGGTCTACTAGAGTTTATGGCAGGAGAAACAGATGTGTGGTAGGCATTTTTGCAACATCTAGGCATCTAGTGTGTCAGGAATTCTATGCACACTTCCCCAGGAACAAATCCTATTTAATTCAGTGGGATTTACTTTTGAGTAAATCAAGAATAAGGCCACACTTTCTTTTCTGCTTCAGGGAGTATCTGCTTTAGGCTGCATTCCAATACATGTATATTTAGAAGCTGGCTCCATTGGGTTCAATGGGACTTACTCCCGGGTAAATGTGCATTGGATTGTAGCCTTAGTCTCAAAGAATCTGGATGCATTCTTACTCCTTCAAGGTGATGCCACTGCCCATATATTTGTTGAGAGAGGTGGGGTCTATGCTCTGCCCTCCAGTTGGCATAGAGTAGACTAGAGGATGCATCTGACATGGTGGTTCCGTTTCTGAAATCATGTTTCAGCTCCTCTCGCAAAACACAGACTAGGAAATACTGAGTTAAGGTTTCTCAACCTTACTCTTGCCACTGCAACCCCTCTACCATCCCCAAGGTGCTATAAAACTGAATTGCTTCACCGAAATTAACAAACTTAGAGTCTGTATCGCTGTAACAGCCTATAAAATTTAATGCAGAATGGGCAGGTTTTTTTAAAAACGGTCTTCCACTAGTGCCATAGCTCTCTATTATAATCTCCAGGCTGTTGTTTTCTATTAAATTGTACAGAGTCTTTGCACTGGGATGAGAGCAGTGTGTGCCTTTTGTATAATTACCTGTACAAAAGAAAACTATGGATTTTAATATATAGATACTAGGGTGTTCTGCCTACCTGCTCACTTTGCTCACCAATCCCCACCCCAGACATACAGACCAGGCACCCCAAACACATACACACACCAGGCACCCCCAAGCACACACAGGGACATGCACACAGGGGCACCTGCACACAGGGGGGCACACGCACATACACAGGGACTCCAAAACACACAAACTCTCAAATGCACCCCCAGATACTCCCCAGGCACCCCACTTCCATCACCAACCCTCCTCACAATTGCCTCCAGTTTCTCCAGATGTTGGCACATGCGAGCCACCCTGGGCCTTCTAACGTTCCTTGCCTGTTCCTGCGCTGTGCCACTGCCCTCGTTGCTGTGCCACACCACTGCTTTCCCCTTGACAAACTGTGCAGTGTACATAGACCGCCTCTCTATCTAGGGCATTTACTTGCCTCCCACCCAGGATGCCACCTGCCCCCAGCTGCCCTCCCTGGCTGCTTGCCTGCACGCTCCACACCCTCACACCCACTCACTCGCTTGCCCCACAGCCACTCACTCACCTTGCTCATCTTATTGCGGGCAGCCCAGCCCACTTGCTCACTCTCTCACCCATCAGCCATTCTTGCTCAGTAGCGTAACAGCAAATTCAGAAGTGCAGGGTCCCTTCACAATAGTCACAGCCACGTGCCCCCTTTTAGCTGCTGGGCTGAGAATGAGATCCTTGTTAATGCCTTCTCTCACAACAACAGATGTCCCCAAGACCCCATAAACATGAAAGGGGAAAGTGTTAGCTACTGAAAAGAATCTTAGTGGCTGAGGCATCTCCTTTCATTCTGATTGCCTCCAATCAGCAGGAAAGGACAAGGAAGCATGTTAGAAGACTCTTCTCACAGCTAACACACTCCCCTTTCATGCTGATTGGCTCATAAGATGCTGGAGACATAAGGACCTTGCTCCAAAGAAGTAGGGGGGGTCTAAGACAACCTGAGACCCCGGATGACAACACCCCTGTCCTTGCTTCCCTCAGGCCCTCGCCTCACTTGCCACTCTGGTGCCACACTGTGCCCCCATGTGATGGTTTAGCAAATATTATATAGTTAGATAGATACAGATTATAAAGATAGAAATGTGAAATAAGAATGTTATTTCTAGCTCAAGGACTAATAGCAGTGATTTCCCCTTATTTATTTTAATTACCCTTAGTGACATGTGCCCTAAAATTAAGTTATTAATGCAAGAGTTTCACAGCTCTTCTACAAAACAAAAAGGAAGTGTTTTCTTACAAGGAACGTACTGAGTATTTGCACTGGAACATTTTTCAGTATGAAAGGGTTTCGTTTTTACTGAATTGTTTGCATCAGAACTTTGTCCCCGTTTGTGGCTGTTCACGGCCATGGTTTCCTCTCTCTGATGTTGCCCTCAATGTAGATTTTCTGGTAGGTCTTCCCATCATGAAATGATTCTAAACAATCAATGACTAGTGATTGTGATGGGATAATGATTCTAAAGAGAAAATCAGGTTTGGCTACCAGGTTACCTGAAAGACCGACTTCCCTTCCATTGCCTGGAAAAAGAATGAAAATCAATAAATGGGACCCCCAGTTAGTTTTGCCATGGACTAATGATTATCAGCTTGTGGTGACATGGAGGTGGGCTTTTTCACTGATGGCACCTGTTCTACGGAATGCACTCCCTGTTGAAATATGAGGGGGACCATCTTTCCTGGCATTCCATTGATTTTTTTTTAAAAAAGATGCACCTATTTACACAGGTATTCCCTTGATCTCCTGACCTGAGTCTCTAATTTTAATTGCTGTGTAGTTTTAATTATATCATTTTATTGCATATTTTAATTATGGGTGTTGATATTGTAATGTTTTAATGGGCTTGTTTTATTATGTATTTTAATAATGGATGAGTAATTGTCCTCACTCTGAATGGCTACAAGCAATCTTTCTTTGCAACAGGAAAAATAAAAATTTTAAAATACCTGAGGTCTTCTGTGAGCTTACAGATCAATTTAGTGTGCAAGAGCTCCCTTTCCCCCAAGGTAGTGGTTCATGCCTGGAAAATGTCAAGTGCTGCTGCCTCCATTGGTATTGGAGAGAGGGGAGTGTGACCACAAGGGTAATGGGTGTTGGGTGAACGTCAACACCAGCCATTCCTTGAGTACTTTTATCAGTGTCCTACATACACACGCTAATCAGCAAAAGAGGGACAGTTTTTGCAATGGATCAAAGTATTGGGGGGGGGCTGTTCCTTGTTGCAGCTCAGCTTTCCATCATATCTCCAGCTTCCTGTTCCAAAATTGTATAAGAGGTTAGGGCCACTTGAAAGTTGCTCAGATTTAAACATAGTTTCCAGGATTGTCCTTGAGAGGAGACTGAACTGGGCCTTGGGTTTGAATGCCCCCCCTTGTCTCTTTCCTTTCCCTGCCTGTAGGAAAAAAATTGTGATAATTAATCAGGAGATTTGCAGAATCTCCCCAGCACAGCAGCATAAATGATCTGCCTTCTAGCGGTTCATTGCTGGCAGCCTCCCCCCGCCCCCATTCCACCTTTACAAATCCTAGGGACAAAATGCTCTTATGAAGTGGTGTAGTATAGATATCTTTTCCTCTGTCCCTCACCTTTAGTTCTGTTTGTCTTTGTCCCCCACCCTCACCCCCGTGCATGCAGAAATCAGGAAACACACATTTTCTTAGCAGTGAGGTTCAGTCTTTTGTTTTCATAAGGAGAATAGGAACAGCTTGCTAAGACTCCAAGGCTCAAGAACTGCTCTCCAATGTAGTTCTTTTACGACAAAATGCATCTGCACACACAGATACAAACAGGCAGAGTCCATACATTATTTTAATTACCCGACTTAATCACTCCTAAACGTACTTAATAGCACTTAGCTTCTTAATGAAATGACACCAGATAGCTTTCTGTTAATATTTGAAATCCCTTAAGAATGTTTACCAGTTCTGTATTACTCCGATAATACTACATCTGTGTATTTCACTTATTTTAAAAAAACACCATTTTAAAATCCCAAATTGACATTAAAATAAAGCCTTTGTTTCCTTTGTATGGATATTACCCTGATGTGAATTAGGTCACTGTTTCAGAAGTATAGTGCTCTTTTAGATAGGTGTATTCTGAATAGAAAGAAGAGGTTAGAAAACTATCAACTTTCAGGAATAAAAATTGGGTATGTGACCTTCCGCATCCCTTTCCTCTTCTTCTTAGCAGTAGTACAGTAGGGCCCCACTTACTGGCGCTTCGCTTTCCGGCGTTCCGCTAATGCAGCAGCTTTCAATTCCCCACTTTAAAGCCAGTTTTGCGGCATTTTTGCAGCATTTTCGCGGCATGCACCCATTATTCTCAATGGGTTCTGCTTTACGGCGATTTCCGCTTTACGGTGGCAGTCCGGAGCAGAACCTGCTGTATAAGCGGGGCCCACCTGTATTCTGTTACAATGTGGACAATTTCCATACTCAGGAGACAAGCACAAATCTTTTTTTTCTTTTTGCATTTTATTCTGTTTCCTCCCATAAAAACAATTTTGGTATTTTTGTACCATTTGGAGACATAAACGTTTCACTATTTGAATGCTAGGATTCCTTTCAAACAAACTTCAATTTTCCTCATTCTTCAAAAGCTCCTCACAGTACCTTCCCTTACTACATCTCTCTCTTTCTCTTGACCTGTTCACACAACCAAAGCTATTTCCTTTAAATGTGAATGGAGTGAATTTCAGCATGTGCAGAAATGGCCATATTATCACTTCAGTATGCATTCAAGGGGAAACTTAATACATTTTTTCCATACCCATTACAGCAGTGTGTAGATTGAATGTGTGTTGCAAGTTGGCCTTGGCCTAAAGCAATCACATGATAGCTTTGATTTGATTGGTTCGGTACAGACATCACTCTTTGGTTTCTCTTTGTTTCTATATATCCTGCTCTTACATGGGGCTACCAAGTCACCTCACATCCATATTACCTATCAAGTCCAAACCCAGTTACATTCAGCAAGGTTGCACTCTCTGGTGTATCCATGTGATTCTTTGGGCCTACATTAAGCTTTTAACCATAGTAAAGAGATTGGGGAAAGGACTGCAGGATTTTATGCTCCCTTTACCAATGACTTCCTGCTGCTTTCTTATATGGTCTTACCACATAGCAAAGGGTCATATCTGAACAGAACTTCATCCATAATGTTAACCATGGTTCACCTCTTAACCAGGATTTAAAGATTTGCAAGTCTGGTTAAAAGAGAACTGGCTTCACATTCATTATGAATTCAGTGCAAGTATGAGGACACAGGGCAGGACAGAGTTGGGGAACCTGTGGCCCTCCAGGCTTTGTTGAACTTCAGTTCCCATAATGCCTTGCATTTGCTATGCTGACTGGGGCTGATGGGAGTTGGAGTCCAACAATATATGGAGGGCCACAGGTTCCCCAACTCTGTCTTACCTATGGTGGCCAGGTGTCCTTCTTTGTCCAGAGACTCTGGTTTTGGGGGGGTCCTCTCTGGGTCTCCAGGTGAGTCACCTTAATCTCTGGACTCTTAACTTTCATTTTTTTAAAAAAATTAAGTTTCTAGATGGTCTAGTTCAAAAGATATAAACCAAAATGTCAGCCACCCCCTCTGCAATTTCTGTTAGTACCAGCTGCTCTGATTCCTGCCTTTTCAAGTGTTTAGCAAATAAGCAAAGTCAGGGTTGTGACTAACAACATTTGTTGACCCCTGGCAATGCTTAAACTTCATTTCAAGTTCTGAGAACAGTTTCCTTTTCCTGCTTGTCTCACATCAGAAATTCAGTAAATTTATAGCTTTCAGCAGCATAAAGAGTACTTTCTCTGTAAAGGATTGGGACTAGCTTCTGAGTAAACATGCATAGGATTGCACTACAATAGAATATCACAGCAGGATCTTGGTGGGCATACCGCAGTAAACAATTTTAGTTATAATTATAATAAAAGTGTGCTTGCAGGTTTTTTTAATTACTTGCAAAATTGGCGTATTATACATTTTATCTTTCAAATATTTTTTTAACAGAAGTTTTAAAAAGTGTACATACTGCAGTGTTATACTTTTCTAATTAAGGAGTCAAACAAGTTTAAATTTTACTGGACTGTTGAAGAGGGCAGTTTATTTGTCTTATTCATAACCTGTTTTGAAAACCTTCCCAATATGAAGCTTTTCTGGGAGTAAAGCTGCTATGCTAATTCCACATACCTGGGAGTTAACCCCATTGAACTGAGTAGGACTTGCTTTTGAGTAGACATGGGTAGGATTGTGCTGAAAATCATTGGGACTTTTGAGTGAACATAGAAAGGATTGTGTTGTAAATCTTTCTCTCTCCCTCCGGTCCTTTTTCTTTTTCTTTTTAAAGCAGTTAGGCAGGGCTTACTTAGGTGTCACTGCTTTTATTTGGCAGAAAACTGACACTTTAAAAAATGTTCTGCAATAGCTAACTGGTTTTGACAAAAAATATTATATGGCATGTATGTATTTTTACATCTCCAGTGTGTGAGTACATGGAATATTTCCAACAACCCTGTGAGGTAGGATTAGAAACCAAGGCAGCTCACAAGAAGAACTAAATCCATTTAAAATCCAATAACCATAAAACAAGTATAAAACAGTTGCAAAACAGCTTAAAGTGACATGATTCTGAATTTTGGATTGAGTGAATGAAGTTCCTTATCACTGAATTGCAGTCCTGTGCATGCTTCCTTGTTTGAGCAAGCCCCACTGAATACATTGGGACTTGCTTCTGAGTAAACATGCATAGGATTGCACTATAAATATCTTTACAGGTTGTGTAAATGAAAAACATATTTGGCATTCATGCTTATATAAATATTTCTTACAGCAGAAATCACCGTAAAGCGGAACCCATTGACGATAATGGGGCGCATTGCACGAAAATTACATCAAAATGGTGCGTGATGGAAAAAAACGCTGTAAAAGCGGAACAAGTGCCTTAATGCGGGGACTTTCCCTAATTGAAAGCCACCGCATTAGCGAATTGCTGTAAAGCGGGGCCCTACTGTACCTGGATGGGAGACCGCTTGGGAACCATATGTAAGCCGCCTTGCGCTTCTATCATGAAAAGAAAGGTGGGGTATAAACGTAATAAATAAATAATAAATTATTATTTACAAATTTTTATTTCTTCTATATTTAAGTGTGCCCTTCTTCCTTGGGATGGTCATGGTCCCTCTCTGTTGTTTTCACCCTGAGAGGCAGATTAGGCTGAGACATGGTGAGTAGCCAATGGTCATCCAGTGTACTTTGTCACTTATTTCCATTTTAAAATTTAATTAAAATGATTTATATGCAGGTAAAGTTTATGAAGTAATACAGATCCACATAGTACATTTAAAGCAGATCCAATTTGCATTTAAAGCACATGACTTCCCCAAAGAATCCTGAGAAATGTAGTTTCCTCCTCACAGTTACAGTTCCCACCACCCTTAACAAACTACAGCTCCCATGATTCTGTGATGGGATTCATATGCTTCATATGTATGTTGAATGCGCTTTAAATGCATGGTGTGGATCTGCCCGAGAATGCTGTGCATTCAATAGTGAACTGAAAAGAACAATTTTAAAAGATACTTTTTTAAACAGGGAAAGGCTGTAGCTCAGTGGTAGGGCACATGGTTTGCATGAAAAGGCCCAAAATTCAATCTCTGGAGGAGACTATTGCCTGGAATCCTGGAGAGCAAATGCTAGTCCATATCACATCAGAACTGAGCTAGATGGTATCAATTGGCCTGAATCGGTATAAGGCAGATTCCTTTGTTCCTAAAAGAGGAAAGAGACCTAAGGACCACAGTAACTCCAAAATTTATTTATGTATTTTATTTACATTTATATAGCACTTTATTGTAGAAAACCTCAAAGTGGTTTATAGAAGGAAATAAAACAATAAAATTATTGGCAAAAACAGTTAAAGACAGGTATTTAAAAACATTCAAAATAATAAAACCAACAATGAGTTAAAAACAGATAAAAACATAACAGCTTCTACATGCCTGGGTAGACTTGCCGAAACAAAAATGTTTTTAGCAGGTGCCAAAATGAGTACAATGAAGCACCTGCCTAATGTCAATAGGCAGGGAGTTCCAAAGTGTAGGTACTGCCACACTAAAGGATCGATTTCTTACAACAGCAGAACAAGTACTATGTGGAACTCGTAATATGGAAAGTACACCTTGAATTTGGCCTGGTAGCAAATCAACAACCAGTGCAGATTTCATAGCAGAGGTATTATGAGCTGACAGGGTCTCTCTCATGGCAGCAATTGTGCCACAGCATTCTGCACTAACTGCAGCCTCCGGATCAGGTTGTGCTGCATTGGGATTTCTGTGACCTTGGCTGACTGGCTGCCAGGTATTCAGAACTGAGCCGGAAACCCCCAGTTCCGCTAACCATTGCCACTCAGCCTCCATGCTGTTAGCCAGAATATCTCTGGGCAAGGGTGGAAGACAGAGCCCTGGCTCAAGAGGTCTGGTCAGAATGGAATGCACCATGGGTCCTGTACTGAGAGGTGTAGTAACTCTGAAAACCCACTGATGATGTACCTTGCATGATGGTTTTACCAATAGATGGTTTTACCAATAGTGGTAAAAGAGAATTCACATACTGGGAAGTGTGGCTTCAATGGCTGTTGTTCCCAATCTACTGCCTGTGAAGGTAGACCAAACCATGTGTGTTTTCTCTCTGTCAGTTATTATTCACTGGAATTGGGTTGGCTGTCAAAGTGAGTTTATAGCAGCCCACAGAGTAGGCAGGAAAGAGTAGAAAATCTTCTTAACTCTTACTCATGTCTCAAACCTCTGCAGTGAAGCGTCAAGTCTGTAAAGAAGTTTGGAGCAGCCACATTAAAGGCAGGCAAGGCATTCCAGGCAGGGAGTTGCCAACCCTGCTTGGCTATGGATATCTTTGCAGAGGATTCCTGGTCAAGCCTTACCAACAGCACAATCCTAACAATATCTACTCAGAAGTAAGTCCTAAGACTATGGGACTTAGTCCTTTAGTAAGTGTGTTTACAATTGCAGCCTTCGGGGCATCCATCTTTACTCCTGAGTGCTCCCATCTAGTATCTCCACAACATTAGGTTTTCTTCCTACAATGGCCTTCTCGTGACTGGACTGGACTGAGGGCACTTAAACACTTCCTACCAGAAGCAAGTAGGCTAGATTAAATGTTCCTTACCCAGGCTTTCTAAGCAGGTGAGAAGGAATGATCCCGTCACTTTGGCTGGACCTGGAAACACCCTCATTTTGTTAAAATTTCTATCAGAAAATTTCCAATCAGAGAATTTATTTTTGTTTGAGTGGTATGCTCCAAGCGACTGTGGTTGATGCTTAACGTATCATGTTTAATTACATCACTAGGGCCCACCCCTATGATATCACTAGGACACCCCCCATGACATCATTAGGGCCCGCCCCTGAAATCTCAGGGTTTGGGATGCTTCTGACCTGGCAACCCTAGTCTTACCATATGTCCGCATACCTGCACTGAATGCAGTTAATGTGAAGCCAGCTTCCTTGATCACAGAATTATACTATAATTTAATCAGATGGCCTGCAAATTAAGAGGCTAATTTGATATTTTTAGGCATTTTTATTATTCAGTGTTACTACAATGGGAAACAAAAAGTAAAATACTGAAGTGTACCCTCTTCTAATAATGAGTGATGGTGGTTTGTTTTCCAATTAATCGGACGTAACTTCCTTCATGCATCTATGCTGAGGTTTTGGCCTAAGAGGATGCACTGAAATACAAATTAATTGAGTCAAGTGCAGGTGATTAATCAACTAAAATTATTTAATTGGTTGACAGACATAGCCATATTATACCATTATTTCTATGGTACGAGATCAAAATAGATAATCAAAAAAAGAACAAGCCTTTTTTAAAATATAGGGTTAATATGCCAATCAGAAAAGGATTTTCTTTCCTGTAGAACCTGTATCCACATTAATACTAATTAACATGTATCCACATAAATATTAATCCAAGACCTCTTTATTATTGTAGAACATTCCAGTGGTTGATTTTGAACGATCCGCACATTAATGCCAGCCATCAACCATATAAATAAAGGGAAGCCCTCTAGGCTTTCCTGCTGCTCAGTTGACAAATTTTATAGCATTTTTACTAGCTACTCTATAGCTTTTATTACTTCTGCAATGGTACAATCCATTACCTTTTTTTATTTAATCCAGGTCACTACTATTAGATTTCATTTATTTTTTTACAATAAATTCTGTTTTTAGATATTGTGAATTTTCCATTCATATATGTGTTTTTAATACACTATAGCTTTTAGATATTTGGGCACCCTTGACTCTTCCCCCCCCCCCGCAGTCTCATTGTATTTGTCATGGTTTACCTCTCTTTTTCTGCTCCAACTTACACCTAGAAAAGAACCTCTGAAAAGGACCTTAATGTTCAAGTAGGCCTGGGTTGAGGAACTTGTTGCCCTTCTTACTAAGGATCTGCTAGAATGCCGTCCAATTTGGATTTGGTACTGAATTTTCCATTAATTCACTTATTTTCTGTTGTTGATGATTGGATTTTTACGTACGGATTTTCCACAACTATTTTTGAAAACAGTTTTTTCTTAGAAAAAAATCTGCCTCTAAAATATCAATATTAAGAATGATAAAGTAAAGGTGTCCCTGCACTTACAGTGCAAGTCGTTTCCGACTCTTAGGGTGACGTCTTGCGACGTTTACTAGGCAGACAGTATATATGGGGTGGGATTGCCAGTTCCTTCCCTGGCCTTTCTTTACCCCCCAGCATATGCCGGGTACTCATTTTACCAACCACAGATGGATAGAAGGCTGAGTGGACCTCGACCCCTTTTACCGGAGATTCGACTTCCTCCTTCCGTTGGAATCGAACTCCGGCCATGAGCAGAGCTTCGGCTGCGTTACCACCGCTTACCAGTCTGCGCCACAGAGGATCTTATTAAGAATGATAGATTATCAATATTTCTTTTCATTTATCCTCTCAAAATATCATTATTTCCTTTCAAAACACACACATATATATATCCCAGCTCGATCACTGAGATCATCTGCAGAAGAGGCTTTGATAATCCCTCGAGGGTGAGGCTCATTTAACAGTGACACAAAACCAAGCCTTCAGTGTCTTCGGCCAGTTCTCTGGAATGCTCTGCCAACAGAGATTCAGCAGGCATCTTCTGTTTTAACTTTTAAATGCTGGCAGAAAACCTATCTGTTCTACCAGGCTTATGCAGGCAATTAAGAAGATGCTTTTTTTCACAACAGTTGACCTTTGTTTTTAATGGAATTGTAACGTTTTTTATTCTATGGCTGTTTTTTAATGTGCTGTAAACAACTTCGATGTTTTTAAAGAACTAGCAGGATGCAATATTTTTATAAATAAATAAATATTTCCCTTCAAAATATCAATATTGATATCTGTATTTTTGTGAGGGGGAAAAGATGATCAGTAAAGGCAGTGATTAGTATGCAAAGAATGAACTCATATCAATACTGGCTTGTTAGGTTGACAGAATGCTTTTGAACTGGCACCAGTCAACGGATCCCATCCCTACTCAAGACCATTGACCATGGTGGTTGGTGTTGATAGGCTGGAGTCCAACAACATCTGAAGAGCCAAGTTCCTCACCACAGAAGTAGGTATATGTGTGAGGGAGTGATCTTTCATGTCATCTGGTCCTAAGCCATTTAGATCTTTGTAGGTTAAAACTAGTACTTTGCATTGTAGTAGTTTTCCAAAGCTTTATTTTATCCGTGATTCACATAGCCATGGGGAATGCAGTAGCTGCTTGATATTCTCTTAAAAATTGGCCTCCTGCCTATGATTTGCATCTGGCATCACATGCAGGATTAAGCCTTTTGCATGCCACTGCAAACAATTGAAAATGTAAGTCTATACTGAATGCAGAGAACTTCATTCTGCAAATGGCAGCAGCATACAACCTGTTCCCTTGCTTCTTTCCAACCAAGATATACATCAGTTTTCAAGTGGTTACCATCCTCAATAATTCCACCAGTTCTTCCTTTACTGTGCTTCTCATGCTCTTTAGAGGCACATCAGCTCAATAACTCTATTCAGGCCTCCAATCTTCTCATGTGTAAGCAGATATAGGAGGACAGCAGGGGTGTGGTGCCAAACCCTGCACCCTCTAGCAGCTTATCTGTCCACAGTTTGGAGCCCGCTATGCATTTGAGAATGAAAGCTGGAAGTGGGAAGCCTTGTCTACTCATGGAGGCTCTCTACATGGCTTAGAAGCCTGCACAATCAATCTGTGGGGCCCAGAGACACTATGGGGAAATGAAGATGATGACAGCGACTAGAGCTTCAGTTGGCATTTTCCTGTACACTATGACCAGCCATCCAACTAAGGATTAAATGGGGACTGGTGTCAGCCCTGCTATGCCCATGCTGGATGCTGCCGCTGCTCTTGCTTCCTGCTGCGCTGCCAACCCCATCATCTGCTGCTGTCTCTGGCAGTCATTTGGGTCCCCCTGGACCTATGCCCTGAAGCCTGACACTAATGGCACCACTGTTGACAATCTCAGTTGAATTTTGTGAATGTCAGAAAATAAGATATATATTCCCCTCTGACACACGCAAATAAATGCTGACAAACATTGTTGAGGTAATTGCCAAGTCTCTCGTTCCCTTCCCCAGGTGCATCTCTGAGTTTTTGGACATTCACAAGATTTATTCATGAGACTATCCACCCTCATGAATTTGATCATTCATTGCAATGGAGGAGGTCATAGATGGTAAACACACACAGGATCGTCTCGTGCTTCAAAAATCTTAGCTCTCACCTTACAGAAAAGTCCAATGCTTTTAGCCTAAATCATTATACAGCTCTAAATCACCAGGTTTGATAAAGCATGTAATTAAAGAAGATTGCTTCTTACCAATGAAGCCAGGCTTGTAATTAAACTCTCATACAGATTTGTTTATTAGTGGATATGGCAGGTCAAGACCTCAGTCAAGGGTTGTACTGAATTTCAAGGAAATAACAGAGTAGGCTGAATGGAGATGAAAGATCTATATGATCTATATGATGTTAGCTCCCTAGGGCCTACATTATTTCTGGTGTAAATCCCACACAGACCAAGTCAAAGGCAATAAAACTGTGGACAGAGTTGGTGTAGTGGAATGGCTAAATAATTATATGCATGTTTACTCAGGAGTAAGTCCTACTGTGTTCAACGGGGCTTGCTCCCTAGTACGTGTGTTTAGGAATGTTGCAATCCCAAGAACATTTACTAGAGAGTAAACCCCACTAAACTCAGTGGGACTTACTCCTAAATAAACATGCAGAGGATTGCATTGTAAATACGAGAAAGGTGAGCCAAGGACAGATTCAAATCTCACTCCTCCATAAACCCACTAGATAATTTAGGCAGGCCACAATTCTCACAGCTTGCTCCTCCTATCTGCTATGTGGCAATAATATTGTTATATAAGCTACATAGCCTTTATATCACACTCTTGAACACTCTAAAAGGGCTTCTCTTATCACAACCTTGTATGTTTTATTATCCCCATATTGCAAAGGAAGGTGACAGTCACGAGGCTGAGAGAGGGTGGTTTTCCAAGACCACAATGTGAGCTTGATGCAGAGTAAGAAGACTGGCGCTCCTGTCGAAGCCCTGGTCAAATTGTGGAATACGGAGATGACCCGGGCGGTTGACACGATCGCTCCCATGCGCCCCCTCTTATGTAGAGCTCATACAGCTCCATGGTATACCTCGGAGTTGAGAGTGATGAAGCAAGAGAGGAGGAGGCTTGAGTGCAGATGGAGGCGAACTCCCGAAGAATGCAATTATGCCTTGGTAAGTGCCTGTTCTAAGCGGTATATAGTAGCGGTGAGGGCAGCAAAAAAGAGATATTTTGCTGCCACAATTAAGACATCTCTTTCCCGCCCAGCGGAGCTCTTTAAAATTGTACGAGGGCTTTTCCATTCTGGCCCTCGGGATATTATAGACTCATCTGTAGCCCGCTGTGAAGAGTTCGCCAGGCACTTCCAAGATAAGATCGCATGCATTCGTCGGGACTTAGACTCCAATATTATAGCAGTTGGTCCTAATGAAGCATCCAGATCACGGTCTTGTCCTCATTTATTGGATGAGTTTCAGTCGGTGCAGCTTGAGGATGTTGACAAGATCCTTGGACTGGTGCGGGCGACCACGTCTTTTCTAGATCCTTGCCCCTCTTGGCTGGTGAAAGCTGGCAGGACCGGAACCGCCGGCTGGGCCAAGGAGGTAATAAATGCCTCTTTAAGAGAGGGAGTGGTCCCTGACTGCCTAAAAGAGGCAGTGGTGAGACCGCTCCTGAAGAAACCCTCCTTGGACCCAGATAACTTGAACAACTATAGACCTGTGGCGAATGTTCCGTTCCAGGGCAAAGTTCTGGAACAGGTGGTTGCCGGCCAGCTCCAGGGGCTCTTGGATGACACTGATTATCTTGATCCATTTCAATCTGGTTTTAGGCCCGGTTTTGGCACCGAAACAGCCTTGGTCGCCCTGTATGATTACCTTTGTCGGGAGAGGGACAGGGGGAGTGTGACTCTGTTGATTCTCCTTGATCTCTCAGCTGCTTTTGATGCCATCGACCATGGTATCCTTCTGGGGAGACTCACGGAGTTGGGAGTCGGGGGTACTGCTTGGCAGTGGCTCCGCTCCTACTTGGTGGGTCGTCACCAGAAGGTAGTGCTTGGGGAACACTGCTCGACACCCTGGACTCTCCATTGTGGAGTCCCGCAGGGATCGGTACTGTCCCCCATGCTTTTCAACATCTACATGCAGCCGCTGGGTGTGATCATCAGGAGTTTTGGGGTGCGTTGTCATCAGTATGCTGATGACACGCAACTCTATTTCTCCTTTTCATCCTCTTCAGGTGAGGCTGTTAACGTGCTAAACCGTTGCCTGACCGCGATAATGGACTGGATGGGGGCTAACAAACTGAAGCTCAATCCAGACAAGACCGAGACGCTGTTGGTGAGTGCCTTCACTGCCCAGATGGAGGATGTTCATCCTGTTCTTGATGGGGTTACACTCCCCTTGAAGGAACAGGTTCGTAGCTTGGGAGTTCTTTTCGATCCTTCCTTGTCTCTCGAGGCCCAGGTGGCCTCGGTGGCACGGAACGCTTTTTACCATCTTCGACTGGTAGCCCAGCTACATCCCTATCTGGACAGTGATGACCTCACCTCAGTTGTTCACGCTCTGGTAACTTCTAGGTTGGACTACTGCAATGCGCTCTACATTGGGCTGCCCTTGAAGATAGTTCGGAAACTACAGCTAGTCCAGAATGCAGCGGCCAGACTACTGACGCGGACCAGAAGGTCCACTCATATAACACCTGTTCTGGCCCGTCTGCACTGGCTTCCTATTTGTTTCCGGGCTAAATTCAAAGTGCTGGTTTTGACCTATAAAGCCCTACACGGCATGGGACCGCAATACCTGGTGGAACGCCTCTCCCAATACGAGCCTACCCGTACACTGCGCTCGACATCTAAGGCCCTCCTCCGAGTCCCATCCCATCGAGAAGCTCGGAGGGTAGTGACCAGAACCAGGGCCTTCTCGGTGGTGGCCCCCGAATTGTGGAATAGTCTCCCCGATGAGGTACGCCTGGCGCCGACGCTGCTATCTTTTCGGTGCCAGGTGAAAACCTTTTTATTCTCCCAGGCATTTTAAAATGTATTTTAATAATTGTTTTTATAGTGTATTTTAAACAGTATCTTATTATTGTGATATTTTGATGTTGCTTGGTTTTTGTTGCTTGTTGTTTTGATTTTTGATTCTGTTATATTTACTGTATTTATATATCTTGCTTGTTTTATCTTTTATGTACACTGCCCAGAGAGCCTTTTTGGCTTAGGGCGGTATATAAATTAAATTAAATAAATAAAAATAAATAAATAAATAATATTCAAACCAGGGTTTTCCCGATTCACATCCCACTGTCTTAAGTACAACTGTAAAGAAATGCTGGAAGGATTATTGAGACAATGCACATGAATTGCTTTGAACCCTAAGAAGAAAATATGCTTACTTACCCACATATATAGTCAATGTTAAGTATTCTTGGGTGAATTTACACAAGAAGAAAATATTATGCATTAAGTACCTGTATTCCACTCAAAACACTCAGAAATAGCCTTGAACAATGCACAGCACTGGAACACAAGCCACACAATAGTACAGAGTCATCAGAACTTTCCCCTCTATATAATGCTGTTTTCACTGCCAACATGAATGGGAGATCATTTGTATTCTCTTTCAAGGGAATCCAGAACACCTGCCTATCAGATGCAAGTACAGCTAAAGGCAATAAGACCGGTATGCCATAAGTTGATACATCACAGGTAGGAACTAAATAACCCAGAGGTTGCATCTGGTCTTCCTAGGCTTTTGGCTTAGGCCTTGCAGCAGAATCACCTTGGCTTTGGCACAAAACTCCTTCTTGTAAAACACTTGGTCTAAATGTAAACCACTTGGCTTCTTCTGGGAGAAAAGGTGGGATATAAATTTAATAAATAAATAAATAAATAATCTCCCAAGACCTGTTACTGTGGTTAGCATTCCACCTTCCTTTCATAAATAAAGGATTATTATGTTCAGTGTTTGTCAATCAGTGTGATATCATAGAGAGAATAGTGGACTTATGCTACAGATACCAGAGTTCAACTCCTTCCTCAGCCATGAAGGTCACTGGAGTGATCCTTGGCTATTAGCATTTCTCTCTCGCCAACCTTGCTAGGTTGTTGTAAAAATAATGGGTACCCTAGCCTTCCAAGTAAGTTTAACAGGCATATTTTTATTACCTTATTCATACATATATCTGTGTCAGTAATTTATCTCTTAAAAGTGTGTGTGTGGGGGAAATAACAATTTTAAAAATTAACTCTTTGGACATGTAGAGGCAATTTTTACTTACCACTGATGACCAAACAAGTGACTACTGACAAGACAGAGGTAATCCTCACTAATGATGGGCGAATCTGTCAATTTCAGGTTCTCTCAGTTTCCCCTTTTCCAGTCTTACAGTTTGTGATTTTTTTTAAAAAAAACCCACAGTCCTCATGAAAATGCACCAGCATTTTAGTGCAAATTTCTCCTAGAATACACATTTTTACAAAGCAATTTTCCCAAATATGATGCATTTTTGTATGTTATTTTCACTAATATATGCATTTATATGCACATTTTACTTGACTATAGACATTTGTGTACACATTACTTGACTGGAGAACTGCATTTCAACATTCAGTGAAGGGCAAATTTCAAAGAATGCCTAATGTTTCAGTTTGCAAATTGTTTCACAAACTGCACTGAATTTCCCCCTATCTCTAATCCTCACACATGTCATACAGAGCTCTTTGGAGGAGATCCAGGCTACAATTATAACAAACACACATAGTATCATAGAAAATATTCCATTCAAGGGCCCAAGCAATACAGTCACTTACAAGGGTAACAGATTTGCTTGAAAAACAGGTTCTTCTTGAATTCAGAGCCAGAAATAACCAACAAACAGCAACATGGGATTTTGCTAATCCTAGAATCTATAAATAAACTGGTAATGGTAATAAGATTCAGTAAAACAAAACAGCTCCATTTAGAGATTTAAATGCTCAATCTAAACATTACACATTCTTTTTATTGAGCGCCTCAGCTCATCTCTTGGTACACAACGCACTAAAAACTCATTATCTGTGAGTGCAGCGCTTAGAGCATATAATGATAATTAATCTCCATTTACAGTCTAGGAGCATTTGTGGAGAGAAGAAAAGTCCATTTGAAAGTTCTTTCAGCCCTTTGAGATGGTCCAGCAGGAGACAGCAGCTTTGAAGGGCAAAACAAAAATGATAAAAAATCACCAAACCACCACTACCCCCAACAAAAAAAACTCACCCATTCTCCACATTTCTCAAAGAAGATGAGGGAAGAAGCACTGAGCCAGCTCATTTTGCATGCTTTCAAGCCAGGTGCTCATTGCAAATTCAGTTGCAAGCTTTGGAAAAGGCTAAGAGCAAAGATAGAATTCTCCTCCTGCCAGCAGTATTTTCTGATGGCAAAGCATTGGGGATTAAGAGGGACTGTGAGAGGCCAGAGATTATAAAACAAAAATTTAAAAGGCAGAATTTTCAAAGAAAATAAGCTAATTACCATTAATGTGTCACTTCGTCCTTTTCTTTTTGATATAGCTGCATTTATTCTTCCACAATGCTGGGGGTACATGTTATAACAGTATTGGAGGTATTCATGCACTAATGAATACCTGTGGTTAGCATCAGATGTATTGTTAATGGTGATTAATTGTATAGAGAAAGCAGATGAAGAAAAACACACCCGAGTTTATAAGCACACATTAGATTGACTGACATGTGGCAAATTCACAGGAATTGCCAAGGAATTTTACTCTTTGCACATTTGTTTAGAATCAGATTGGCACTCGTTTGAAAAGGAGGAAGGAAGGGTCTAAACTTCAATAAGATCTATGAAGAGGGTATGGCTAATTGCTCAGAAGACCTATCCTACATAATGCTACAACAAGCTCTTGCTATATAACTTTTAAGGAAGCATAGGTGGCCTACTGACCCGCAGAGCTTAGATACTTGAGACAAATCTTCATTTGTGTGTGCATGTGCGTTCGTGTGTATCACAATGCAGCAAAACCATGGCATTTTCAATTCCAGCAAGAACACAACATGTGTGCCTTTCTAGTTATTCACCTGGAAAGTACTCTTCCATTTTTCATTTGTTCACCCTTATTCTGTAAGGAGGTTGACCACTGTTCTTTTCCAAGGCCTTGAATGTAATGGCCTTATTTCTGCTCATTATAGGAATGTGCAGCTCCACCCTTTACAAATTTTGATCAACTCTTTGGAACTCTTTGCTTCCCCACAAATTCCTCAGGTGTTTTGTTTGAGGAGGAACCTCTACATGTTCACATCTCACGTCAAGAGAAATTTCAGAATCTACTCTAGGTCAGCATAAGTTTCCCTTCTTGCACCTTCTTTGAAGTAACTATAACACAATAGTGTCTGAAGTCCCTCCCAATCCTAGGATGGGCCTCCTTGAATGGGAAGCAGGGAACAACAATGTTGCAAGCCATGGCCATCACCCCCATAATAGACCTTGCAAAACAAGAAGAGGACCATGGAGATTTGGATGTGTTGCCAAGGTGACACGGCTGCAAAAAATACTTCTCAGGACCCCGGATCCCTTGGGTAAGATCGAGAAGAGGACATGCAGCCAACATTGAAGGGGGTGTCCAGTTCTGATCCTATGGAGGAGCCCATGGAGCAAGACAGCAAGGCAGACTGGTTGTCACAGCACCAAGGATTGCTCCTAGTTACCAACAAGGGCTGGAAGTAAACTACCTCTTCTGTGCTTTGACCTGAAGAAAGGCACTTCTCCTGGTGCCCCAATGGCCTCTCCCCTGATGCGGTTCCTGAGCAATTGGACTAGCGAGGTAGCATAGGAGGCACTCAGTTCCTTGGGACTGGCAGAAGGCACTTGGGTCTTTGGTCTGGTTCCACAGGCCCTGGTGCCATGGGAGTTGGTTCAGTGGTTTCCTGATTGTCAGCCTTGGTTCAGTGGTCGTCTGATCATGAGGCTCAGAGTTAGCAATCCGGTCAGGCTCCTGAATGGGAAACTGACCCCGGAAGATTAGCAAGGAGGTAAAATGACCTGTGACAATTGTTCCTTCATATCTGATTTTCTGACTCTCTCACTCAGCTAGACAGCTAGTGAATTTAGCAGCTAGGCACTTTAGGAGACTGTACACATTTTTTTGATGATTAATTGGCTATTTTTCCCAAAGATATTGTAAGCTTGTTAGCTTTGTTGTTTTCTTAAAAGTAGCCACCTGTTCAGGACAACATCCTTGAAGTTTGGGAGAAGTCCATTCAAGGTGGATAGTTAATGGTATGAGCTCATCTGTGAAAATATTCATAAACATTGATAAGCTTTGGAAACATGACATTCAAGCCCAGTGCAATTAATTAAGAAAAGGCTGCTGGCCAACTGAATCTAATAAACAATGATAAGGCTAAAATATGACCATCATTACAGGTGTGATTGATGAAGTTATTGTGAATCAGCACATAGCTGTTGGGTCTTTCAATTATATAAGTCCCCAAGATTTGTTGCCCAAGTAAATTTCGACACAGACCTGGACCAGTAAGGTGCTGCATACTGGCCATCAGCTGGAGTCTCTTCGTTGTCGTTCACTTGGAGTTCCTGACAACTGAATGGAGAAAGTAAGCTCAGTAGATTTTGTTGTCTGTATCCTTTTGCCTGCTACTGAATAAAATCTTTGACTTCCGCCTATGAGTTTATTGCCTCTGAATCCAAAAGAACCCTTGTCAGTTGGCAAGACAGCTCCTTAGCTGATAATACTGTAGGCCAAACATGGGTGCTCTGGTCACTGCTGGACTCCAGGATCACGATGGGAGGAGGAGACAATGAGGAAGCTTGCAGTTAAGGAATAGTGCTATACTAGATCTGAGGTGTTTTGGCAAGGAATGTGAAAAAAATAAAAGAAAATATTGCTGCCTCCCTACATGGTGGCAATACATGTTTGGAACATTTATGTGCAGGAGCAGGTATAATATAATATAATTTAATAAAATATATATTGCAATGCACCTCATTCATTGTGGCACATTGCATGTATATTACTTTTATTCATGAATGTCTCTATTGTCCGTCATTTTTCCCGTTCAAAAGCTCACCAACTAATGCAGACCTAAACATAGTTGAGCACTGCATGTGCATTGGCAGCAAAACCACTGGCTTAACTGTCCCCACAGCTTGTGCATACAGCTATGTTTTATATTACCTCATGGATCCAACAATAATATTCTCATGTGTAAAAGCAAATATGCAGTGGCATTCCTAGTTCTTTCAACACATTGTGGCAGCAGAATGCTAAATCCAATGACATCGCATCTCACATGTCCCAAGATATATAGATATATATTGAGGTCCCAAGAGTTCGTCTACTAAAACAGATGGTACTATAGTCTCTCTTTAAAAACAAGACCTTCTGAACAATGGGACAATAACCCATAGAAAGGTAATGTGATAGCAATATTGATTTACATCCTGATTAAATCTGATCATCCCCAAACCGAGCATTTGCAGTCTTTCCCCTATATTGACTATCAGTTTGTATGATATCTGCCAATCTGAAAAAGTTATCACAGTGCAGGGGGAGCCTTCTGTTTAACTACTTTATTTTCCACATGGCAGCCCATCAAACCACCACATTCTGCCACTTCTACTTAACGTCATGTATAGTTATGTGCCAATTATGAAGATCTTAAGGTATAAATGCATTAAGGGCCCATGATTGAATGCGCTTAAGTCCATTACATGGTATAATGCAATTACTCTTTGATGTGCAATTTGCCTCAACATTTTATTTCACAACTGTCACTGTGTTATTAAGTAACCACAACATGCGAGGTGGGAGGAAGTACCACAAATTACTGGCCTATGAAATCTATTTCTGAAATAGTTCTTTGTGAAATAACGTGGAGACATATAAAAGCAAAACAGCAGAAAGTGAGGTGCCTATTTTGCTCAGTTTAGAAAAAAAGAAATTTCTTTTCATAGTCCTGAAGTCTGCATTAAAGTCAGGTCTTCGAAAATAATAACAACAACAACTTATAAAACACCCACATTTTCCTAAGCACTGCCCACATATTAAAAGTTAGGTCACTTCTTGCCACAAGCTCACAATCTAATAGACATGACACAAAAGGAAAAAGGAATGAGGAGGGAGGAAGAAAGCAAACTTTGGAACAGCTATTTCTTCACTGCCTCATAGTTGAGGCCAGAGTGACTGACTCTAAATCACCCAGTGAAGTTCATGGTTGAGTGGGGATTTGAACTCCCAACCTGTCCAGCCCATCTCTAGTACTAAACGCACTAGAACAAGGGTGGAGAACTTTTTTTTCTGTCAAGAGTCACATTTTCTTGGGGCAATCTGCTGGCAGCTGCATGCTGGTGCTGGCAGTGGTGGCTGGTTCCCATTGTGCCTGGTAGGAGGAAGGCAGGAAGATCAACAGCAGGTGGAGCCAGAGCCAATAACAGGCAGAGCAACCTCCAGACTGGTTATATATAAGAAGGCAAGCTGGTGGGGGACTGGCTGTGGCCAGCCTAAGGTTGGTTGGGCAGTGCCCCATTTGCTCCAATGGACCACTCTCCATTGTAGGGCTGGCGCCAGAGGGCAGCCAAGTTGGGTCCTGGCCAAGGGCCCCTCCTTAGGGTGATGCTCCCGTTCCATGATCCATGGCAGCATCGGGTCCTGCAACCCAACCCTGCCATGGATAGCAGAGCGGGAGCTCTGAGGCATCAATAAGGCTGCATGCACGCCCTACCTATCTTTCCCATCAGTTTGAATGCTATGTGCGCATGCTTACCATCACCCGAGAGGGTGGCCGGGGCTTCCCTAAGGGCTGATGCTCCCACCGCCATCTTGGTTGATGGCAGGCAGGCATGCTAGGCACGCACATCATTCACACAACATGAGAGGTAGGTGGGGCATGCAGGTGGGCTTATTAGCCCCACGCCGCCTGTACTGGGCTACGGCACCACAGGCCTGGTGCCCAAGGGCCCAATCATGCCTGCCGCCAGGCCCTGCTGCACTGGATATTGGTATGCAGGGTTAGAGCCAACGGTGGACAGGGACAGAGCCAACGGTGGACAGGGACAGAGCCAAAAGTGAACAGGGTGGCCCTTCTTCTTTCTGTTTTTGCCACTCCTCTCTCTTTGCTGCCTCCATTACCCCTTTCTTCATATGCATTTGAAATTCCCCATTCCTGCACTCTACCATACTGCCAGAGTTTTCTTTTCCCCCGGATAGTTGAAGGACTGCTTGTGATTACTCAGCACTTTCCCTTTCTTACTTAGTAAGAAAGCATTCTACACATGCTCAGTGGCAGCTTTATTAATTAACTAATACCACACCCTTCCTCCCAGAAGGAGGTCAGGGTGGCCAACAAAAACACTAAAAACACTTCAAAACATATCAAAACAAAGCTTCTTAAAAACATCTGGCTGACAAAAGTTGCCTGCCCCTGCCGTAACAGATTATATGCCATAATACACATACTGCATTCTGGAAGCACAGATATGTTCCTGGTGACAACACTAGAACACCCACCTTCTCCAGTCTGAAGGTTCTTAGAGTGCATGAAAGGGGATACCCATCCATTCTGTCATATTTATAGTCTGTCCTTCCTGGCTAAAATTCCAAACCCCCCAAGTCCAAGGCTGGATCCCATGTGCAAGGGAGGGACTTGTACTCCTTAGCATATAATTTATATCGCACCCTTCCTTCCAGAAGAAGCCCAGAGCGGCAAACAAGGACAAAACTCTAAAACATCTTGAAAACATCTTTTAAAAATAACAACTATAAAACCATCTTAAAAAGCAATTCCAGCACAGACACAGACTGGGATACAGTCTCTACTTAAAAAAAAAGGCTTGTTGAAAGAAGGTCTTCAGTAGTTGTTGAAAACATAACAGAGATAGCGCCTGTCTAATATTTAAGGGGAGGGAATTCCAAAGTGTCAGTGCCACAACTCTAAAGGTCCACTTCCTATGTTGTGCAGAATGGACCTCCTGATAAGATGGTATCTGCAGAAGACCCTCACCTGCAGGGTGCAGTGATCAACTGGGTATATAAGTGGTAAGATGATCTTTCAGGTATCCTGGTCCCAAGCTGTATAGGGCTTTGTAGACCAAAACTATAACTTTATTACTATTGTATGAAGATGGTGATGATAAATTCATTGTTTTATTATTAATTATCATCATCATTATTAATCATATGATCCAGGGCTGATCTTTGACAGTAAAAGAAGATACTGGAGATCAAGTGACGCAGAGATTAATCCCAGATCAAAGAATTTATAAGAAAGAACATTTTCTGCTTTTTCACAACTAGAGGCAGAAGCCCATTTGCACAATTATGTGCTTTATTAGAGTTACCTCTTCCTTCCTAAGGATTAGAAGGTAACAGCCTGAGAACAGCCCTGCTGGATCAGGCCAATGGCCCATCTAGTCCATCATCCCCAACAGAGGCCAAACAAATGCCCATGAGAAGCCTGCAAGCAGGACCTGAGCACAACAGAGCTCTCTCCTTCTGCAGTTTCCAGCTGATTAAAAAGAAGGAAGGAGATGTCTCTTATTTCTGTATACAAATATATGAATAATTAAAGTTGCTGAGTACAATAGCAAATAGATGAGGGGAAAGAGAACAGATTGGGGAGGGTGTGTGGACAGATCAAGGATCCTCAGCTATTTCATTTATATTGCAGGTGGTAAAGCTCACTGAGAGCTCACCGTGGCCCAGGGGATAGAGAACTGGGTTGGGGGGAGGGAGGTATTATTATTTATTACTGTTATCATTATGTTGTTTTTCTCACCAAAGTGACTTACATAACCAGTCAAAACAGCAGAATCCATAAAACCTAAAATTACCTCTGACAATTAAAACCAAATTAAGACAAGCACAATCAATACAAATAAAGGGCAGGTATACCAGCCCGGCCCCACTAAAAGAGGTTAGCAAGGGCCAAAGGCCAGGCTGCAGAGGAAAGTCTTTGCCTGGCACTTAAAAATGGATAAAAATGGTACCAGGCAAGCCTCCCTGGGAGATAATTCCATAGCCTGGGGGACCATCACTGAAAAAGCCCTTTCTCATGTTGTCCTGCGGAGGGGGCACACAAAGAAGGGCCTCCAATGATGATCACAGTGTCTGGGTTGGTTCATATGGGGAGAGGCAGTCCTTGAGGTATTGGGGTCCTGACCCACCAATGGATTTATAAGTCAAAACCTTTAAATTGAGCCAGAAAACTAATTGGTAGCCAGCGCAATCATGCCAGAATTGGTGTTATATATTCAGACCGACTTACGCTGGTCAACAGCATGGCTATCGAATTCTGCACCACCTGCAATTTCCAAACCATCTTCAAAGGCAGCCCCATTTATTTATTTTATTTATACCCCGCCTTTCTTTTCATGATATAAACCCAAGCGGCTTACATATGGTTCCCAGGTGGTCTCCCATTCAGGCACTGACCTGACCTGATGCTGCTTAGCTTCAGCAGGGTGGTGGCCTCATGTGCCTTCAGACCATAGTCATGTATAACACATTGTAGTAGTTTAACCTAGAGGTTACTAGAGCATAGACCACAGAAGTTAGGCTATCCCTGTCCAGGTAAGGGTGCAGCTGGGCCACCAGCCAAAGCTGATGGAAGGCACTCCTCACCACTGAGACCGTCTGAGCCTCAAGCAACAATGATGGATCAAGGAGTACCCCCAAGTTATGTACCTGCTCCTTCAGAGGGAATGTGACCCCATGCAGAGCAGGCCACATCCCATCCATCCCATCTAGGGAACCACTCACTAACACTGGTTTAGTCTTATTTTGATTAAGTTTCAGTTTATTGACTCTTCCCCAGTCCATTACCAAGGCAAGACAGCGATCTAGCATATCTACTGCCACTCCTGCAGGTAGGGTTACCATCATTTTGTCATTTCAAAAAGAGTACATTTGGCTTCCATAAGTGAAAAGTAAGAGTATACTGTTGCACCATCTGAAAAAGAGTACATGTACTCTTAAAAGAGTACGGTTGATAACCCTACCTGCAGGTATAAAAGAAAAGTACAGCTATGTATCATCAGCATATTGGTGACAATGTAATCTAAAACTCCAGATGATCCCACTCAGCAGTTTCATGTAGATGTTAAATAGCATGGGGGATAAGATCGCACCCTGTGGAACCTCACACTGAAGGTTCTGTTATGCAGAACAACATTCCCCAAGTATCACTTTCTGAAGACAACTATCCAAGTATGAGTGGAACCACTGCAAATGTATGAGTTCAAATCTCACCTTTGCCATGATCTAAATCTCCATGAGGTTCTGAAGTACCCACAGAGCTCTGTGTACAGGGCTTCCCATTCTCTTCTATGAGGAGCCCACTGTGCATCCCCCATGTTACCGAAAAAGCAGCTCCTGGATCTGTGGAACTTGGAGGCTCCTAGAGTTGCTATGTGTTCTTTTTTCTTTCCTTCTGGCAGGTTCCAGGGCCTTTAGAAGCTATGCTACAACATGTTAATATCATCTCCCAGCATAAAGGAGGGATTGGGAAAGCTGAAGCTATTACATTCCTGCCACTCCTGCAGTTTTAAAAGCCACAAAAGAGTTGCCCAGCCGGGGATAGGGGTTGGAGATGCAAGTGCATCAAAGCACCTTATGTGCCTGCCAGGCCTGACCATAGCCTTGGACAAATTCACCATTTCTTTGGTCCTCAGTTCCCCATTTGTAATGCTGCCTGCTTTTAACTACATATAAAATAAAGATTTGAAGTCACATGGCAAATGAAAATGTTTTTTGAAAAATTCATAAAATATAATATAGATAATTAGCTACTTTAAGCATTTTTGTCAACACAACCAAGTTAGTGAAAACATGGTAATAGTTAACTGCAAGGATTAATAGGCACATTCTCACAAACGTATTCCATTTTTCTCTTTTATTCCAGATTAACAAGGCTCTGGTTTTGCCAACATCTCTAAAAGAGGTTAGAAACAATGTGTTTGTTTTTAATCACACCAACTGTATAAACAAAAGGCTGATACAGGTACACAGATGAGTAATTTAACTGAAATGCATTTCAATTATCTTGACTTCTGAACATCCTTTTTTAAAAAGAAAGCCCCAAACAGGCCCAGGATTGCAATCCAATACCTCAATAACCCATGCTAAAGCCACCAACTTCAGTGAAACTAGGCACACAGTATATATTCCCAAGCTCCGCCTTTTCTTTTCTAAGGCACTGGGGGGAAATACACCAGCCACAAGTTTTCATTTTTGGTTGCTGGATTTGCCTTCAGTTTTCTTGAAGTGCAAGCATTTTCTCTTGCCATCTGCTAAGTACTTTGGAGAAAAGGCAAATTAGTTTAAAAATATACATTAAACTCACTCTCCATATGGTTCTGCAGAAAGAAACGTCAGCCTTCCATTTCCCTCCCTTAATTTTGATCCCATTTATTTGTATAAATGCAAAGTGACTGCCAAGTTTAATATAACAATAACATCATCATTATTATATATTATTTGCCTGGATTTTTTAAAGCACAAAGTGCGTTACAAATTGTTTTACATTTCTTGTCGCAACAACAACACTATAAGGCAAGTTACTATTTCCCTGTCCCACAGCCCAGTACACAATAATAGAACATGATTTATTGAACGATTTATGGAGGGGACACTAGATGACTTTTTTCTGTTTTTTCCCAAAGCCTTTGTTTTGTTCTGAAAAATTGGAAAAATTGAAAAAATGGATTATGGAATGTTTTATTTTAGCCTGATGAATAAAATATTTCACTGAATCTCGTTCCCCTCCTTTTTCTCAGTTCTTTTTATGGGAATGGATGCTTTATGTCTGCTTGACACTGTGGAGGACTAGCGGAGACATAAATAATTTTCTTTGTTATTAATGTTGATGGTTTCTTCTGTTGTTTTTAATTGTTTTTTGTCTGCTCCTCATAAACTGGCAAAACGAAAGAAGTTCCTTACAGTTCAGGTGTTCCTTACAATTCAGGATCTTGTAGATCCATTTGTTACAAAAAAAAAGTAAAATTTTTAAAAAGGAAATTCAATTTGTAATAATTGTTTGAATAAAATGTACTTTTAATATACCAAATGTGATACTTTTATGCCAAACCAACTTGTACATAATTACATTTGATGTTCCTGAAGTAACAAAGTGACTTCCAATCTGTAAAAAGTGCTAATATTGCATTTTTGCAATTTTCCCAAAAAGTTCCATTTTTTTCTGGGGGGGGGGGGGAGGGGGAAAACCTGTTTTTTTCCATGGCTTTAAAATTTCCGGAAGCTTAAGCTTAAGTTTAACATACAACATAATTTGAAATGCACAAACAGGAAATATTTTCTAGAGTGCCCAATTTACATTTGGAACTCACTGCTGCACCATTCATGCAACAATCACACATACAGTAAACAGGAAGATGGGGTGCTGGATCATAAGAACATATGAAGCTGCCTTATACCAAGCCAAGACAGCCATGAAAAGGAGGTGAAGAAAGTGCCCTCCTAAGAAAATAAAATATTAGAACCGCTTTGAAATATGCTGTGGATGGATGGATTGCCATTAAGTCTACAATAAAACTGTGCTCATATTTTGAGATCTGTCCTCCTATTTTGTTCCCACTTTTGGTGCAGTTCCCCATGTTTGTCTGTTCTTTCAGGGCCAGCCAGGACCCAAATAAGCATACTACTAGTTCTGCACGTGCTAAGTATCTTTGGATTCCTGGTTTTTTCAAGACACATGCATACATACTTTATACCAAATGGCAAGCTGTTGTTGAAATAGACAGAAATGGCTCCAAGACTGTGGTGGCTCTCAGGCAGCATGCCTTCAATGGGTGGAGATGTGAAGGCCTGGAAAAATTGGGGAAAAGGCTGGTTTTTTCCCTCTTTGGGGGAGGGGGAATTGAAAAAAGCAAACAGAAAAATGGGGAAACAACGGTTTCCGCCCCAAAATTTTCCAGGTTTTTTCTGGGCCTTTACATCTCTATCAAAGAGATTCTTTAACTTGTGGCAGGCTCAGGGCACTTAAACTGACAATTCTCTCACATTGTTCAAACCATGGGTGGGTAGGCTCCATGCAATGAATAAAATTGGCAGTGCTTTGGAAGGGCAGAAAGCCCTTTGAAGGACTTGCAACCTCCCTCTCCCCTTTTCTCCTTTCTGAGCGAGCCCTGGATGGAAGTTTCAAATGATATTTCTGATATGTCATGGAATGTGGGGGCATTAATGCCTGTGTCTGTCCTGGGGGGGAGCTGTTGGATACCCCCTAAAGTAGCCAATTGGATCCCAACCTTGGTCTGATCCGATCAGTAGTTCCTATCAACATACAATCAAATTCCAAAAAATAACATTGGGTGTGTCATGAAGATTATGAAATAATCATCTAGAAATGAAATTATGCACTAAGTACCATTGTGATAATTTACCTTCAGCAACTTAACATAATTCTTGCCTACTATTCCACTTAACTCTCTCCATTTTGTGGTCCATGGAATATTTATTAATAAATGACACCCCAAGTCTGAATATCATACTCACAGCAAATTGTAATTCTGATGTTAACCAGATGGCAAATCAGTATCATGCTAGTTTGCCTCAGGCAACCATTTCAAGGTAATGGACAAATGAGCACACAGTGGAAATATCACCAACACCATTATAATTTTGTCCAGAGAGAAAAGCACATTGAGAATACTGGCAATTTAAAATATATATATATAGCCAAGATTGTGGTGGAAAAATATTGCCCTACTAAAATCCTATCACAAGTTATAATTGTCCCATGCCCTCCATAATATTCTGTGTCAATTCCTTAACCAAGATTACTACATCAAGTTCAGCTTCAAAAAAATGCCTCCGGCAACTCTGCATGTTAATGAAAAGTGGAAAGAACATACTTGCAAAACAAAACAAAACAAAATCAATCAATTAATTTTAGTCCCAAGCTTTTAGACAACAATTACCAAAATCAAAATCAAAGCCGAAACACACAAACACAACCTTTCTAATCACTGGATTATGTTGTTGCACTTTCTATCATTCATATAATGCTTTTTAATTAAATTGAAAAAGTAGTATGAAAACTGCTGGCTTGTTGGCTCACATTTGTAAAAGACAGAATAGTAAAGGGTGTGGATCTCTGTTTCTATAGTTTCCATTAAAGGAGCAATTCACTGCTTTGCTTTATGTTGGATTGCATGAATACAACTGATAGGTGAATCATCCACTCAGAAAAGCAATAATTTATTCATGGGTGCATATCTATATGAATAGCTTGGGGTATTAGCTTTTAAATTGCTGTTCTAATGCTATTGCAGCTACTGTAATTAACATTTATTTAACACCAGCAGTCATAAGAAATGTGATAACAACAACAGTGTGCGCTGTCCAGGCAGGACTTTACATGTGCAGTGGGCCCATCCTGGCATCTGTTTCTCAGTGCCAGAAGACAGCCTTAGAATATGTGACATAAAAATAGCTCAAGTGCCCCTGAGCAGGTGGAGAGTGCATTTCCCTTCATAGAGAAACTACTGAGTGTCTGCACACATCAGGGATTAGGCATAAGGGTTTTAACATCAGAAGGTGGCATTTCAGATAGACCTGAGTCGCCATATCTCTGTCTTTTAGGAATTAAGCTTTGTACGATAGACTGACAGTGAATTAAAATTATTATTCTTCCCCACAGGCATTTCTATCTATGTTCAGACAGTGGCTTTGAACCTTTCCAGGCGCATTGTTCACTTCCCCACCAATCAGCAACATTAGATCCACTTTTTATTTGCGCTCCTGTACACTAATTATACCTTTCCTATGTCTATCTGCAACTGTCCTCTCTCCTTCTCCCTGCCCCCTCCTTGGTCCCATCTTTCTTGTGCTTGCTCTCTCATTCTCTCTCAAAAGGATGTTTGTGCAACACCCGCCTTGAATAAAGTCACGACCCACTTGTGGGTGGCAGCAACCCACCACTTGACGACCAAACCTTTAAATGGATGAGCCTGGGATGGGTGAGGGAGTCAGGAACGGACGGATGAGTAGGTGGGGGGAGTATAGGGGGTGAGAGAGTCCAATGGCGATGGAAGATCAGATAAAGTGAGGTGCGGCCAACTCGGGAAACGCTGTGCTAGATAAACTGATCTTAAGGAAGGACTCTGTGTGTGTTTAAAAAAGAGCTATTGTATGATAGCAGTTTGCTCGGGATAGATTCACCCAGCCTTTATCCCCATTTCTGGACTTTTTTATTTGTTTTTGCAGTCTGCAGGCTGTGGAGACCTCTGAGGGACCAAGACTTATGAATGGCTTTAACACAATGCCTAGTTTCTGGGACCAAGTTCCATGTGGCTCTCTTCATCAAGCTGAATGCACTAAGTCAAAAGCATGGTGAGCTAAATACTTTCCCTGCTAAACAAAAGAAATCTAGCGTATGAAACACACACACAGCCTTAAATGTATGAGCAGCACTACAGAAACACTTGCAGAGTGAGCAGGAATACTTGTACATTGCTGGATCTTCTGGTGCTCAACATCTGGGACACATTTTGCCTGTCGCTGAAAGTGCAGTCCATTGATTTGTCCGAGAGAACTCTGTCAGAGATAAACTCAACTCCTATCCTCACAGCCCCACCCTGGGTTCTGTTTCTTGGTCATGTTATCTGTGACAAAGAGGCAGAACCAAAAAGCTAGTCTGGCACTTGCTCCTTGCAAGGCTGGGTTAAAACATCTTGCCCCTACTATTATGTGACTTACTGCGGCTTTGAACCAGTCATTATCTCTTAGCCTCAAGTCACCTAAAACAGGATCAACAGTGAATTCCCTTACAGAGTTCCTATGTGGGCCAACACAATAAAGCATATAAAGCAAATTTTAAGAGCAACATCAATTAGAAGCAGTAGATGGCATTATTTCTATCAGTCACACACCTCAAACTTCATGCAAAGAATGTTAGCATAACCACTGGACCATCACCACATTCACCTCAGTGCAGCAAATTGCCACCATGAGTTGTAAATGCAAAAATCAAAATTACCACTAAGTTCACTTCTGTGGCATTTCCTTTCTTTCTTAAACCTGACTCTCACTGTATAAAAAAAAAAGGAACGAGCAGTTTGCTAGCGTAAACCTCAAAGGACAAATAAAACCATGCTTCAAGCGTGCCCTCTTGCATCCTTTACAGTCTCCCAGAGCAAATTTGGTCTCTTTCACACAAAGATGCTTTTACAGCAGTCAGAGGTAAACAAAAGCCATGTTGATTCCTTGTCTAATTGCCGTTTTGCTGTTTTAAAAATGCTGTTCCTCCACAAATAATAAACACCACACACCACACACATGACATACAGGTACTCTTTCAACTGAACAGCTCCCTGGGTGTGTGCACTCTCCCCTCCACAAACAACACAATGAGAAACGTACAGACTGGAAATCTAAAGGCAAAGTGTGAGTGTCTGAGGAGAAATGCTTTACAAAGGAATCCCTCTGAAGCACAGGGAGAGAAAAATTAGGGTTTTCTCCTCCTGATAGCAATCTGGCTGCCCTCATCTAAATCACAAGTACAGATTCATAACAGGCAAAAACTCTGAGAGAACCGCTGAGGTATCTCTTTACACACTTCTCTCCCCAGGACTTCAAAAGGCAGTTAAGGGGGGGGGAGCATTGAAATTTATCTCCTTACCTTGGTTCTCATCGGAGATAGAAGCCCTTCCATTTTGCTTTCTTTCTCATGCCAATCCTCTTTTCTCCAACTTAGTCTCTCTCTTTTTATTCTTCAAGTATCCCATATGATGAATGAAACCATGTCAAAATCCAGCAGTGACTCCTCCGCACAGAAGCCGAGGCGGCAGAACAGCCAACCTGCCTCTCCGAAACTCCTCCTCATTCAGCACTGTAGGAAACACCGTTCCCAGAGAAGCCTCCACTCACATTCTCTCTCTCTCTCTCTGTGCATAACGTGCCTGCAGCTACACGTACTACAGTCACTGACAAAACCTCCTTATCTTAAGTAAGGCTTCCAACAACTGGAGAAGTGATCTGAAGCAAACCAAATGGATCAGGTCACACAGGGCAAGTGGAAGATACGGACTTGCCTCTGAGCATCCATGGCTGGCAGAGAACAGCCCTGCCCTTGCTATCAATCTATGGGAGCCAAAGGAAACAGAATGAGAAATTCATGACTTCCAGAACTCAGTGAGTAGGACGTTTCCTGGGAGTTTGGGGTTGGTTGGTTTTAAAAAATATGAACACAACATTCCCTGATCAAGGCTGCCTTGAATTTAAGAACACTAAATGTGTCGAGTGTTAAGTAGCAGGGGCTGAAGGACAGAATATGTCAATTTGGGTGTCCATTTCAGTTTCTCTCAGTTTCTTATTTTTCCAGTCTTAAGTTCAATTCACCAATTGTTCAATTCAATTGTCCCCTTTTTTCAAGCAATATTCTAATATATGTTTTAAAACAAACAAAATAGCAATCTGGTATTCACAACTGCTTATGTGCAGGGTCTTGGGGGGTCTTAGACCCTTTACTCCCAATGTCTCCAGCATCCTATAAGCCAATCAACATGAAAGGAGAATGTGTTAGCCACTGAGAAGAGTCTTCTAACATGCTTCCTTGTCCTTTCCTGTGGATTGGGGCCAATCAGACTGAAAGGAGGTGAGTCAAACATTGAGAAGACCCTTCTCAGTAGCTAACTCTCTCTTCTTTCATGCTTATTGGTTCCTAGGCATGATCAAGGAGCTCATTCTCAACCTCACAGCAAAAAAACTTGGGAGAGGGCACAGCTGTGATTAACATGAAGGGACCCTGCACTTCTGAATTTGCTTGTGTACTACTGCTTATGTAACATGCATATGCTGGGGCATTCAACACAGACTCAAAGAAAATGCATTCATAATCCTCATTTTGAATACTACATCTGGTATGAACATTGATATAATTATAAACATTGGCACATTTAAGAGCACTGTCCATACTCTGGAGTATTTGTGGAAGCTATCCAAATTTAGACATTTGGGAATTGGATATTCAATCTATGTAAGGCTGGTAATATTTTCTAACTGACCCAGTATACCAGTTTTTATGCTACACCAATCTCCTCAGCACCCATTTCCTCTGGGATATTTTAACTCTAGTGCTGCAATCCTAGGCACTTATTTATTTATCCATAGGGTCGCCATAAGTCGGAATTGACTTGAAGGCAGTACATTTACATTTTTATGTACATGGTGCTTTACATATAAGAAGTTTGACAAGTTCAAAACACAAGGGACCTACAATCAAAAAACGTACTTTAGAGTAAACTGTATTGAACTTAAGGGGACTTACTTATGAGTAAACATGTATAGTATTGGGCTGCACATCACTGGCTTGTTCACATGCCATCACTAAGCACAGAAAGCCTCAAAGTTACCACTGAAACTTCAGTGTTTGAAAGCTTGTTAAATAGTTCTGCATAGTAGTAAATAGTATGGGCTGTGAGTCAGGAAACTCCTAATTCAAAAACCATCTCTGCCATGAACTAACGGGGTGGCCTTAGGCAAACCATCATCTCTGTCTCAACAGCCACATGTAAAATGAAGATAACTGTACTGCTCTACCTTACAGGGGGGGCTTGTATGGATGATTGTATGGATGATTTTTATTAATGATAAGGAGGTGCAGGGAATGTTTATCAAACTTGCAGATGACACAAAATTGGGAGGGATAGCTAATACCCTGGAGGGCAGAAACAAATTTCAGAGTGATCTGTATAGGCTGGAGCATTAGGCTGAAAACAACAGAATGAAATTTATCAGAGATAAGTGCAAAGTTCTACACCTAGGGGGGAAAATACCAAATGCAGAGTTATAAGATAGGGGATACTTGGGTCTGCAATACTACATGCGAGAAGGATCTTGGAATTGTTGTTGATCACAAGCTGAATATGAGTCAACAGTGTGATGTGGCTGCAAAAAAGGCAAATGCTATTTTAGGCTGCATTAACAGAAGCATAATTTCCAAATCACGTTAAATACTAGTTCCCCTCTGTTCGGCACTAGTTAGGCCTCATCTTGAGTGCTGTATCCAATTATGGATGCTGTACTTCAAGAAGGATGCAGACAAACTGGAACAGGTTCAGAGGAAGGCAACAATGATGATCAGAGGACTGGAAACAAAGCCCAATGAGGAGAGGCTGAGACAACTGGGCATGTTTAGCCTGGAGAAGAGAAGACTGAGGGGAGATGATCACACTCTTCAAGTACTGGAAAGGTTGTCATACAGAGGAGAGTCAAGATCTCTTCTTGATCATCCCAGATTGAGTGCAGGACACGGAATAATGAACTCAAGTTACAGGAAGTCATATTTTGACTGAACACCAGGAAAATCTTCCTAACTGTTATAGCAGTATGACAATGGAACCTATTACCCAGTAGGATGGTTGACTCTTGAACACTGGAGGCATTCAAGAGGCAACTGAACAGCCACCTGTCAGGTATGCTTTAAGCTGGATTTCTGCATTGAGCAGGAGGTTAGACTCGATGACCTTATAGGCCTCTTCCAACTCTACAATTCTATGATTCTATAATTTAGATAATGTATGTGAAGTGCTTTAAATTCAGTAAACATCCCCTCAAAAACTTACAATGCCTGAGGAATTGTTTGTTGTTCCTGTTCTTTTCCTAATAGCACTGGCTTTTCCACTTTATCTCCCACACACACACACACACAAACAGCCGTTTCGTGACTAGTACCCACAGCAATTTCTCAAAATTCCAAATGTGCCTACTGGCTCAAAAAGATTGGTGACCCCTGACTGAGAAGAAAAATATACTGTTACATTGCTATGCTATAAATATGTCAACCCATATACAGTCTGTCTTCAGAAAATATTACCCTTTATAAGAATTCAGAATACTGGAGGTCCAAATATTTTCCATCTGTTGAGCAAAGAACTAAAGGTGTTCTAGATCTGGCCAAATAAGAATCATATACACAGGGCCAGCACCAACCTGCCCTGAACCTGCAGCGTCACATTCCCCAACACCCTGTCCTGATGCAGGCGGCATGAGACTTAAAACGTCCTGCCCATCCCACCTACCTCCCAGGTCAGTGTGCACTGTACAAGGTGTGCACATGCCTACCATCACCCAAGATGGCAGTGAAGGCATCAATACCTTAGGGAAGCCCCTGACAACTTGGGTGATGGCATGCATGCATGCACACTGATGAACTGATGTAGGTGGTAGGTGGGATGGCTTGTTTAAGCACCTGTATTGGAGGTGTGTTGCCTGGGAGCTCCTGCTATGCAATCTATGGCAATGTTGGGTTTCTGGGTCCCACAACCCAGCACTGGCACAGATCACAGGGTAGGAGCTGCAGTCTCCCAGCTTAAGGAGGGGCCCTCAGCCACGGCCCAACCTGGCCACCTGCTGGCACAGTGCCTGCATTTTCTGAATGAATCCTTTTGTAGCCAAAATGGCACCATCTATGCAGAAGAGGTTTGCTACAGAATGCAGACTGACTGTTGTGGGGGAAATGGAATGGAGTAGATTGAAAAAGGGCATGGCTGGCTGGCTTGAACCTCAATAGAAGAACTCCACAATTTGTTGCAGGTCCCACTGGTACAAATGGGATGTACAAAAGCCACACATGTAAAAATTTAAAAGCAGCAGAACAGTGATCCTATAAATAAATCCCAAAAAATCAGCTTTTAAAAAAAAATGCTGCCTGCCTACAAGTGAGCAGCAATGGCGCCAGGCATAACTCTTTAGGAAGGCTAAATTCCAGGACCCACAACTGAAAATACCCTATCTCTGGTACGTACCCACCTGGAGAAGGGTCTCAGAAGTGGAATTGAGTTTTTGGTCACTTTTGAAGTTACACATTTCACAGTAAGCATGTGTGATATTCTGAATTCCATTTGGAACACACTGCCTTTTATAAACAGCAGCAGGTTAATGTTTAAAACATGCAGAGGGGGCTCGCTAAGCATCTACATTCCAAAAACAGATTCAGGCAAATGCCCACAATTTTTCTTACTGCGAACACTCTGCCTTAATGTGTGAATAATCCATTCATCTCAATCTTTCAGTTTCCTCTCTGAAGCGTTGAAGTTGCAAAGAACACATACCATAAGCAGCATGTGCCATCTGTCTTTCTGTTTCTTTTTTAAAAGGAAGCTCCAAAACCACTCAAGCGACCTTGTGGCATCATTGTAAAGGCTGTGGCACGCAAACAATACTTATGAGATGTGAGCCCTAAACCTATGCAAAATTAGGTATGCCTAAATCATTAAAACCAGTGGGTTTATTTAGATATGTCCAACCCTGCACAGAACTGCAGCCTAATTTAACCAAAGGTGCTCATCGACCATAGCATTCATTTGCCTGGCCAACAGTTGCCTAGCCTTTCTATAGACATCAGGGCAACTAAGCCAATGGAACCCAGATGGCTCCAACTTCCCTGCCTACCCAGACCTACTTTGTCAAGCTAGGAGGTGGGTCTCTGTTTGTTGCACATTCCCATACATTTTTGTGTCTATCTGGGCTTAAGGTCACACAACAGTTACCAAGGGTTAATCCCAGAACCTATTTTCAGTGTTAGGATTCATCCCCGAAATATGAGATGCCAAGAAGCATTTGAGCATACACAGGGTTTTTCTTTCTCTCTCCCACTCACCAAGTAATTCACTCCGTCCTCACAGATCTGAGACTGGGGTGGAGTGGCAGGACAAGCACAAACTCTTGCATCTTCAAAATTAAACTCTGATATTTGCTATGCAGGTGTGAAAACAGTATCTGATAAAGGCCTTAGTTGAAGGGCTGTCACCTTGTATCAATAATAGATTTATTTTCCACAATGCTGACAGCCCCCCCCACTCAGAATTAGCTTTCTTTTACCAATATGCTATTGCAAGAGACAATAAGATAAGAGAACCACTTTTAAAAAAAAAGAAAAAGGCCAGAAGCATAGTAAAACATTGTAAGAGGAGCCTGGATTCACACACATGGTGCCATTCCAGTGCTCTTCGTCATTCATTCTATTTCTTCATTTATGTATTTAACCCACCCTAAAGCTTCTTGCCTTTTTCACAGTTTTCTTCTTACCGCTTGTGGGTTGCTAAGGAGTTCCACCTTCTGCTGCGCCATTACCATGTATTTCAAAATAATAATATTGCTCCTAACCATTTTCCAATACAAAATGCAACTCCTCATTAAACTGCAACCCCATCTGACCCAACCCAAGCTTCTGGATACATTTGCCAGAGCAAGGTCAATGCTTTTGCCGCTGTTATCAAACATACCCATTTCTTTCAGCTCACTTTGTCATTTGTATTCAAATCGTACTTACAAGATTTTAGTAAGTGCCACTGCATACATCACATTTGCGCACATCAAGACTCCACTATAATTCTAATGATTTACTGACTAGTAACAGGATTAATATCCAGTACAAGACTTGCAACGCCAACACTTAACAGCAGACAGCCATTCACTGATATTGGACATTAAAGCCATTTGGTTTTACTAGTGTTTATATGTTGTACATGAAGTGTGATTAGGATCAAAGGCCTAAGGGCTGCACCACTCCCCCCCCCCAACATATCTGCAAGGAAATAAGAGGAGAGATCATCTGCCTGCTTCTTATTTACTGTCCTTTAAGCCTCCCAGGAAACATGTGTGGATGGAGGTCATACAAATCCAGTAACAAAACAAATCATCACAATAAACTTGTAATCTGTCTTTTGCAAATCTTGATGGGAACTCTAGCGACAATCAAATAAGCAATATCATAGCTGAAAGTGAGACAGAGAAACCAACAGTTTGTGGCCTGCATCTTTCCCCAATAGCTAGTTTCCCCCAAAACTTGGAAGGCCGTTAAATCTCTCATTAAATGCATCAAGTATCTTCTCAGAGAACAGAGAAAATGGGAACAGAATGCTCCAATTTATTTGTTACAAGTATTTGTTACCCATTCTTCAGTGCAGACATGTCACTAACAAAACCATAAATATAAGCAGTCATAATAGCATGGCCTCCAATAAAACAGAACAGCCCCACTATTATTTAGCTTTGAGTGACAACACTTGGCACTTAAAGATATAAGCCCAGGGTGAGCAAGCTGCGACCATCCAGATGCTGTTGGACTCCATCAGCCCCAGCCAGCATAGTCAATGTCCAGGGATGATGGGAGTTCCAGGTAACTGTGTGTGTTAAATCCCTTAATTTTGGGGGAGCAGGGTCCCTATGTATGAGCCAATCAGCATGAAAGGGGAATGTGTTAGCCAATTAGAAGAGTCTTCTCACTTGGCTAACAACATACTGTCTTTTCCTATGAAAGGATATGAGTCAGTCACTGAGAAGAGTTTTCTCAGCAGCTAACACACACATCTCCTTTTCTGTTGATTGGCTCCTAGGGTAAGTGAGAAGTGAACTTCATGGCAAAGTACCTTGGTCTTCCAAATCCTAGTCCCACACTTAGCTTCACTTCAGAATTCTTAAAATCAAAATGTTTCTGGCAATGTTTAGCCCCCAGAGGGGAGGCAGAGAGAGAGAAAGATTGAGGGGGTGGGGCAGCCTATGCACACAGTAGTTCTATTCTTGTTCTATAATTCTGTAATTGCAGAAGAAATCATGACTTCTGGGGGCATGGCTGTGAGGAGGCGTGGTGTGACTATCATGAAGAGACCCTGCACTTCTGAATTTGGCACTGCAGTTTTGAGAGTATTCCAAGCCTGGGGTGCCACCAAGAAGGTCCTTCCTCCAATCCCTACTTGAGAAGGTGGGGACCCAGGAGAAGGATCTCCAAGAGTTATCTTAAAACTTAGCCAAATTCGTATAGGAGAGGGTGTAAGCAGAGAGTAGTCTCCGAATTCTACTTTTCCCTCCCAATATCTGTTGTTGTTGTTTTTAAATCAGGGAGACAGGCACAATCGTATGCTGAAGATTTGTCAGCTAGTGCCTATAGGACTTGGGGGAAAGGTAAATACATGAACACCATAACAGGCACACTAGCGGAACAGCTGGAACAGGTGGAGCCCACTTACATCTGATCCTAAACCTCTGCGGATGGCTTATGTGTTGGAGAGCATCCTTTCATCTGCAGCTGGCCAGAGCTACGCCTCTTATCTCCTACCAGCAGGATTCAAACTTCTAATGTGTCTTACAGCTCTATGCTACAGGCACAGAGCCAATAAAAAACTGCAGGTTTGCCGCTCGCTAAGTGTCTGAATAAGATGGATTTTGGCTTTTCATCTACTCCCTTCAAATCAGGACAGTACTCCATTCCTGATGGAAGCTTGGGTACCAGCCAGCAGGTGGCAGATGCATTTTTAGAGTGAGATCAGGAGGACCCACAACACTGCTTCCAGTGCAGCAATGGTGGAAGACTTGGCATATACAAGATAGGGGCCTTAATTATTGCAAATGATCAAGAATATTACAGGATTTTTGATTCACTATTTGATTCAACTCTGGCCTGGAGCAAGTGTTCCTGTCTCCATACCAAGTGCCAACTCCAGGTTATGAGGGGTTCCTAGACAAAGTGCTAAAACTGCTAGCCATTGGCTTGCCCTCTCCCTTTGGAGCACAGCAGAGTGAGAGGGCAAAGTGAATGGAGGTGGCTCCTTCTCCCTGATTCTATTGTTGTTGTTATATGCCTTCAAGTCAATTACAACTTATGGCGACTCTATGAATCTTTTGGATATATTCATAGGGTTTTTATGGTAAGAGGTATTCAGTGGTGGTTTACCACTGCCTTCCTCTAAGCCTACGGCACCAGGTATTCCCAAGCGGTCTCCCATCCAAGTACTAACCAGGCCTGACCCTGCTTAGCTTCCAAGATCAGACGAGATTGGTTCAGCAGTTATTTAGAGGGGACAAGTGAAGTGACAGCAACCAGAAACAGCAACGGAAAGGTGTGAAGGCTCTAGAGGCGGGACTACACCCTAAGGTAGAGATGAGGAAGAAATTTGTTCACTTTGCATTTTCATGATGCAAACCTACCTACTTGCACTTCCTGAGGCAGAAAGTGAACCAAAACACAGCTATCCTTCAAAATCTTCACATCACCAAATTTTGTGATGCTTTTCTCCACCCATAAAGTAAACACAAAAATGCATCTATTTGTTGAATGATGTTCATAACTATATTTTATTAGGAACGTTGCTTGCAGGAATACATCTGTGTACAGAAATGCATAGATAAGATTTAAAAAAAAGAAAAAAGAAAAATTCACAAATTGATGTGGTAATGGGGCAAACAGGAGTCAAGGTTGGAAAAATGAGAAGCTGAGAGAAAACCAAAACCGACAGATTTGTACACTCCTATTCTAAGGATGGTACAGATTCATCCCGTAGCATGAACATGGCTACAAACTAAGTTTTTAAATGTCTAATGAGAAAATACCTTTAGGAAACACCAGGCTTTACAGGCATAGGTTTGACTGAATGAACAAGAACTGCTTCAGAAAAAAAATGAGAGAATAGAAGCAAGATCAAGCGCATAACAACGTTTCCAAAGAGAGGCAAGCAGGCAGTGGGGAGGGGAGCAGGGAGGGGAGTGCTGTGTAGGTTGTGCTGTCTGGAAACAATCTATGTAAAAGAAGCCCATTCACATCCTCAGAGTCTCTTAATGAGAACAATAAAATGGACTGCTGCTGCTGCGCTTCATTTCATATGCATGCTGCCTGGTGATCATGTGACTGGGCAAATTATCAGCTGCACAAAAGGTAGCATCACGGGGTTGCCATGGAGATTGCTCAGCAGTCTGACTGTCTGGCATTATACAAAGATCTAAAAGCTCAGGGGGGGGGACACACCGTAGTCATCTACTTCTGTTCCAGTGTTGCAACGTATTGTTTTATTTTAATATATGAAGCCTATAAAACATTAATGATTTTGTTTTTACACTCTGCCTTTCATTCATAAGTTTTTTATTTTTTGCAGCAACTCTGAAAGATCCAATGGAAGCACCTTTGCTTTCATAGGCTGGCAGGTGTGGAAGAAGGAGTTAAAATGTAATTGATAAATCAATGTTTCTCAAGTGTTTTGAGCTAGTCCCTTCTAAACTTATTTCATCATCTGCCCTGCCCCGCCCTGTCCACTTACCACCAACTACCATCTACTCAACAGTTGAGCATAACAGAACACACCAAATATGGCAGCCCCACAAAGCGGGGAGGGGAGAAGTTCAACAGGCACAACAAGAGATAGATTAATATCAGTACTGCAAATTGCAATGCATTACAAGGGAACGGCTCTTCATCAGGAGACTCTATTGTAATTTCTTAGGTGATTTAATCCAAACTCCTACTGACAGGTAAATTGCATCTTTAATAACCATTGCTGCTGCACCTGTTGGCTTTCTGTGGGATGGCGCTCTCTCTTCCCCCATAGTAGATATCTACATATGCTGATTTTTTTATCTGAACTTTTTTTATGTAACCAATAACAAATAAAACTACATCAAAGAAAAATACATATTCAGTAAGCCACCCAAACAGAATAACTTCTTATAATAAAGTTAATAGATTAAATGGATACGTCATGAAAAAGATGATCCAGTGTTCCATAAACTGATCTGTCTGTCCATATTGCTTTTCGAGCACATGCAGATTCTTGTACAGGCCAGTCTGGTGCCAGCCTTGTAATTGTTTTGACCCCAAGCAAAGCTGTTTTGTTTTCCTAGACAATTGGGCAGTACCAATGATATTGTTTGATCTGTTTTTAATATATTTGTGTAATTTTATTATTGTATTTTTACTTGCTTGTAAACAGCTTTGGGACATTTTATTGGGAAGCAATATATAAATTTAATACACTTTAAAAATAAACCTTTAACGTATACATATTGCTTAGCACTGAAACTGAGAAAAGTAAAAGCCAGTGAAGTTTGTAAAAAGTAACTTTTTTAAAAGCAAAACTGGACCATTAGCCACATGTAACCTTGGTTAATACTTTTTGCAAAATGAAAGCTGATTTGCAATTGGATCTAAGAATCTGCTGATGTGGCCACATCTTATCATCTCGTTATAGCAGATCGTTAATTGAAAAATTAGGCTAACAAGTGTTTTATAAGGAAGGGGGGGGGAGTGAGAGAGACTGAAAGACTCGCTTTTCCCGACACCAGATGTATGTTGTTGTTGTTGTTATGTGCCTTCAAGTCAACTACGACTTATGGCGACCTATGAATCAGTGACCTCCAAGAGCATCTTTCATGAACCACCCTGTTCAGATCTTATAAGTTCAGGTCTGTGGCTTCCTTTATGGAATCAATCCATCTCTTGTTTGGCCTTCCTCTTTTTCTACTCCCTTCTGTTTTTCCCAGCATTATTATATTTTCTAATGAACCAGATTGCTTGCTAACTGAAACTAACTAGGAGAAGAAAGGGAGAACATGTCTGAAACTGATCAGCCTGTCCTTGCTTGCTAACTCCCTCCCTCCTGGTTTGTATGAGTGAGTGTGTATGTGTGTGAGAGCTATATTTGGCAGGGAGTGGTTGACAGCAGCCAATGGTTGCATCCGGGACAGCCTGGACCAGCAATGGAGGGAGGGGAAGGGAAGGGAAGGGAAAATCAGGGTGATTGGGTGGGTGGGTGGGTGGGTGGGTGAAGGATGGTGGAACGGACAGGCAGATAAGCAGAGGAGAGGTGAGATGCATGATGGTTGGATGCATGGACTGACAGGCAGACAGATAGTGGGGGATGGGGGCACTGAAAACTGCTTTCTTCCTTTCCTTTCCAAAAGGATAACAGCTGGTTGCCAATGTGAAACTGACCAGCCTCAGTCACAGAGGAGTTGGAGGAGGAGGAGGCAAAACCACTTTTCTTTCAAAATATCGATATTTCCTTTCAAAACATTGATATTAATATTGATATTCTGGGGGACAAAAAAAGCGGATAGTGGACAAAGAATGAACTCAAATCAATACCACCTGTTAGGTCAATGGAATGCTTCTGAAGCAGCACCAGCCAATAGATCCCATCCCTAGTAAAGATAATCTACTCTCAGAGGAGCTTGGCGCATACCATGGACTGCGAAAAAGACAAATATTGGGTGTTAGAACAAATTAAACCAGAACTGTCACTAGAAGCCAAAATGATGAAACTGAAGTTATCATACTTCGGACACATCATGAGAAGACATGATTCACTAGAAAAGACAATAATGCTGGGAAAAACAGAAGGGAGTATTATTGTTATTATTATTAAATTTATTTCTACCCTGCCTTTTGGCCAAAGGCCCTCAAGGCAGCTTACAAAAAAATAAGCACAAGCATAAAAATACATCAATGAAGGCAATACAATTTACAAAACTTAAATAACAAATGTCATTATTAAAAAAACCACCAATTACAACATTATTAAAAAACAACAATTACAACTTATACCCCTGCAGATGTTGCTGGACTGGATTGGATGTATGTATTATCACCTATTCCCACAAATGGAACCTGAGAAACAGTGAACAGTCACCTATGCCATGAATAACATCAGAAGTAGATAGGACAGAGTCACTGAAGTTGTTAGGAGTTGCTGGCACATTTAGTTGGAATCAGCATGAATTACAGGGAGTCTTTTGATAGTGCTGTTGAATCTTAGTGCCGCTGGCAGCAGCTGCATGGTGTGAGTGGAGGAAGGGTCCAGGCTGTCCTTCTCAGCCATGAGTTCAGGCATGTACTTGTTCTCGGGCTTGGCTGGGGACTTGGTGCCGGGCAGCAGAGGGGTAGGGGTGGCTCTGGAAGACGGCGGGGGTAAGCTGGTGGCCGAGGACGGCAGGAGGGGTGGTGGCTGAAGCCCATGGTGGCCTTCACGAGAAAGACGCGACCTGAGGCGACTGGAGGTGGTCCAAGGAAGCCACCAGGCCCACAGCCCTGGGAACCCACTGCTGGAAGCCGGCGGTGCTGAGACAGTGGCCAAGGGCGGCAGGAGGGGCGGCGGCTGAAGCCCATGGTGGCCTCCATGAGGAAGACGTGGCCTGGGGCAACTGGAGGTGGTCTGAGGGAGCCGCCAGGCCCAGAGCCCTGCCCAGATGGGTGGCAGCAAGGTCAGGGGCTCCTCGGTGACCTGGGACTACAGCTTGCCCCACAGCTGGGACCCAAGACAAGCGGTGGAAATTCTGTAGCTGGCCCAGCACAAGCAAAGGGTGGCTTTGCTGGTCCACCTCACCGGTGCTGGCCTGGAACTCCAGCTGCACGTTTGCCATCTTCCTGAAAGGTGTTTCTCAGAGGTGTTGAATACATGGGCCGTCCCAGAGTCAAAACATATACAAGCTTGATATTTGTTTTCCATTCTCTCAAAATAAAA